>NW_027529426.1:3302628-3403130 GCF_008692635.1 Crocuta crocuta
TATATATTTGCATGTGTGTATGTAAATCTGACTTGGGAAAATATTAGAGTAGATCACAGGGAATTTTAGTGATATATTTCCACATACCAAATGCCCACTAATCTGCTCTTGCTATGATCAAAACAGTCATAACAAACACCATAATGAAAAAAACCCACATGAAGAATCGGTCTATGACTTTTGCAACTTTCTTCCACTCACTCCCCTTGGAATTGGTCGCCTTATGGTCTTTGAGGCACTTGGCAATGTACTCAATGTTCCTTGTCAAAGCTTTGTACCGTGCACAGTAACTGTCAGCATCCTGTGGGTTCTCACCCTGGCACCCCAAGTCATTCTTTAAGAGTCTGTTTATTTCCTTCTTTCTGGGAAGCTCTTTGTTTCTGTCCGTGTTCAGATTTGGCTCTGGAAGTTTGCCATAAACCTTTGTGAGGTGGGTTCGCTCCCTGTCATGGTGGGGGCTAAGGCAGCTCTCACCCACATCGTAGACACACAAGATCCGGGACATGTATTTCAGGATGACTACCCTGGCCCAGTGTGGCACTGGCCGGGCCTCAGCCCCACAGAAGTGGATATTCATCACCATAATGGTCAACGCGGTGGAGGCTGTGATCAAGGCCATTGTGGCTATGTAGTATTTGCCTGGAAAATAACCACAACCAAGTTAGCTTAAAACTGTCCTTGTGCTTGGCTCAAAAAAAAAGAAAAGAAAAAGAAACAAACACCTTTTCTAGGGAAGCTGTATACACTAATGGTTACTAGTATAAACTTTCGAATAAAACTTTTTGGGTTCAAATCCCAGCTCTATAAAGACTAGTGGCCTGGAGCAAGTTATACCATCTGGTTAAACCTCAGCTTCCTTCTCTGTAAAATGAGTATAATAATCGGATCTAATATACCGGAATATGGTGAGGCTTAACTGAGATGATACACGTAAGGTTCTCAGCACTGTCCCCTGCGCTGAGTTAAAGGTTTCAGAATGTTTGCTGAGATCATGATGTGAAAAAATTTCCCTTTCAATGAACAATGATCTTGACCAGCTCCCAGAATTGTCTTCAGACTTTACAATTGGGTAAGAAAGGAGATAGTATGTCACTATTAGTCTTTAACATGTGATTGCATAAAGCAAATATTCATGATAAAGGAAAATGAAGGAAGGAAATAATAAAGATGAGGGCACAAATTTATAAAATTTAGAATAAAAACAACAACAAAAAATGAAGCAAAGCAAAAGCTGTTTGAAAGGAGGAATAAGATTGATAAACCTTTTGATAAAGCCACTTGCAGAATAGAGGCAGGGTGGTGGTGGGGAGAGAGAGAGAGAGAGAGAGAATATAAAAGAAGTAACAGAATAGAAATTTAGAATACAATAAAATAATATTATAAATCGCTGTATGATAATATATTTGAAAACCTAGATGAAATTTCTAGAAATACATAAGACATCAAATTTAGCATAAGAAGAAGAAACACTGGGATAGAAAAGCTCCAGGGTTGGGTTTATAGATGAGTTTTACCAAACGTTTACATGTTTGTACATGTCTTATACATCTTACCAAGTCAAGTTGTTCCGGAAAAAGAAAACGAGAAAAAACTGCCTAGTTCCTTTTATGAAGTCAGTTTAGCCTTGATCCCAAAAGTAACAAGAAAGGAAACATTAAGGTCATTTTACCTACAGATGTATTTGAGAAAGTCCTATAAAAATTATTAGCTAACTAAATCCAATAGTCTTAAAATGATAATTCGTCGTGATAAAGGATTCAACTCAACATCAGAAAACCTAATTCACTATATCAATGGGGTAAAAGAAAAAGCTCAGATGATAATCTTAACAGATGAAAACAGTGTATTTGCTAATGTTCATCATCCTCTCATTATTTGTTAAAAGCTCAACGTAAACTCAGAATAAATGGGACCTGTCTTAATATGCTAAAAATTATGGACCAGAAGCTTAGATCCAATATGACACTTCTTCAGAAAAACACATTTCTATAAGCTTACAAGTGCATTTCACAGATGCTGCAAATGACATATTGTAATTGTTAATACACATGCTGAAGATCTGTGTGCACCCTTCCTAGAAAGGAATTATTTCCTAGAAAGGAATATTATCACAGACATAGGGTAAGTAATGTTTGCAAAATTTCTGAGACACATGCCGAAACTCTCTCTTTAGAGCTTTAGTCAACTCTCTGTTCAATGTCACTGCTAAAGAAAAGAGATCTGCCAATTGTTCTTGCCTCAAACAGTGTTATGATCAGAGGTCATCACTGTAAATCATTTCTGTCTCAGGAGAGGTAATAGAAATGCCAATACACTTCTTCCTCTTTATTAATGGTGTGGGGGGAGGACCAGAGAGAACTTTCTGTGTCTATTTCTCAAAAAGATGTGTGTGAGTGTGGATTTGTGTCCATGTGTCCATGCGTCTGTGTTTTTTGCTCTCCAAACAAGCAAACCAACATAGCAATGTCTGAATATCGGGTAATATTGGGTTCAGTAGAGGATAAAAGGGCAGTAAAATATCACTTTCATATTGGTTCCTAAGTCTCTAGGTGTTCTGAAATTCCTCCTCATTGTTTACTTTAAGGAACCAGAAATTAGGTCTAGTCTCTAATTCTGGTAAACATCTATTACAACAGTGAGTCATTGAGATAGACATATTGGAGCTGAGTAGGTCCTTGGTGGCGGGGTGCAGGTAGGAAACATGTTAGGAAGGGTCTCAAAATGAGGTAAGAAAGGAGGGTAAGACAGGGGTGGGTCATCTCTGTCTCCACGTCTACCCTCGGAAGGACATTTTATTAGAGCAGAGTTTTGAAAATGTGGTCTAACCTAGAATCACCTCAGATTCCCAACTTTTGCCCAAGATTGCTAAATCAAACTCTTCAGATATAGAAATCTACATTTTAACCAACTCTCCCATATCTACTATACACAATAAAGGCTAAAGATTATTCTATTAAGAGTAGGTGACCCTTAAAAATATAGGCAACCATTTCTATCATGTCTGCCAGTATTTCCCAAGAAAAGATTCCTTGTGATGTGAAAAGACAATAATAGTCACTACTTACTGGACACTTACCATATGCCAGCTTCTACACTAAGCAATGACACAATGAGTAGCAATTACACAAATTTTTCAAGTGATGAAACAGAAACTAAAAGATGAAGTAACTTGCCTAAGACTGATCATCCAGAAACGAGGGGTGAGATCAGAGTTCAAATGCAGATTTCTTTAACTTCAAAATCAGGGCCTTAACTTCTAAGCCAGTGAAACAGAAAGTGCATCAAAGTCACCCAGAAGTCGTGAAAACAGATTGCCAGGATTCACTCCCAGAGTTTCTAATTCAGTAAGTCTGGGGTGGGCTCTGAGAATTGGCACTTCCAAAATGATGCTGCACTGTGGGTCCAGGGACCACACTTTGAGAAACCACTACTCTAAGCTATACTACCTCTCATTTCTCTTTTGTGTAAACCCAGAGACCATAAGACCAGTTTTGGAAAACAGCCATATCTGTTTTCAAAGATGCCAACTGAAACACTAAATGAAGTATGTGACAGCCTGTGTTGAATCTGAAGTTGACCTAATTGTTATGAGTTTAAAGGAACAGATACAATCCCAGTCGCCTCAAAGCTAGTCAAAGTGAAAGACACTTGAACTCACCTATAAGAGGGACATTTTCTGAAGCTGGCATGATCTCTGCCACCATGAGCTGAAATACAGTCATGGCCAGCAGAATGGTCACTCCCAAGGAGACCTTCTCCCCAGAGGCTGCTGGGAGATAAAAACTCAAGGGAGCCAGAAAAGATATGAGGACGCATGGGATGAGGAGGTTGACGATATAGAATGAGGACCTCCTCTTCAGAAGGAGAGTGAATGTCACATCTGGGTAGGGCTCAGAGCAGCAGCCATAGGAGATCATATTCTTCACAGCAGGCATGCCATGGACCTCCCACTCTACATCTTCGATGAAGTCGGAGAGGTCTCCGCTGTCTAGGGCGTTGAATATGTCCACCTGGTTGCCATTGTAGGTCCAGGAACCAAAGGTCAGATTGCACTGCTGGTTATCAAAGGGGAAATAGGTGACGTCCACCACGCAGGAGCTTTTGGTGATGGCTGGTGCATCCCAGGTGATCAGCCCATCATACCGTAGAACCACGTTGGTGTTCACCGGCTCAGAAGATTCATCATCAGCCCTGGAGGCCGGAGGAGGAAAATGAAAGCTGCTGGTCAAGGCAACTCATCAACTCCTTCACTCCAGACAGCTCATGGCCCTGTGGCCATCACTTTAGTGTCGCTGGCAATGGGTCACCATTCTCCCTGTCACCCTGGCTGAAAGTCAGAACCAACTCCAATTTGCCCCTCTTCCTCCATCTCCTGTAACTACTCAGGGTCAACTTCTCCAGGATTCTTCCTTTAAATTATTTCTGCTCTATGTCCCTTCCTCTTCATTTCCAAAGCCAGTCTCTTAGTCAAGGTATAATGATTCAAGCATCTAGACAAAAAGTAAACCTGTCGAGGCTGAAATCTAATAGGGAGACCTGCTTACCTGATTTTATTGACCTTGGGCACAAGAATATTAAAGTAGCCTTTTGTTGCTATTGGAAGAGTTGTACATGTTTATTGTAGAACATTTGAAAAATGCAGACAAAAATTCATTTACCCATAACCTAAGAAGTAATAATTTATTCTAAATATATCTTCTTTTTGCTTTATGAACATTTATGTCTGGGTACAGAATTTCTATTTTCCTTTAGAAAGTGAGTTTTTCTACCATTGGAAGGCAGATGAAATGTTCATCAAGGTGCCTCAGCCTTCCCTGGTCAGAGGCTGGCCATATGACCTGAGCTAGATCCAATTGATTCACTCTCCCTGGAGTTTAGATCTTATGTAGAGGGACCCAAAGACCAAAAACAGTCACCTTGGTGATGCCTTCTTATAAAACAAACCAGCTCAATAGTTCCTGCTGTCTCAAACTCTAGAGCAGTCTCAGTCTGTCCTTTCTAAAACCTGCTCATTGATTATTCCTCCCTACATTTAAAAAAAAATGTTTATTCATTTTTGAAAGGGGGTGGGGACATGAGTGGGGAAGGAGCAGAGAGAGAGAAGGAGACACAGAATTCCAAGCAGGCTTCAGGCTCTGAGCTGTCAGCTTAGAGCTTGACATGTGACTTGATCTCACAAACCACAAGATCATGACCTGAGCCAATGTCAGATGCTTAACTGACTGAGCCATCCAGGTGCACTTTTTCTTCCCCCTTTAATTCAGTGAGCTGTACCAAGCCTTTCCAACAAATCCCTTTTTTCACAAGGTAGTCAAAGTCAATTTCCAATGCTCACAACCTTAACTGATAAGTATCTACTAACATTTAATACATATTTTCCAATCTCCCTTATAATTTTTTCCCTACAAAACATATTATGGGTAAAAGTAATGTGAAAGACATCCTGGATTGGACCCAGGAACATAAAAAGCACATTTGTGGAAAAACGTGAAATCCAATAAAGTCTATAGTTTAATTAATAATTTTGTATTAGTTTTGACAAATGTACTGTTCGATAAGATGTAACATCAGGAGAAGCTAGGTGAAGGGTATAAGGAACTCTGTACCATCTTTGCAACTTTCCTGGAAATCTAAAATTATCCTGAGATAAAATAATTATTTTAGCAAAAAAAGGATGGTACCAAATTTAAAATGTGGTTATTCATTCATATTCTCCTGCAACATTATTTTCACGGCTGATAGTTTTCCTTTATATTCCATTATTTAGAGACGCCATACTTATTTAACCAATCTGTTGCTGTTCGACATTGTCAGTTTCCAGGATCTGCATTCATGAACAATACTGTAATGAATGTCCCTGTAGTCAAATCTTTGCATTTATCCACTGACTCTTTCCTTATGTTAAATTGGTAGAAGAACATGTGCTAGATCAAAGAACTGGCATGTTTTAAAGTATTTTTTCTACTTATTAAAAATTGGGCACCACAACATTAATTGTAATGGTCTGATCTGTAATCAGAGACCTTGTGGTGCTCAAATTTTAATGATAGTCTTTAATGACGGTGTAGAGAGGAAGAGCTTTAATATGGGTCTTTGTGAAAATAACAAGATGAAGTAATTTCAAATTACTGAATGTATCCTCTGTAACAATGAGAAATGTGTATAATTAATGAAATGAAAAGGGAGAACTATGTGTGAATGGAGAATATCACTCACCCATCCTATGTTCTTGGTATAAGAGGAGAGAATCTCAGGATCAGAGAGAATCTCTTTGGACATTTCTATATCAAAAAGAAGTCCTCCACTTTCTTTCCAAGGCCAACTTCCTTTCCCGTTCTGTGATTCCTCTCCTCCCATGTCTCCTTCAGGATTCTGCATCTCTTGGTTCTTCTTATTCTGTCTCATCTAGACCCTTCCCCAGTCTCTCCCACCAGCGTCCCCTTCTCTCAGGCACTTTTCACTTCCCACCTCTCTTTTCATATACTGGAAGTAATACAAGCTGCTGTCACTTCCCCATCTTGCTTTTATTCTTACAATTTGGCTTCTTACCGACATGTGCTCTTACAAAGGTCATTCATGACTTGCAAACAGGTAAATCTAAAGACGTACTCTACATCCCTATCCTGTTCAATTCTTCCCAAACATTTAACACTGTAGGTTGTTTCTACATATCCTTTCTTCCCCATGGTTTCTATGACACAACCCTCTCTCACATCTTCTTCCCCCCTTTTAACCATTTATCCTAAATATCTTCTTTAAATGTCTTCAGTGAAGGGGTGCCTGGGTGGTTCAGTCGGTTAAGCATCTGACTTCAGCTCAGGTCATGATCTCATGGTTAGTGGATTTGAGCCCCACATTGGGCTTTGTGCTGACAGCTAGCTCAGAGCCTAGAGCCTGTTTCAGACTCTGTATCTCGCTCCCTCTCTGACCCTCCCCTGCTCATGCTCTCTCTCTCTCTTTCTCAGAAATAAATTTAAAAAAAATTAAAAATAAATAAATAAATAAATAAAGTCTTCAGTGAAGCGTTTCACCAGCTTTATCCACATTTTCTTTCCTTCCTTGAGTAGTTCTATGAAGGGCTCTATAAGGGCTCAAAGGGCTTTTGATATCTCTATCCCTGATCTTCTTTCCAGGCTTAAGAATTGCTTTTTCAGTCTCTTCATTGGTTGTCTCCATGTGGATGTTCCTTTGGCCGCCCAAACTGAAAAGATCCCACACCAAACTCATCATTTTTTCCCTCAAGCTTGTTCCTCTTCCTCTCCTTTACTTCTAATCTCATCTAACAAGTTTGCTATTTTCTCAACCACCTAGATGACTTAAGCAAGCCCTAATGCTAAATTTTAGACAAAGTCTGTCCAGATATGATAAGGTACCCAATTCCTTACTAGGTCTAAACTCCAAGTGTTAACATGGCCCAACCATTAGGAACACCTGGCTGGCTCAGTCAGTAGAGCATGCGATGCTTGATCTCAGGGTTGTGAGTTTGAGCCTGATGTTAGGTATAGAGATTACTTTAAAATAATAAAAAATCTTGGGGTACCTGAGTGGCTCAGTTGGTTGGGTGTCTGACTCTTGATTTCAGCTCATGTGCTCGCTTCGGCAGCACATATACTAAAATTGATTTCAGCTTAGATGATGATCTCACGGTTCATGAGGTCTAGCCCCCATATTGCATGGTGAGCATGGAACCCACTTGGGGTTCTCTCTCTCCCTCTCTGTCTCTGCTCCTCCCCCACTTGCGCACACACTTGCTCTCTCTCTCTCAAAATAAACAAACTTAAAAGAATCTTTAAAAAAAAAAACCCCAACCATTGGAACTCTCTCAAGCAGCATCTGGGTGGTTCAGTTGGTTAAGCTTCGGGCTTTTGATTTTGGCTCAGGTGATGATCTTAGTGTTGGTGAGATCAGGCCCCCATGTCAGTCTCTGTACTATCAGCCTGGAGCCTGCCTGGGATTCTCTCTATCCTTCTCTCTCTGCCCCTCCCCTGCTCTCTCTTGCATTATTCTCTCTCTCTCTCACAATAAATAAATAAACTTTTTTAAAAAAAAGAATTCTCTCATAGTAAAGGCACATTTGGAATTTCTATAAGCCAGTCTTTACCCAATCTAATGTCAGGAATCCTTGCAGCCTCTTGAACTATCCATTATATTGGCTGTGTACTTAGACTAAACAACCTTACCAGAACTTTGAGCCCAAATTTATTCTTTTTCTGATTTGGTTATCTGCTTGAATAACTATACTGCTAAAGAGCTCACTATCTCTTGGGAACATTCATTGCTCAAGTTATTAGTTATGATGATTTTTAAAATTGTTTCTCTTCCCTTTAACTTTTCACTGTCTTGGTTTTTGTCCCCTCGAACAATTTTCTCTCTTTTCCCTACCTTATTTTCTCCTTGATTGCCTAACATAGCCATCAAGTCTTCCCAAGCACTTCTTGCTTCCAAACTAAGCATCAACACATTCAACTGTTCCTCACATGCAGTAACTTCCAGACCCATAACCATCCTGAACACACCCTAACAAGTCTAATCCCATGGGTTCAGGCACCAGTAGTGAATCTAGATGTTAAACACCTTCCTGCCCAAACTATATTTATCACACCTGATTGGATCACTACCACATGCCCCTCTTTCCTTTCTCACCACCACTCAGAAAGCCTATTTTGTAGTCTACAAGGTTGTGTACTACCTTGTGAGACAATACATTTCTGCTGTTTAAGCCACCCAGTGTGCGGTACTTTGTTACAGCAGCCCTAGGAAACTAATACAGCCTATAAAATAGTTTCTCATCCAGAAGGGGAATATAGCTCTCAACTTTTATGACCCATTATTTTATCACCTAAGATTTTATGACCATCATTTTAGGGCCTGGGTACCTAAATTGGTACTTAACTTCAATCAGGTTTTAAATATCTTTTTTCATTATGTTTCAATTCTGTTAAATCAACAAGTTCATTCCCAAGTAATGACTGACTTGAACTTACTTGTTATATAGGACAATATCTGGCCTCCACACCAGGTCACTAGGGATCCTGATGGAATCCAGTCCGTCATACTGGTCTCGATCCCACGTGAGATATGCATCATGCCAGATTTGGCGGATCCATAAATAGGCAGTCAGAATCTGGTTTCTTTCATCCTGCACAAGTAACCATGATAGGACTCTGTCCAGTAGACGCCTCAACCAAATGTCTCCCATCTCTAGAAATCTTGTTCTTCACAGCAGAAATTCCAAGAGCACAAATCTACTTTCATTAAATAAACAAGAGCTTTTCTAGTCTATTCCTTTGACTGACTGCCAAGGCCATATTTTTTTCTACCTAATTGACTGTTTCCGAATGTAAAGTGGACAAATGTTTAGGCCATCAGAGCTCTGCATGGATCAACAGCCCAAATTTCTCTGAAAATTGATCAACTGATGATTCACTTGAATGAGAAGGTTAGAAAATATCTACAGTATACAGAGGAAAGCCTTTCAAGTTTCATAACTTTGTGTAATTAAATGCATATAAGCACTAAATAAGATATGCCATCTTAAAACATACCTTTCTTTTTAAAAAAACAGGAATAAAATTCATATAACACAAAAGTCACCATTTTAACACAAAAAGCCATTTTAAAATGTATGATTCAGTGGATTATAGTATATGCACAATGTTGTACAACTATTACCAACTATCTAATTCCAGAACATTTTTGTCAGCCCAGAAAAGAAACCCTAAACCATCAGGCCATCACTCACTATTCTCTGCTTCTCCCCACAGCCCCTGGCAACCTCTCCTCTGCTTTCTGTCTCTATGGTCCTGCCTACTTTGGACATCTCATAGAAAGGGAATCCTACAATATAAGACACCATCTCTGTTTAGATGATCAAGACTGTTACTGTCAATGGCCAGGATTGGACTAAATTTTATTTAGTGAAATTACTTTTGTAGAGAGCATCCTTCTTCTGTATTCCCTTCCTCCACCAGCTTGCACACGTTGCTGTCTGTTCTCATTCTCTCTAAATTCTGAGTAAGACATCTCTTTGGAAAGCACTGTTAGTTTCATCCTTAGCACCATTTCAAAGAGTCACACTTTATGTTACTTACCATGTCCTTAATCTGAGAAAGTGTAATCTGCAGGGTGACATTCAGGACTTTATCTGTATCTTCTACTGGACGAAGAGCATTGGAGTAATCTTCAAAAAGGTCATTAAACAATTTCTGAGCATATTTTCCATCTGCTGTTTCTACAGCTGCTCAAAAAGAGGGACCTGGATCAATATTCAATGTCATATATATTTCAAAGCAAAGAACAACAAACTGAGGACTAGAACTGGGCAGGACCCAGCATCAGCTAGGGACAAGCTCTGGGTAGGTGACAGTTATTTTTCTGGTGAGTCGATAAAAGGCATGAACGCTTCCTTGCAGTTAGAGAATTTGTTCTGTTTGCTTGCTCACTCCCACCAAACAAGTGGCCCCCAAATGAGCTGAGATGGTTATACACCCATTGGCCTCTTACCTCTCAGTCTGGAGACAGCAAAGTAAATCCAGCAAAAGGAGATGCAGGAATGGGGCCAGTTCATCTTTTTCCTCAGCCTTTAGAAATTCCCAGCCAAGCAGCAGTCTTCCACTTCCCTCTGTGAATGGGAAGGGTCTGGATATAAAGATCCCACTCGGCCACACTCGCTAAGACAGATGGAGAGCTCAGGCTTGCGGTGCACCTAGGGCCAGCGGTCCTGAGATCCATACCCACTCTCCCTCCCCTCTGGTAATCTGACCCAGCAGCTCTGGCAGCGGAGATGCAAGAGGCAGATGGGCTAAATCCAGCAGTGCTGATCTAAGGGAGCAGTCCCCGCTGGGGATCCCTAGCCATTTCAGCAGGAATTTCCAGACCAAACTTTCAAATGACGACAGGTAGGAATCCAACACCCCTGAGACTCTGCCGAGGCAGAATAGGCCCTTTCTACACATGCAGCAAGCAGGTTCAGCCCGAATCTAAGGACAAAGAGAAGCCATGCAGACCCATCCGTGGGGCAGCCTCTGGAAAGGCCCTACAAATGTGCTTCAAGTGGCATTTGCAGCGGGAAGAGAAACAGTTCCATGATCTCCAGAACAGAGTACCTTCTGCTTCAACCCCTTCAAGATCTGGCACTTGAAGTGTCTCATGTGGTAGTGTGAGTGAATATGGGGAGAGGGGCTGGGAGAAGAGCATTCACTCCCCTCAGAAGCAGCACTGCAGTTAGGATTTGAAGTCCCAAACCTAGGTTTGACTGCAAGCTCGAACCCTTCCTTGCTCTATTGTACTGAGCCACCCTGAGCTGGAGACCAGGAACATAATATTCTTTTTCTCCCAGAGCTACTGGGATCTTTCTGTAAAAGTACCATGTAAATGGTAGTAATTTTTGCCTCTCATTTTCCAGATCTAGAATGTCGATATTTACTGAGTCACCCAGGGTTTACTAGCTCTAAAAAAAAAAAAAACATGGTTCAAAGGCCAATCAAGTCAGCATGAAAATGATTCATAACTAATGGTGATATTACTGAGGATGCTGTTTCTTTGAATTTGAATGCTACTTTATTTAATTTCACAGTCATTTCTCACACGTGATCTAATTTTGCTCCCACAAAAGAATGTCAATTTCCAATTGCCATAACTTACCCCTCTTCTTGCCTGGGGACACTGCCTTGGAAAACCGAATTAAGATCATTTGGTGGCCTGGAATCAGAGCAAGGAAATTGGATAGCTCTATTTCATCAGGTTTCAGCCGGCTGATGAGTCACCCTGTCCCTCTTCAGGAATATATCCTCCGAGCGGAACAGACACTCAAGCCATCAGCCAAGTGTGTTTCCTAATTGCCTGTGCCCTTGTGTTGATTGTGACATTATATTCCTGCTGCCCCCAGTCTGACTCAGCCCATCAAATGACAGTTCCTGCTGTAAACCCTCCAGCCTCCTTCAACAAACCATCTGCTCTGGAGTCTCAGAGGCTGAAGGTCCTTTTGAAATTGAGTTGAACACCTTGTTTTCACATGAGGAAACTGAGGTCTAGAGCTGTGAGTGGTTTGCCTCTAACAGCACTTGGCCAGAGACAGAATCCAGGCCGCCTGCCCCAACCCTGTGAGCTCACCAAACAAACGCTGCCCCTCCATTTGTTGTTCACCCACATGGCAATTGACAGCAGCGAGGGGATGACTTCTCGCGGTTACCGGCTCTCTATCTATGTTTCTTTGATCCCTCCTGACACTCAGAGCAGCCCCTGGTGATGGGTGCTGAGTGAAGACTTGGTGCTGGTCCTGATGCCTGGAAGGTAATCATCTCAGGTGATCTTACTGCTTAATCAACTCAGTTCATTCCTTTTGGTCACTTACAGTTTTTTTTAAAAATAGTTAACAGTTGATACTAACCCACCAATGTTAACACAATCCAAGTTAAATCAGTACTTTTGCCGGTGGGGGCAATTCAGTCTTTTGGGGCAAAGAAGCTAATGACTAAAAGCACAATCCACCCCAGTTCATTCTAAAAGGACAATGTGTGAACAAAGTGAGAATTTCAACAGAGATGTAAAATAGGTTTAAAAATTCATTCTAGAGTGCCTGGGTGGCTCGGTTGGTTAGGCATCTGACTTTGGCTCAGGTCATGATCTCACAGTCTGTGGGTTCAAGCCCTGTGTCGGGCTCTGTGCTGACAGCTCAGAGCCTGAAGCCTGCTTCAGATTCTGTGTCTCCCTCTCTCTCTCTGCCCCTTCCCCACTCATGCTCTATCTCTCTCTTGCTCTCTCAAAAATAAATAAATATTTTTTAAAAATTTAAAAAATTTCATTCTAAAAACAATTACTAGGTGCTTTCCCAGGGACCTGCCTATCTTTATCCAATCACTCAGTTCCAAACTATGTAAAAAAGAAACCCGTAATATAGCAGTCCCATAATTTTCAGGACACTAAATGAAAAAAAGTAATCTGTTGAATTCATTATTTAGGGTTAAGGCTAAACAAGGCTGGGATCAGGCGGATATTCTTTAGACTGATTTGCAATAAAAATAATCTGAATAAACTTTAGCCATCCAGAAATGTGGATCCTACAAATATACCCCATTTCCTGAGTGCCTCATTAACTTAGGATCAGCCATATCCAATGGCATATTGATTCAGGTAAACAGAGCACTCAGATATTTAAGTTTGGAAGTTCATGATTTTCATGCCAACAGCAACCTTCTCCAAGTTCTTGGGTACTAATTCTGAACAGCATCTCACCATAGTTTGTGCAAAATCATCACCCAATGGCATATACTCTGGCCAGAAAAAGGAGACCCACGATTCAAACAATTTCTAGAGAGCATAGGGCACCTGGGTGGCTCAGTTGGCTAAGCATCTCACTCTTGATTTCAGCTCAGGTCGTGATCTGAGATCCAGCCTCCAGCTGGGCTCTGTGTTAATAGCATTGAGCCTGCTTGGTATTCTCTCTCTCCCTCTCTCTCTCTGCCCTTACCCCACGTGTGCATGCATGTGTGTGCCCGAGCATGTTCTATCTCTCTCTCCCCAAATAAATAGATCTTTAAAAAAAAAAAAAAAAAGAATTTCTAGAGAGCACAATAATCTTTTCAACATCTGCACCTTTTGAGAAGTGGTAGTCCCTTGCCACAAGTTCACAGGCATAAAGTATTCCAGCCATTTTAGAGTTTCTGGGAGCCAGATCCTCCCTAATGGACCAATTTTGAGGCATTTGTTTATTGCTAAAATGTAATGTTATGATATGAGAGATATTCTATAAGATCATAATACTTAAAAAAAATTTAATGCTTTATTTATTTTTGAGAGAGAGAGAGAGCATTAACAGGGGAGGGTCAGAGAGAGAGGGAGACACAGAATCTGAAGCAACCTCCAGTCTCTGAGCTAGCTGTCAGCACAGAGCCCGATGTGGGGCTAGAACTCA
The DNA here is from genome assembly GCF_008692635.1 of Crocuta crocuta. Classification (NCBI taxonomy): domain Eukaryota; kingdom Metazoa; phylum Chordata; class Mammalia; order Carnivora; family Hyaenidae; genus Crocuta; species Crocuta crocuta. The sequence continues at coordinate 3,316,541 of NW_027529426.1, forward strand.
CGAACCGTGAGATCATGACCTGAGCTGAAGTCAGAGGCACCCAGGTGCCCCCACAGTATTTTTAACATAACTTATTACATAAGCAATATATATCTATTCTATTGCAAAACAATCAGAAAGTACAGAAAAGCACAATGAAGGAAAAAGAAAGGTCACCCCGAAGAATCAAACCATGCAGAGAGAGATAAGGTTCACATGGCAGCCATCTTTTTTAAATGCCCATGGAACTGTGTTCTCACGTGACCTGGAAGAACACAGGCCATTAGCAGAATTCTGTCTTGCTCATGAACACAAAATGCAGAGGATGCTTCTAAAAACTCTTTTCCTTTTCTCATGGGGTTGCATTGTAGTTCCTACAGAGTGTACCTTGAATGGTCTCCCATCCTTTCCTGTCTCTCTCTCCACCCTCAGGGTCCCTACTCAACCCTCTTTGGTTGAAGCTGCTGAAAACCCTTTGCCCATTGTGGTCAAGCCTCTTGGGGAGGGGGGCGGTACCCCTGACTCCATTCCAGAAGAATGGTGGCAGTGTTTCTGTCCCTTGGAAATAGAGCCCCTGCCTGACAGAGAACCCTAGTGAATTATTTTGCTAAAAGACTCCCCAATAGCAGAGACACGTGGGGGAGGACAAATACCTTCTTTCTGCTACATTTTAATTGCAAAAGTAAAAAATCACATTTTATAAAGGTTATTTTATAAAAACCCCATAAATTAACATGGCATGAATATTTTCTCCATTTCATTAAATATGAAATCAGAATAGTTTTAACCCATGAAGATCTGTACAGATCATCTAGCTGAACTCCATCGTTTGACAAATGAGACAACTGAGGCCTAGGGACAGGGTAGATTAGGAAAGGCGCCAGATCTCTACCAAAAGCCATGCCAGAGGCCCTCAGCCCCTCCTAGAGGCCCGAGCTCTCAGCTGTCCTAGGTGCTCAGAGCTGGGACACTTGCTAAGAGCATAGACTCTAGCTAGAGTTGAACTGCTTGGGTTCAAGTCCTGCCTGCCACATACCAGCTTTGTAACTTTGGGCAGATTACTTAACTTCTCTGTGCCTTAGTTTCCTCATCTATAAAATGAGAACGATTATAATGGTGCCTGCCTCTTAGTGTTGTTTTGAGGATCAAATGAGTTAATATATGTGAATTCCTAAGAACAGTGCTTGGCAATAAAAAGGGTAAAGTAAGTGATAATTAAAGGGGGGAACATGTACTCCAGCATTTCCATGTAACCTGAAGCCATAATTCCTCTCTCCCCCTCTCTCTCATCTCTCTTTCTTTCCATCCATTTCTTTGTACACTCCCTCCCAACTTCTTGACAGACCTAATTAGAGATTATCCTTCATCTGACAAGCAGTCCTACGAGTGAGAGACTAAACAGCCTTGCCATTTTCTTGTTGTCTTTTTTTATTGCAATGTTAATATTATTGTCAATCCACAGTGGATTTATATGTTTGCTTTCTTAATTTTTTTGGTAGTAGTCTTTTTAATCCTCTTATCCACTTTGAGAAAGTTAGCTGATCTAAATCTATCACAGAGGTTGGCAAACGCTTTCTGTAAAGTGCCTGATAGTAAATATTTTCAGCTTTGCAGGCCATATGGTCTCTGCGGCAACTACTCTTCTTTGCAGTCGTGCCGTGAAAACAGCCATACACAAGGTGTAAATGAATGAGCATGGCTGTGTTCCAAAACATTATTTACAAAAATAGATAGCTGGCCATAGTTTTCCGACCTTTGACATACATCCACTTAACTAGCCTCAAGAAAGCCGCCAGGGGGTCAGCATCCCAGATGAAGAAGGAGTGCAGCCTGAAAAGAAAAGGGAGTCACCATGTACAAGCCTGTTGTGGGCAGGTGTGTGGTGAGGCTGGGGCTGACACTGCCGCTCATCCAGTGAAATTCAAACTGTCTTCCAGTGCAGACTTCCAAGGGACCGTAGAAATTCCTAGAGAGAGGGAGCTCTTTCCTAAAAGGAGCCTTTACGTTGAAGAGCCAGAAGCATTTGGTGAGTCGAAAGCACACGGCAGCCCTGTTTCATGTCTGGAGGCTGGGGAGGCTTCTTCACTTCCACATGGGCAGGGAATGAGAATCCCCAACTCTGGGTGACATACCATGATGCCAGAAACTGTGGCTACGGCCAGGCTAGGGGCTGAGAGCAGGGCAATGTTTCTGAAGTACATGTGAGTCCCTCTCAGGTCCTCATGAATGAGGCAAACAGAGCCTGGGGGCAAGGCAATTTCCCTGAGTCCCAGAGAACTGTTCGGTTCCTACTCCTCAACTGTACCTAAATCCATTTGGCTTGGGGAAATGCAGGTGAAGTCAGAACAAAAGGGATTCAGGAAAGGAGGGAAGGAGGACCCGCTGAATAACAGAACAGTGGGCTATGCCTCTCAGCGTGGTGCTAGCATCAAACTGTGTTTGTGCTTTTGTGAGGCTGTTCCTCCCTTTGTAACTGCACATGTCTGTCTCCCTCCCTCCCCATGGCCTTCTGGCACTGCTAAAAGTGTGCAGTAGACCGGAGACTCTTCATAGCAAAAGCAACTTCTCTTGGTGCTTCTGAGTGCTGTGAAGAAAATACCCAACTCCCAAACTTTTGCAACCACGACATAAAACAGACCCCACCCCGGGGCATCATCTCTGGCTCCTGTCTCCCACATATTAGTACGCTAGGGCTGCCATAACAAAATACCACAGATTGGGTGGTTGAAACAACAGAAATTTATTTTCTCACAGCTCTAGAGGCTGGAAGTCCAAGGTCAGGGTGCCAGCGAGGTTGGTTTCTTCTGAGGTGTCTCCCCTTGATTTGTAGATGGTCACCTTTCCCCTGTGTTCTCACGTGGCCTTTGCTCTGAGTGTATCTGCGTCCTAGTACCCTCTTCTTAGAAAGACATCAGCCATTGCACGTCTCCGGAGGCAAGGGAAACAGAACCAAAAATGAACTATTGGGACCTCATCAAGATAAAAACCTTCTGCACAGTGAAGGAAACACTCAACAAAACGAAAAGGCAACCTACGGAATGGGAGAGGTTATTTGCAAATGAAATATCGGATAAGGGGCTAGTATCCAAAAATTCTGAAGAACGAATCAAATTCCAACACCCAAAAAATAAATAATGCAGTTAAGAAATGAGCAGAAGACATGAACAGACACTTATCCAAAGAAGACATACAAAAGACGCATGAAAAGATGCTCAGCATCACTCATCATCAGAGAAAAAGAAATCAAAACCACAATGAGATACCACCTCACACCAGCAGAATGGCTGGAACTGTTCTGTTCCAGGAGACAACAGATGTTGGTGAGGATGCAGAGAAAGGGGAACCCTCTTGAATAGTTGGTGGGAATGCAAGCTGGTGCATCCACTCTGGAAAACAATATGAAGAAGATTCCTCAGAATGTTAAAGATTAAAATTACCCTATGACCCAGCAATTGCACTACTAGGTATTTATCCAAAGGATACAAAAATGCTGAGGGGCACACCAATGTTTATAGCGGTGCTATCAACAACAATAACCAAATTATAGAAAAAGCTGAAATGTCCATCAGCTGATGAATGGATAAAGAAGATGTGGTGCATATATACCATAGTAAAAGCCCAAATCCTTGCTTAGTGACCTCTGATTTTCCATCTCGATCACTGTTCCCCTCAATTTCTCCACTGCAGCCCACACTGGTCTCCTTTGCTTTTCCATAAACACACCACTCCTGCTCGGGGCCTTTCTCTTTCAGTTCCCTCTGCCTGGGGCATCCTTGGACACATCCTCCCAACTCCCCCTCCCTCTTCCTTCTTGGTTCAGCTCAAATCCCACCTTATCAGAAAGTCCTTCCCTGAGGACCCTCCCCAAAGTAACACTCCAACCCTCTCTCTACATCCTCCCTGCTTCACTTTCCTCACGGCACTTATGACCAGCTGAGGTACGTGCCCGCGTGTGTGCTCTTGCTTCTTTATTGTCTACTAAACAACAAAGTTTCTACTCGAAACCAAGTTCCGAGGTACGTGCATGTGTGCATGTGCTTGCTTGTTTATTGTGTGTCTCCCTACTAGAAACTAAGTTCCACAGGAGTGGGGATGTGGCCTTGTTCCGTGCTGTGCTCTCAGATTCAGAGGAGATATTGATTGATTGAATAAATGAGTAATGTCTAAAATGAGAAAAGAAATCCAGGGAATTAAAAAGTTGGGAGAAGGCCAGCTCCCAGACAAAGGATGGTGGGTCCTATGATTCATAAGCTTACTAGAAACTTGTTAGCACTTACGGCTAGGGTGTTATTTACAGACTTACATTACTACTCTGGTGTTGTGTAATATTTTAATGTTTAATGTCGGTCAAAGCGAAAGACCTTGAGAACATGGATCATAACTTCTACTCCTCTATATGTATCCTGTGCATTATACATAGTCCTAGCTCTAGGGAACAATTGCCAAGATCAGTTGGCAGAATCTGCCATGGACGCAGGAGGAGGGAGTAAAGGCATTTCTCCTATGTCTCTGCTGACCTAAAAAGCAACAATAGCGACAACAACAAAGAAACCCCATAAAGATGTAGAAGGAGTCCTGTGGCCCAGGTTCAAGTCCTGACCCCACACCTTACTATTCATGTGAATGAGCTTGAGCAACTCACATAATTTGAGTCTCAATTTTCTCATTAGTTAAAAATGATCATTATAATATTTACTTAAAAGGGTATTTTGAGGATTAAAGAGAAAACAGATAAAGCCTCAAGCACATATTTGGCATAGAGCAGGCTCTCAGTAAAAATTAGTGCGACTCCCCTGCTGAACTACATGGGCTCTGGTAGGTAGTCAGCAAAACCTCCGTTGGTAAAAAGAGATGCATTAAGTAGCCAACAGAAGAGCCAAGTTCGTGAAGAGACATGAGCAGGTGATAAGGGATATGCAGTTTTCTGGGTCAGGAGAGTAGCTGACACACGAGCCGGGGGATCCGATGTGTCCAGGTGAACGATCCGGGGACCGGGGCAGGCTCTGGTGTCGGTGCTTTGTCAGAGGGCCCCTGTGCTCCCTGAAACCTCCCAAGGGGATACATTCGAAAGCCATTAAACATAACACAGTTGTTTAAGATGAGTGCCCCTTGGCTTCCTCTTCTTTCTGGAATTTCTTCACCATGTGGTGAGGAGACTCTCTCTATGAGACCTTTTTGGCCTCCTTGTTAAGCCACTTGCTTCTTGGGACTTTCTGAAATTTTCCTTGGTTCTTGAGTTTCTGATCCTTTCCTGCCTCAGTATGTTCTCACCCCACTGGCTTTACTTCCCCTTTCATGGCAGCTCATGTGGTTACAATTACACCATATTTTCCTGCTATTTCCAGTGACCATCTCTCTGATGACAATGCAAGCGTTAGGTGAGAGTTAAGCAGGGAGGAGGCAGGAGGGGTCACTTCTGTTAACTGTAGCAGGCTGCTTCTCCCATACTAGTCCTCATGAAGGGAAGTGCAGAGACGGCACCAGGCAGTAAACTCACACCCCTCCCAGGCTATTTTGAGAGCTTATGGCTACAACACCTCACACAAATGCGCACCCCCGGAGAAGCAGCAGGTCACCCTGGGCCCAGATCCTCACTTACCCCACCCCACCCCCACCCTGGTCCTGGCCCAGAAGCACTAAAGGGACATATTAAAACAGAAAAGGCCTGGGGCGCCTGGGTGGCTCAGTCGGTTGAGCGTCCGACTCCGGCTCAGGTCATGATCTCACGGTTCGTGGGTTCGAACGGTTCGTGGGTTCGAACGGTTCGTGGGTTCGAGTCCCGTGGCGGGCTCTGTGTTGGCAGCTCAGAGCCTGGAGCCTGCTTCAGATTCTGTGTCCCCTCCTCTCTCTGACCCTTCCCTGCTCACGCTGTCTCTCTCTTTCTCTCTCTCGGAAATAAATAAAACAATAAAAAATTAAAATAAAAAAAAAAAAACAGAAAAGGCCTGAGGAGGGGCTTTGTCACCAGGGCACTGTCTCCATTCTCACCTCGGGAGCCCTCCAGTGTACCTAGCAAAATGCAAAACGTAGCTCAGGGCGAATAAATGTTCCCTGCTTCTAAGGAGCATCTTTGGGAGGATGGTAGAGAAAAGAGGGCCCTGATGAATAAAACAGGACCGGAAGACAATTCCCAATTTTTTACCTGGGTCACTTCTTAATTATGTATTCTCCATTTCTTCTTCTCACCTAGCACCGAGCCTCCTTACTCTTGATCTGACTTGCCTGGCGACCGCTAAGGGATAGGGTAACGGTAGGCTGGGGGAAGGGTGCACGTGCATCCAACTGACCTAAATGAGCCAGGTCAGGGATAGGCCCTCAGGCACCTTCACTCTTCTCAGGGCCTTTCTGAACTTCATGTACCGGAGCCTGAGATAAAAGAGAAAATCAGCAATACTGATTACCGTAAATGTAAATTTACAATTTTGACATTTTTGTTAATAATGACTTTTTTGCATTAACTTTGACTTTTCAAAAAACCTCATTACGGGCCGCCTGGGTGGCTCAGTCGGTTAAATGTCAGACTTTGGCTCAGGTCATGATCTCACAGTTCACGAGTCTGAGCCCCACTTGGGGCTCTGTGGTGACAGTGTGGAGCCTGCTTAGGAGTCAGTCTCTCTCTCTCTCTCTCTGCCCTTCTCGTGCTCTTTCTCTCTTAAAAATAAATAAACTTTAAAAAATAAATAAAACATCACATTAAAATGCTATATATATTCATTACCGAATGGTGCCTCCTTAAATTCACTCTTGTCTCACCCTAGGCCTGGCCTTGGTTAGATTTAGCACAGCTGATGGTGCTGGTCAATTCATTTGGTTGATTGTTTCTTTAAGGAAAGAGACGCTGGAGCCTGTAAATATCATCTATATGAATCAAAGTCTATTTTGTAAGTATATGTGACTGCAATTCTACTAAAAGATTTGGAAAAAAAAAAGAATGGAATTCTCAGCCACAAAAATTACCCAAATTTTAGATGCAATTCAAATCCTTTATCTAACAAAGCCGAGGTACTTCACCTTACCAGCCACCAGGTGTCTCTGTAAACTCCCCTCAGGCCCTCACACAAGACACTCAGGATAACGTCACAAATAAAATCCGTGGTTTTTAACCAGCTCTAAAGAGATGGCGCCTATACACAAAATGTTCTGAAATGCAACAACCTCAAACACTAAATCTACAGAGACCCATCCATCTGTCCAGGATTGTGGGCTAATAAATGCTTGTGATAATACAATCTATTAACATATTCAAGGTAAGAAATAGATTATTAGAGTCGGTTTGTCCTAATCAGTATCCTTTCTAGGATGTCCCTGCATTATTTTTTCCTCATCCCATGGCTAGATCAGTTTTTAACACAGCACAATTCTGCAAGACCAAAGCAATATTTCAGGAAGGTCTCAGAGAAATCAACTCTTTATCAGGTATCCAGGACTAGACCTCTCACTCCTATAGGGCAGGGAATTTTGAAAACAGCATTCAAACCATTTGGTTATGTTAAAAAAAAGTAAATGCATAGAGAGCTATGGTCAAAGGTCAGTAAACAGAGTGGTAGAAAAGTTGTAGCATTTTTTAAAAAATAAGTTTATTTACGGGGCACCTGAGTGGCTCAGGTCATGGTCTCACGGTTCGTGGGTTCGAGCCCCGCGTCGGGCTCTGTGCTGACAGCCAGCTCAGAGCCTGGAGCCTGTTTCAGTCTGTGACTCCCTCTCTCTCTGACCCTCCCCTGCTCACGCTGTCTCTCTCTCTCTCTCAGAAATAAATAAAAACTTAAAAAATATTTTTTAAAATTAAGTTTATTTACGCACATTATCACCCTCTCCCTCATGCCACCTCACCCTGCCCTCTGAAGCTAATGTAAATACTCCAATAGCCAATGGACTATTTCCTCTGACCTTATGTTTTTCTGAGGTTATTCTGCAAATTAGCTCTTCTTCATTCAACACCCTGGAAGGGACTGTAGATCCTTTCCCCAAGGCCCGAGAAAATGGCTCTTGTGGGAAACTCTCTGTGATGATGCCCCTTGAGTTTTTCCAGCTTGTCCAAGACAGTATCTGTTCTTCATTTTTATTTTATTTTATTTTTTATCACTGCTTTAAAGAGAGAGAGAGAGCATGAGTGGGGGAGAGGGGCAAAGGGAGACAGAATTTTAAGCAAGCTCCACACTCAGCATTGAGCCCCACGTGGAGTCTGGTCCCACAACTCTGAGATCATGATCTGAGCTAAAATCAAGAGTCAGATGCTCAACCGTCTGAGCCAACCAGACACTCCTGTTCTTCATTTTTAAATCACTACTAATAACCACAGCAAGAACAATGGCTAATGTTTAGGGAATGCTCACTACCTGCTTGTCAGCATTGTAAGAGAAGTTGACAAATATTATGTCCTCGAAAGGTCATTGCTTGGGCTCCCATGACAGCGAAGCCTGCTAGGTTTCCCCCTAGCTTTCTGGGCAACTCTTCCTCATCTACCTCCTTCTTCAATGCTGGATTTCTCAGATTCAGTCGCAGGCTTTCTACTCTTGATCAGCGTAGCAGAAAATCTTAACAGTTAAAAATACAATCTCAAACTATAAGAAAAGAAGGAGAAACACTGGTTTCCAAGATGATAAATTAATTGCATGCACTGAAAAGGGAACGCCAACTCGAGGCTTGACCCCTCATCCTCAGGGAGATGAATTCCTTATATTAGTGCTTCTTGCCTTTAAAGTGCAGTCAAATCACAGGGTGGGTGGATGTCTTGTTAAAATGTAGGTTCTGAGTCAGCTTATCTGAAGTGAACCTGGGATTCTTCAGCCCACATGATGCTGAGGCTGTTGGTCCCTGGATGACACTGTGAGTAGCAAGGCTCTAGGTGCCTCTATAATTACAACGAGAAGTGATCAAGTTTGCCTAAGTTGCCAGTTATACTGACAGATCAAATCAATATATAGTAATGGCTGACTTGTGGGATGGTGAATAGAGATTGTGTAAAACTTCAAGGAATATGTTTCTGGTTTCTAAAACTCAAAGTCTATCTGAACTTAAAATTTCTGTGACATCAGAAATTAGGCTGGATTATTTTTTGAAAGGTTCAACCTAAAGACTAATTATGCAGGTGTCAGGTGTGAATTGCTAGGTCGGGCATCCCCACCACGAATCAATCATAGGATCACAGAATCTGCAACTTTGACTAGTCTGAAATTTTGGGGGGGCAGAGGGAGGATGGGGGTGATCTATATGAGTATTGCAACCATAGATTGGTGTAAAAATGCAAATCCAAGGAAAGTATAAAATAAAAATAAGAATTAAAATATGGGTAACAACGGAGACGATGAACAAGCAACCATAAATCCACAATATTAGCAATTTAAAAATAAATTTTACATAATAATTTCTGTAATCATTGCAAAACTGGTGTGTGTTTTATCGGGATTTTAAGACATTTGATGCAAGAAAATCCAATGTGTTCGTGTGATTTTAGTTAAATGGATGGAAGAACTTAATTAGGCTTGCAATCAACACTTAAATGGAGAAAATTATTTCCTTAAAACTGCAAGTTTCACTTTATTAGTTATATATGCATGATAGAAAGAGAAATGCTGACTTTGAAGACATAAAAAAAAAATGCTAGTTGCTTAATAAATTTATGAGATGGTCTTGTTGACCTTCTTGCAGTCTATCACATGCTCCAAATTCCCTGCCAAAGCAAGCCTTCTGCTGTTCCTTCCTAGACTGCACCTCCCCCAATTCCCATATGCCTGTGTGTATTAAGCTTCATGCACACAGTGACTCTCTTACCCTGGATTGTGAACTCTGTACCTTTGTAACCCCTATACCCCTACAAAGTAATTAGTGTAATCTCACGTACAGACGAGGAAGCAGACATGGAGAATTTTCAACAACATGTCCAAGTGGCAGATGTGGGATGGAAGCAAGCTGTCTCTTACTCATGAGCCCATGACCACTATTATTATGCCGAATTCCATGAACAGTCATCTCTAATGCTGAACGACGATGCTGCTCAGGTAGTCTGCTGTCATCTTCAAACAGAAAGGCACATAAGTATAGGAACTCCTGGCGGTTTACCCAAAAAGAAGATATGGAACAAATCTTTAAACACTGCTTCCTTGAAAGATGAATCGTGGGAGAACATAATATACATATGCATCTATAATTTAGGACTTCATATTAATTATGCTTCTTGCCCTTTACAAAATCCATACACAAAGGCCCGGCACGGTGAAATTGCCTAACTCTTTTACTTGGAGAGGCAGAAGCACATAGCAGTTCATTGCCTCGTAACAGATTCTGGTTAAACTGTCTGGGTTCAAATCTTGGAACTGCCGTTTGTCAGTTGGGTGGTCTTGGGTAAGTCACTGAAACTCTCTGTGTTCAGTTTATTATTTGCAAAGAAACATAATAAAGGACCCACCATGAGTTTGTTCTGAGGACTGACTGAAGTAATAAAATAATACATGTAAGGAGTTTAAAACAGGACTGTATCTCTAAAAGTAGGTAGAAAACATGTACTGCACATCGATTAGCATTACAGACACCCAACTGGTTAGCTGAGGAACCGGCAATTGAACCGAGGACGTTAGACTCTCATCTTTTCCACCAGATCAGATTATTACCTTATCCGTTTTGGCTGGAACTTGCTAACATTTTCATTCTGCAGGCATGATATGCCCTCCATATGCGCCCCCCCCCTTCTTCGTTTCCACTGCTGTACTTGTTTTCATGGTGTAATTGAAAACCCCGACTGCAGAAAAAGGTTTATTTATAGCAGGAAAAAATTAGTGTTATTTAGCTTGAGCTTTTCTGCAGCCATCAGTCCATTACTGTAAGCGATTCCACATTTACACTGCAACATCACTCTGTTTTCCCAGTGCCCTGTAATCATTAATTAGCTCCTCAAAACCATGTTTATTGAATGTCTACAGAGAGAGAGGCCTGAGCCAGCCTTCCTCCATCAAAAACCAGCCTCTTCCCTGAGCTCAGATACTAGGTAGATCTGCTCCGATGCCCCACGTGCACTTTAGACATGGCCAGAATTTAACTCATCTGCACCCCTGCCCCCCTCCCCCCACCCTCCCACAGGCTCCTGATTTTGGTGCTTGGGGCCCCCTTTCCAATCTCTCCATGCCCAAACTGCGAGTTGGCCCAGACCCCTCTCACAAACCACTACATCCTATCTGTCACCAGGCTTCATCAGTCCTATCTCCTAAGGATATACCGCCCTTCTCATCTCGCCTGACACAGGACAACGTTGTGTGGCCTGGACTGTTCCAGATCACCTCAGAGCTGGTCCCTCTACTTCGGCCTCTTCCTCTTCTAGTCCCTCCTTCACATTGTCATTAGTAGACCTTTTGACATCTGACCATGACACACACACACCCCCCTCCCCATTCAAAATCCTTCTGCGTTCCTCTGTCATCCATAGGGCAGAGCTCCACCCCCTGACACAGNGGCTTTAGTGCCAGGAAGGATTTGCGGCTCTCCTTCCTGCCGCCATGCTGCAGACACGTCATTCTCTCAGGCTGGAGTGTTCATCCTGCTTGCCCAACCACTGAACAATTGCTTCTCTTTGAAAACTCATTTTGAGAGTTGCCTAATCAATTAAGCTTTTTTCCAGCCTCTCCGGGCAGAATTCTGTACTTCCTCCTCCGTGTTCCTGAGGTTTCTCAGACATGCCTCTATTATAATGCCTGTCCTGCTGTTTAATTGCTTACAAGGTTGTTCCCCCAACCAGACTGAATACCTCCCAAATGCTCTATTTGTCTTGTTATCCCCAGTGCTTGGCACACAAGAGGTGCCCAATAAATGCTCATGAAATACATTATTGTTGTGGCGAGGGCAAGCGCCTGTCAGGAGGTCTTCTGACTGCCAGCTCACCTCTTCCCGCACCAGGCTTCCCCAGGCAGCCTTGGTCAGCCTTCCCTGAGGAATGGCACTGCCTGGTGTCCTCAGGGAAAGCATGGTGGGAGCTGAGTGCTTTGGGTCTTAACCTTACTCTTCCTGTCCCTGGGCCAGCCTGGCTCCCTGAAGGGCAGCCGTAAGAGGAAGAAGAAACCCGGATATAAATGTACCTGGCAGAGAAGCCAGCTACTTGTTCCCAGCTCCATCAGTGTTCCAGCTTGTCAGAGCAGAGCTCTGCTTCGGAAGGGGTGTGCTGTGTTTGGCCTGGGAGCCAAAAGATTCCACTCAGAATGGAAGAAGCTAAGTGAGTTTAGATTCCACCTTTGACCCAATGCACTGCAGTAACAGTCAAGCTTCATATATGCTCGAGATTCTAACCTGCTAGAGAAAGATCTGTATTTAACTTATCTTAGGTGGCAAGCCCCTTTGCAGTGGGGAAATGTTGCTTGATTATTTTTGATGAAAAGGAATATTTTTAGATAAAAATTAAAATTGCTTGCTACATTCCTAATACAAACAGGCCCCTGGGAAGGAAGTTCTTACCAGAACCCTGCTACTTAAGTTAGTCTTATTGTAAATATTTACTAGATGCTGGGCAGAGAGTTTATGGAAGAATTAATACATTGCCCCTTCCTTCAAGGCGCTTATGGAAAAAAAGACAAACTTCTAAGTTGACTCATAAATAAATAAACAGGAGTTAAACAAGTAATACAAGAAGAATATGCCTCAGAGGGGTGACTCCCTGCCAAAGGAGAAATTCGGAGAAGGGAGATGCTGTTGGCCCCCAGGGTGAACTGACTCAAAAGACACAGAGACACACAGCTCTCACCTGACAGGTTGGACCAATGAGCCAGGGGGCATGGGGTGGGAGTGGGGGCCATCTTGGTAGAAAGAAAAGAGTAGATTCTTTGAACTTGGGGTTTGAGTTTCTGTTTTGCCATTTATTAGAGATCTCAGGCATTTGTTAACCTCTTTGCACCTCAGTTTTCTCATGGCCTCCATATAGCGTTTAAGACCACAAACATTTAGCACAAATATATGTGCTAAGCCCTGAAAACAAACATGAAAAGAGAAGCGTTTTGCCCTCAAGAGCTACCATGTGAGAAGGGAGGCAGTAAATATTAGTCCCCCTCTTCCTTTACCCTCCAGGTGTCTGCCACCCTAAAGGAGGGGTGAGGAGACCCAGTGGACTATTACTAAGTGGAATGCAGGATGTGGGTTCAGAAGTGTGGAGAGAGAAAAAAAAAAGTGCGGAGACAGAATAAGCTCAATACCATCCATTTTGGAAGATTCCTGCCCTCCTGTCCCACCTTCTACTAGGAAATGGGTCTTTCCTCCCTGAAGCCAGAGCTCCTGATTTGCAGCCACCCCTCTTGCGCTTTGACAACGTCTGGGAGTTGCCAAGGTCAAAGACAGTAACCATTAGACAAATGCCTACTATTTACTTACTCACTTAATTTGTTTAATTGCAAAAGACAACCACTAGGGGGCGTAGGAACAAGAAGCTGAGCTCAGACTATCAGGAGAATACCTGTCGCTCTTGTGGAAAAATGTAGTCAGGGTCTACAAGACATACACTGTGAGCTGAAAACAATACCTTCTGCACCTTCTGCAAACTCTCAGTAAAGAACATGGCTCCCTTGAGGCTAAAAAGCATTCTTAACTCATCCCATCCTCCACAAGCCATCACGCTAGGCCAAGGGTTTCTTAGCTCCGATTCCATTTTTCTGTGTTTCCTCCTGATTAAAGCCCTTTGGCTCAGCAGGATTGTCTATAATGATAGTAAATGGTTCACATGATGAGGAGGCAATCTTTTCACATCTTGAGCTGCAATCCGTCTTGTAAAGCCTTGCCACTGTCTGAATTCGCAGCCTTGGATTCTCAGGAAAGCCATCAACCTGGGGTTATTAGTTTAGGTTCCTATGCCTCCTGGCTCCCCACCCGTCCCCCCCAGCCCCAACCCCTCACCCGTTTCTCACACCACAGGCAGAGACTTGAATAGCTATTGTACCTACTTACGGCAATTCTCATTAAAATCAATCACTCATTTGCCAAAACAGATACATATTCACACCCCCCAAGCCCCACAAAACTCAGGTCCCTATGTCTCTCTGGGGTCACATTAACTATGTGTCTCTGGGGTCACGATAACTCAAGTCTCCGTGACCGTAACAGAGTGGCGAAAGTTGTTTTTCCTTAGCAGGAGTCTGCTTTCAGAAAGATTCATCTCTTACGTTTTCTCTGAGGCCCTCACACACACACTCCAGCAACAATGGAAAGGAGCCTGACTTCCCAAGCAGGTTGCCTAGAAACCACTCCTGTGTTTCTGAAACTAATTTAAACATGAAAATTCAGCTCCTGACTCATGCCAGGAATGCATGTAATGGTTTTCTCAGTATTTTACTTTCTTTTTCTTTCACATTACAAAATAACGCACGCTCATTGCACAAAAATGGGAAAGAAGATGAAAATACACAGGTCCAGAAAGAGAAAAATCCCCCGTAATCTCACTATCAGAGGCGCCCACTGTTACGTTTGGGGATATTTTCTTCCAGGCTTTTTTTTTTTTCTATGTATTTTTAACAGTGCTGATATTAACACTGAATTTACATAGATCTTGCTTTTCTCACTTAGTATACTGTCAGCATTCCCCATCTGGCTAAAATTCTCAGAATATTGATTTTTTAAAAATACCGCATTATATTACAGTCAATTTTCCATTATTTGCTTAACCATTCTCTTAATGCTAGACATTTAGATTATTTCCAATCTTACGCCATTTTTTTTTCAGTCTTACACCATTTTAATCAATGTTGTCATGGTCATCTTAGTACAAAGCACTCTGTTTCCTAATAATAAAACCATCAAAGGAATTTTAAAAGCCTGAAATTTTTAGAAACTCTTAGAAACTGAACTAATGCGTGTTTATATTTGTAAATTTAAGCAATACATTAAAAAGCAAATTGAGGGGTACCTGGGTGGCTCAGTCGATTAAACATCCGACTCTTGATTTTGGCTCAGGTCATGATCCCAGGATTGCGGGATCAAATCCCACATCGGGCTCCACACTAACAGCATGGAACCTCCTTGGGAATCTCTCTTTCCGTCTGTCCCTCTCCCTGACTCACACTCTCACTCTTTCTCTCTCTCTTTCTAAAATTTAAAAAAAAAATTTAATAAGTAAATTGATATTAAAGTTAAAAGAGGTTCTTCTACCTAGTTCCACTTCCTAGAGGTAGCCACTGCTACCAGAAGTTTTCTATGAATATAAAGGCACATATATATATGTTTGGTTTTTGACACTACACACTGTTCTACCACCCTTTTTTTTTTTTATTTATTACATCTTGGGCATCTTTCTTCATCAATTCACATTGATCTATTCTTTTTAGAATTGCGCACTATCCTATTAGATGGCATGCTGTCACTTATACGCCGTGGACAGGACTCATTACTGCACTTGATACATTTTCAGTGAGCTGGGTCCCAGGCAGTGGGTTTGACATTACACTGCTCCAAGCACATCATACATTTGCTGGAAGAGGGAGCCGATGGTGGCATAGGTTACAGCTTTACTCCTGAAATTAGCTTTATAGTCTATAGAGGTCTCCAAATTTTTCCTTTTTTTTTTTTGTTCTGTTGTTGTCGTTGTTGTTTTCCAAACCAAAAGTCTGTACCCTTTTATTAATCCTCCTCCCAGCCCCAGGAACCACCATCCCACCTCTGTTTCTGTGAGTTCGACATTCTTAATTTATTTTTTTATTTTTAGATGCTCTGTGTAAGAGATACCATGCAGTATTTGCCTTTCTCTGTCTGGCTTATTTCACTTAGCATAATGCCTTCCACATTCATCCATGTGAATCTGCAAATGGCAAGATTTCCTTATTTTTTAAGGCTGAATAATATCATTTAATTATTGTATAGAATGCATGCAATTAATTTATAATATGTATTATGCTTATATCATATATGTTTAAATATAATATTATATATAATCACATTTTCTTTCTCCACTCATCCATCAACAGACAATTAGGTTGTTTCCATGACTTGACTATATGAACAACATACTGCAATGACCACAGAATACCAATATCTCTTCAAGATAATGAGTTATTTCCCTTGGATAAAAACTCAGAAGTGGGATTGCTGGATCCGTGTATAGTAATTCTATTTTTAATTTCTTGAGGAACCTCCATACTGTTCTCCACAGTGGCTGTACCAGTTTGCATTCCCATCAACAGTGTAAGAGGGTTCCCCTTTCTCCACATCCTCACCAACATCTACTGTCTCTTGTCTTTTTATAATAACTCTCCTAACATGTATGAAGGGATATCTCTGTGTGGTTTTCATTTGCATTTCTCTGATGACTAGTGATGGCAAGCACCTTCTCATGTACCTGTGGGCCATTTGTATGTCTTCTTCATAAAAATGTCTACTCAGATTCTTTGCCCATTTTTTATTGGGTTATTTGGGTTTTGCTGTATGAGTTACTTTTACATTTTAGATATTAACCCTTATTAGATTTGCAAATGTTTTTTCCCATCCCATAGTTTCCTTTTAATTTTGTTAATGGTTTCCTTTGTCGTGCAGGAGCTTTTTAGATTGATGTAGTCCCACCTGTTTATTTTTGCTTTTTTTTTTTTTTCAACTCTAAGCTTTTCTGATCTCCACACCTGTTGATTTTTTGAGCATGTAGCCCCCCAGCCATTTACGTATATTTATTTATAAGTTATATACACATACTACTTAGGAATATATTATTATTTACATAATAGAACATATACTAAAAATAAACATTTTAATGGGTTGAATTAACAATGAAATAGATAACATTAATTTACCTAGTAATAAATTATATTAAGATATATAATAAAAGCATTTTATTCTTTTTAAAATTCTTTTAATGTTTATTCATTTTTTTGAGAGACAGAGAGAAACAGAGTATGAGCAGAGGAGGGGCAGAGAGAGAGGGCTCCAAAGCAGGCTCCAGGCTCTGAGCTGTCAGCACAGAGCCTGATGCAGGGCTTGAACCCACAAACCACAAGATCATGACCTGAGCTGAAGTCAGATGCTTAAGTGACTGAGCCACCCAGGCACCCCAGCATTTTATTCTTTTTGATAAGAGGAATGTGATTGCTTTATTGTATTTTAAATATTTAAAAATATTGGTTTAACATCTTGTATTACAGTTATTCTGGCATCTGATTCTAAGTTCAGTTTATAATCAATAGTTGATTTTATTTTTTTTTTTTGAGCATTAAAGATACGATTTTCTTTTTTCTCTTTTTCTTTTTTTCTCAAATTATTCAACATACAGTGTAGTCTTGGCTTCAGGAGTCGAACTCAATGATTCATCACTAACATAGAACACCCAGTGCTCATCCCAACAAGTGCCCTCCTTAATGCCCATCACCCATTTACCCCAGTACCTCCCCCATCCCTCAATAATTGATTTTAAGGGTTGTCATTGCTGGCCCCACTCAGAGTCCTTCTCGCCAAAAATGCAAACTTGTTTTGAAAATCCACTTTGTGCTCGTATTATTAAGTTTATCTTTGATTCATGGCTACTTTGGAAAAAATCTTTTAAGGCTAGTTACCCATTTTATAAGCTTTAGCTTACCTAAAATAAGATCATATATTCCATAAATCCACTTAACCAGGCACATGTCCAAAACCAGACTCTTGATCTTCCAGTTCAAACCTGCTCTTTCCCTCATCTTCCACGGCTCAGTTACTCACAACTCCATTCTCTCCAGTTGGTCAGGCCAGAATCCTTGCGTCTCCTCAGGCTTCCTTTCCTTCTCTCAACTCCTCAAGGAAAACATTAGCAAATCCATTAGCTCTACCTTCAGGGCATATCCAGAAAGTGGGCACTTCCTGCCCCTTCTCCACTTAACTGTCCTGGTCGAAGCCACGGTCTTCTCATACCTATAGTTATTGTAATGACACCCTAACCATTTGCCCTACGTCTGCCCTTTCCCCTCCACAATCTCTGCCTCACAACAGCATGGATTAACCTTTTAAAAGATTTTTTCTTTTTGGGGGGGCACCTGAGTGGTTCAATCAGTTAAGCATCCGACTCTAGATTTTGGCTCAGGTCATGATCTCACAGTTGGTGAGTTCGAGCCCCACATTGGGCTCTGCATGGACAGTGTGGAGCCTATTTGGAATTCTCTCTCTCTCTCTCTCTCTCTCTCTGCCCCTCCTTTGTTTGCTGTCTCTCTTTCTCAAAATAAATAAAGTTTAAATAAATAAATAAATGTGCTTTTAAAAATGTCAAGCTTACAGAAAGGCAAAGAATAGTACAAAAAATACTATTCCCTTATCCCATATTCCTCTATAGTTACTATTTTGCTCATCTGTTTATCTGTCTGTCCATCTATGTATCTACCCATCAAAAGGACATATATGGTAGGCCATTTACTCCTAAACAGTTCAGTGTGTATTTTGAGTATATTATCTTGCATAACCGTAGCACCGTTACCAACCTTAGTAAATACAACATTGGTAAAATAATTATATCTAACCTACCATCCATCTCCCTAGTTTATTAACTGACCCACTGATGTTCTATATGATATTCTATTTTCTTTGTAACAGGAGCCGGCCTGAGATCAGAGTCGGATAGAGTATTTGATTGTTGGGACCCATTAGTCCCCTTTAATTTGGCACATTTTACCTAGTCTTTCTTTGTCTTTTATGACACTGACATTTTTAAAGAATACTAGTTCCCTCTCCTGTTTTTAAAAGAATTTTCTCCTTTGGGGCTTTGGATGTTTCCTCACCATTAAACTCAGGTTATGATTTCCTGACCCAAACATTACAGAGATGCCGTGTCCTTCTCAGGGCATCACATCTGGAAGCAGACAAAGCCCACGTACCCCTTACCGGCAGCACACATGTTAGTCACACAGTCGAAGTGTCATCTGACTTCTCCACTGTGCAGTTACTTTTCCCTTGCACTAAGGAATCTTTGAGTAGGCACTTGAAGACCTTGCAAATATCCTGTTCCTCATCACAACCTCCACTTAGATTTAGCAACCATCGATGATTCTTGCCTGGGTCCATCTCTTAGTGGAGGATTGTAACTGGTAACCTTCAATCCCCAGCACATACTGCACATCTATCAGCCAGCACACAGCATCCTATGTAAGCAAGAGCCTTTTCTTCCCCCGGATCTATTTCTTCTCAGTTTGGATGAGTGGATTGCAATTTTTCAATGCTTTATAACCCATGGTTGTCTTTAATTATTTTGGTGTTCAAACCATCCCTGATTTACCCACTGGAAGCTGCCTCACATTGGTTCCTATGCACTTTTTTTTTTTAACATTTATTTATTTTTGAGAGAGAGAGAGAGGCAGAGTGCGAGTGCATGAGGGGCAGAGAGAGAGAGACACAGAATCCGAAGCAGGCTCCGGGCTCTGAGTGGTCAGCACAGAGCCCTAAGCTGGGCTCGAACTCATAAACCATGAGATCATAACCTGAGCCGAAGTCGGACGCTTAACAGATTGAGCCATCTGGGTGCCCCCTTATGCACCTCTTTTAAAATGAGATCACATACAGGTACCCCCTGCTTTTTGCAAGTTCACATTATGCCACTTGGCTTTTACAAAAGACCTCCGTTAGTACCTGTTTTCACTAACGGAAAGAAACCCAAGAGAATTTTTGCTTTTGTGAGAAAAGGTGAAAAGCAAAAATAGCATTCAGCGTTTGTGTGACAGCGGGCCGTTATAGAGGCAGCTCTCAGCAGTGAGGGGGCCCCCTCTGACCTCCTTTTCTGAGAACCACACTCAGCATCTCAGCATCAAGCCACCATAGCTTTGAACTGTGTCACGAACATTTGTTAGCAAGATGTGTCTCTAAGGCATCAGAAAAGCCTATGAAAGGTTATTTTTTGAGTCTGGGGAACACTCAAAATCTCTCCATATAAACAAGTGGTAATTGCTTCCTTGCTTTACGCTATTTCGGCTTATGAAAGCTTTCATAGGAGCACTGTACTTTCAGACAATGGGGGAATCTGTAACTGCCCTAAGCTCAAGCCGTGCAACCTCTCCAAATGGAGAGCCCATTTCTGGCCCTGGTTTTAGAGCCTTCCCTCAAAGAAATAGGATGCTGCCCAAGACAGTCCTAAGATACAAGGAAAGATTCAGCCTGAAAATCTCTAAAAGAAAAGTCTCTGTTAAAGATAACATGGTGCGTATTTATGCCCTGGCTTCATTACTGAACCCTTCAGAGGGGCAGGTACTATGCACTGGGCATGGAGACTCAAGTAAGACCGAGCTCCAGAGGCACGCTGGCCGGGCCGAGAGACTGATGTGTGAATAGACGGAGCCAAGAGACACAGTGAGTGTGACACGGTGGTGCAGAGCAGGGCTCCCAGCCCCGGTGGCTGCGGCGAAATCCCGTTCTACTCACAGCTGTCCAGCTTTGGCAAATGACTAAATGTGCCTGCGCTTCCGGTCCCCCCCTCTGTACACTGAGCACCACGGGGATACGTCTGTCTCGTAGCACCGCTGTCATGACTTAATGACTTAGGTCACCCAAACCAGTGCTGCGTACGTAGTAAGCTCTCAGGAGGTGTTGGCTGTTGTTAAAATAAAAGGTAGCAAATAGATGTGCTGTAAGGAGGAAGATGTAACCTTTCTGGGCGTCTCCCGTCCCCTCTGACTTCTTGTTTTCCTTCTCATACGAAGGAGTGAACAAATCACCAATAGGCACTGTACCCCATGACATATTGATAGCATTTAATAATGTTAAATATCACTTCAACACCGTCAGGATTGACTCCCTGCCGATCTGACCTCACCTTCCCAGGCTCTAAATGTCTTCCCCAGGCCCGCCTGGGGTCTTCCCCCCTTGCTATCAGGGAGCGAGGGAGCCAGTGCAAGGCCTGCCATGGATGCAAAAGGGATGGGGAGGGAGTCATGAACTCGGATGGAAGATAGTAGCCAAAATGAGTGAAGAGGCAAATAAAAAGACAATAGGGAATAGTGAGGACCGCAGGGGCTGCGCTTTCATGACCAACTCAAGCATTCATTTTTTTTAAAAACACTATGCCGACAAGGGCGGTATTAAGAGTAATCACAACTCGGACAAGGACGTCCATCAGAACAGATCACAGCATAAACAACCAGCAGTGGCGCAGACCTACCCTGTGTCCTGCACTCTGTCCAAAATAAAAATGTCTCTAATCAAGACCCTGGATCTACTCAGCTGGCGTCCAAGTTGCACATCTGCCCTAGTCCAGGTCAGGGTAGGAAAACTAGGTGTCCAAGCCAGGATTAAACGTAGCGCCAAGCACAGTATCTGTACATAGTAGCTGCTTAATAAATATTTGTTGAATAAAGAGGCAGCATGGTCGGAAACATGGACTCCAGAGCCAGATGGCATTGGGCTAGAGTCTTGGCTATGCTGGGAACTGGCTGTGTGGCCTTGAGCAAGTTACTTAAGTTCTCTGTGCTTCAGTCACCTTATCTATAAAGTGGGGATAACAGTAGTTGTGAGATTAAATAAGAAAATGCATGTTAGGACAGTGCCTAGCCTCAAGTGAGAGCTCAACAAATATTAGTTATCAATACCAGTTGTGTAGCATTCAAAAAAGAGGCGTGTTGGAGGACTCACACCAAAGTGGGAGGTCGGTAAAGCGGACATAAAGGATCTAAGCCACTAGTCGGTAGACGGAGACCAAATGTTGGCCAGCAGCAGGAAAGAAATCATTGTTATTTAGCGGAAGCCAGATCTTTTCTGCTGGAATTTCAGGTCTACTCTGCCTGGCTCTAGAACTTTCTAGATCCTTTCCCCTTTGATTCCAGGCTTGGTCTTCTTGACCCCAGGGAGTCATCCTAGCAAAAAGGAAGATGTTACCCCAGATCCCACACCCAGGAGTGCCCATTCTCATTCACTGGCTCTGCCAACCTCTGGGGGGGGTGGGGGGCTTTCTCACGTCAGATGCAATGCTCAGCTGGGGCTGGGAGCCTGATAGGCATGTGAACCACTGCCTCATTTCCTGGTTGGATGTCGAATTTTGTGCTCTTCCTGCCACCATGCAGCTCATCCACTAAGTCACATGGAGCTAGACAGGTAATATCGTATAGCCTGTGATTGACCAGCAAACTGTTCGCTATGTGTGTTCCAAGAAGCAGACAAGGCAGTGTTTTTGTTCACAGATTAGGCATTTATTAAGGCCCAGATGCTAGCGTTCATTAGCTATGATGTCTAAGGAAGTTAAGCGATGGTGACTTACGCTTTTCTACCTTGGAATGGAGTAGGAGGTGTTTTTCAAACATCGGGTAACTTAGCAACCGAAAGGAACGCTAAAAGTGCTCCTTTCTGGCCTGTGGCTAATCCAGGTGACTTTGGGATCCCCATTTCCTCGAGATTAAAGTGCTCACAGCAGATGCCCACTTTATCAATTGGCTGCAGATGCTTTCTATCCGGGCAGTTGGGGGTGGGCTATTGCAGCCACTACCACCGGATGTAAACAGAGACTTTACAACCACAGGCTTCCTTGTCTGTTGCCTTAGCCCTTCTGCTTCCAAGGTGCCATGGAAAATAAAGTGGATCTCCCGGTGCACAATTGCATTTCTCACCAATTCCTGCATGACGGAGTCCTGCTGAAGGATGACAAGGTTAAAAGGACAGTTAGGGCCAGCAGCTGGTTATCTATTCTTGCTTACCCATAGCATTTAGTAGTTACAATGGAAAGGAAAAACCATATGTTCATTTTCTATTTAACTGCTTGATTATAGTATTATAAGAAGTCATAATGTGAGAGCAGGAAGGGACCCTGAAGATCAAATTAACTTACTTATTTTAGAGAAACTGAGGCCGCGGAACTTTAGACGTCTCTCTCAAGGCCATGATATTGGCCTGCAGTGGAGCCAAAACTAGAACATCAATATCCTGACTGCAGGTCTAAAGTACTAACCCTTACACCAATGGCATTTCACAATGGCAGAAGAAATATAGACAAGGCTGACTTTAGTCCTGAGATCCAATCCTACTTGAGTCTCAGTATTTCTCACAACCTCAGCAATAGTCTTGTGGAGGAGATTCTAATTGTGTCCAGAAGCCATTCTCCCATTCTTCAGTAATACAATGCCAAAGGTTAGCAGGGTACGGGGCTGTTCAGGAAAAAAAAAAAGTTACACTTCCTCATATGCCTTACAATGAACTCATGTCTGAGTCCTGGTCAGCAGGATGTAAAAGAAAATAGTGAGTGCTTCAAAGGATGAAAGTGTACACTTTCCTCCAGACCAATGACCGTAATGCCAACCCAGGGTCTGGAGCTGGGCAGCCATCTTGGGCCACAAGGCAGAGCTACATGTTGAAGAAGTTGGAACAACCAGAGAGAGAAGGATCCAGATGATCAGGGCGTCACCATACCAGCCCTAGGTTGCCTCTGTTTGTATGAGATAAATATTTTTTAATCTTTTAAAAGCTACTACTATTTGGGGATTTCAGACTCAAGAAAAATAATGTAGCTCTAATGCCAGCTGTAAAATTATTTTGAAAGTTTCTTGCAGAATTTCCTGGAAAGAAATATAAGGATTTTGTTTTTTGGGCCTGGTGCCTACTTAAAGAGAAGCATCTATTTCATAGAGAAAGGCGGGAGCCAAGGAAAGGTCCCATTATAAAATAAAGCCACTCTTTGCTGACTTGACCTCATTTGGTTTTTAAAACAGTTCCTCCTTGAAAACAAAAGTTACCTGGGAAAGCTAGGCTCAATTGTTCACTTTTGAGAATCAGAACATCCTCTACTGATTTGTAAGGAGTTTGGGAAATAGGTGTTGTGGTGTCTAGGCTTCAGGAGGAAGGGACACTTTGGGGAGGGTAGGCCACATGGGACAGATGGGGTGGGCGCGCAGGAGGCAGGACACCAAAGAGGTGAAAAGTGTGCCCGAAAGGGAGGTAAATAGGTGCTGGGTGCTAAATGCCTGTGGGTCGGCTTTGACTTCTTTGGGATGCTGGAACAGCACATGACCACCAGAGGGCAGCAGCGGGTGGTGAAATTCCAGGGGCTCTCCAAGGGCCGCTCGCTT
The DNA here is from genome assembly GCF_008692635.1 of Crocuta crocuta. Classification (NCBI taxonomy): domain Eukaryota; kingdom Metazoa; phylum Chordata; class Mammalia; order Carnivora; family Hyaenidae; genus Crocuta; species Crocuta crocuta. Next base: position 3,340,456 of record NW_027529426.1, read on the forward strand.
CAGGACCCCAGGGGCAGGCAGCTCGCCCATCCAACCGAGGTCTAGACTCTGCTTCTTTGTCCAGAGTTGCCCTCCTTACCAGGAGGAGTGGGAAAGGAATCGTGTCCCTGAGCAGAGGAGGCTGAGCCAGCAGCTTCCATAATCATCAGTTCAGGGCCCCCAACAATAATGATTTCCTCCCTCTACCCCTATATGCCAGCCCTGCACCGCACATTCAACATTTTATCAAAATAGACTTTACATTGGTTTGCATTGTTTTTTAACTTAGCCTTGCACTAAGCAATAAGACCTGGGAAGTAACAGGTCTGGTGTGGTATAATTATTGTATTAAAATATGTCTGTATCACCAGAAAATCCTCCTGTTGCCATCAGTGGTATGTTCGGAGAAACACTGCATTATTTCATCAATCCCCCCAATGACCCAACAAAGAGGGCAATAATATTATCCCCATTTTACAGATGAAGAAACTGATGCTCCGCGAGATTAAATAGCTTCCTCACGAGTTCTCACCAAAGCTGGGATATGAGCCAAGGTCTGTTTGACTTAAAAGGCTAAAGCCCTTGCTTTCTCCTAGGAGAAGGGGGGCAGAGACCTCCTAAGCTGAAGAGGAGGAGGATAAGAGTGAAGACTCCCACTGAAATCCTCCCTTCAGCTCTCCTTCACTCGCCGCCCTCTTTCTTCTTCGCCTTCAGTTCTATGAAAGTCTCCTCATTCACCAAGACAGAACATTCCAGAATGCATCCCTCATAGATAAAGACTGCCAACTCTTCATCAGGAATAAAATGTCCTTTGGAATTTTTCTTTTTTTTTTTTTTAATCATTTCTAAAATGATGATAAAGAAATTGAGCTGTTTACAATTCTGGACATGCTGGTAGGGAAAACTGAAGTCTGTGGAGGAGTCTCACAGCGCATCCGTGGGAGGCTGCGGGGCGTGTCCTTGTCACATCGAGCACAAAGCAGCTTATACCTGAGAATTACCTAAAGTGGCTGCTCATACCTGAGGATGATGGTGACGGGTGAGGTAGAAGACACATCCCTAGACTCGTGCTCCTTACCAACTGTGTGACCGTGGGCAAGCCACTTATCGTCTCTGATAAGAAAGGAGAAATCTGGGTCTCAGAGGGTTGTCATAGCATTAAGTGGGGATCCTATCGGTTGGTATTAAACCACGCTACTATCACTGTTATTATTTTAAATTGCTGTGAAAGTAAAAAGGGGTTTCATGTTCAGAACCCAGTTAGCTTGAAGTAAATTGTAGCACTTAGCAAATATCGCCTTCTCTTCTTGGAAACTTCACTTAGAGAGAGAGAGAGAGAAAGGGAGGGAGAGAAAGAAAGGAAGGAGGGAAGGAAGGAAGGAAGGAAGGAAGGAAGGAAGGAAGGAAGGGAAGGATGAGCTGAAAGACCAATTCCTAAAGCAGAAAAAAATTGCTAAATTTTGAAACATCCCTGACCCCATAGTCTCTCAGACACCGTTTCCTCTTTCCTTAGTATTCTAGCCCAGCTTATGTGACCTTTTGCCCCAGGGCCCCACAGACAGAACAGACAGGACAGACAGGGCGTGACTTTGCCCAAATCAGTTTCACTTTCTCCCAACCAGGCCACGGTCAGAGCCACGGAGACCTGTTTTCCACTAGCACCTCATCACATCTTTTTGTCTTTCTTTCTAACCCCAAATATAGCAGGCATCCATGTTCTCATTAACAAAGCCACCTATCACCACCTATGGTGAGTGAAGGCAGCCTTTGTCTACTTTTATCTACCATCTGACCGCACAAGATGGAAGCTACATATTGAAAACAGCAGAGGAAAGGGGCACCTGGGTGGCTCAGTCAGTTAAGCATCCGACTTCGGCTCAGGTCATTATCTCATGGTTCGTGGGTTTGAGCCCCACATCGGGCACTGTGCTGACAGCTAGCTCAGAGCCTGGAGCTTGCTCTGGATTCTGTGTCTCCCTCTTTCTCTGACCCTCCCCTACTCACGCTGTCTCTCTCTCTCTCAGAAATAAATAAAACATTAAAAAAAAAAAAAAGAAAATAGCAGAGGAAAAAAAAAAGATGGAAGGAAACTGGTTCCCCAACATCATGGAGTCACATACCTGCTCTGGAAAGCTCGTGTGTGATGAAATCACCAAGAGCCTTCTAAAAACCAGATGTCCCTGTGCGTCTCAGGACTAGGCCATCCCTCATAGCTCTTGCAGACCTGTCCCACCCTACCTCTGCTCTTGTCCTAGAACTACAGATAGCCTTGGAGCATCGTTCATTTGTCTCATCAAAGTTTCTATGTCATATCCTATCCTGATCCCTCTGGAGGATGGTATTCAATCAACAGAGACTCACTCTGTAGAAGGACCTTGATTGACCAAGAGGAGAGAACATCATTCTTATTACACCCTAACTGTAGATATCGGAGACCCTAGCCTGTCCCCCCCACCCCCAACTAATAGGTAAACAACCTCTCTATATCTCAAACAACTTCTCTATTTCTGAGGGTTTTATCTGTCTAATTGGCTTAATGTTGAGGGAGTTTGGGGCTATCAGACACTCACCAATGGCTGAAGGAGGAAGAAAGACATAAAAAGATTTGTTAGTAGTCACTTTGTGCCAAACAGAACTCACATGTGTCTTCTGTCTACAAAGCTGGTCGCCATTGACTTTGAATGTGATTTCATTGACGCTGTTAGAAAATATTTTACCTCTAAATGAAAATAAAGATGAACTGCCTCTCTGAAGAGGCAGAAGTTAAGTGATAATAAAAAGAAAAGCTGGTACAATTTTGTTTGATGTTTGATGACATTCAGTGTCCCAGAACAGTGCTTTGGGAATAATTTTCCCTTTTCATCTTGCAGGTACGAATGGACATAGAGGCTATCTATCTAAAAAATAACCTGGGTACGTATGGCGGAATGACAGAATTTGCCAGGAAGGGGAAAAGGACACATATATAAATAAGCAGAAACATTAACTCTTGTCTGGCTAACCACTAAGTTGTCATTTCTTCTTCGCTCTGTATCATACCAACCAATCACTCAGCAAGGTGAAAAGCATAGTAAAATTTATTTTTCAAATTTATCTCACCTGGCAGCCAGGTCAGCCCTCCTGATACACACACCTGCCAGCCGCCTCTTCCACGATCCCTTCTCCCTCAGGGACCGGGGCATTGTGCTCATCTTGATTTCTTCTGTAAGCTGTGGGGGCACCCACATCGGATCGAAACAGATCCGATGCAGGTATTAGTCTTTTCAACAAGTCTCTCTCTTCCACTTCCTTTCCTTGCTTTCCGGCGTCCATTATAGACTGCTTTCCTCACCCAGATACCTCCATCCCTGGCAGTTTGGTCCGTGATCTCATTTGCCTCCTTCTTCTGATTAGACCCATCTTCGAGCATCCATGAGGCTGCATGATATGGAATGAACGTCGATCACCAGAATGTCAAAGTCCTGGCCTTTTACTTCTTAGCTGTGTGATCTTTGTCAAGCTGCTTAATATATCTGCTTCAGGAAAACCAATTATAATACTACCTCAGAGGAATTTTGAGGCAGTGGAATGAGAAAATGTACATAACGTTTATGGCACATTAAGTGGGTATTAAACAGCAGGGTTTTTTCTTCTATTCCCCCAAAGAGTCCTGGTTTAATGGATTCTTTGTCATAGGTTACACTAAATAGTTTAGCACGATTATTACTCAGATTTCAGGCAATGTTTTCATTCATCTTTCCAGCGAACACAATAACATTCATTTTTGGCACCTGCCTCTGGGGAGGTCGTGACATGGGTTTTTGGACATAGATCAGTTTTCATCACTGGCCCTTTACCTTCACATAGTGCAGCAGGCCCCGCTCAGTTCGAAACTGGGAGGATCCTCCATGGTTTCATGCTTAGCCCTGGGAAGCCTCTGCTGGCCCTTTGGGAGCCAGAGCAGCATCAACCGAGAAGTTTCTACTTCTCTTCCGCTCAGAGGTCACTGCTCAGAAAAGGTGGGAGGGCTGCCTGCTCAAGTGTGGCCTTCAAAGACAAGGTGGAGGTGAAAAAGAAGTGAGAATGGAGCACAGTAGCCTGTAAGTCCGAGACACTTAGCTGTGGGGGAACAGTGGCCCCAAGGGGCCATTTGCACAAACTGGTTCACAACCAGAAAACGGAACCACATGCAGAGCCTGTAAGACTTGCTGTTACCCTAGAGAGGATTATGCCTCATCTCAGCTCTCGGTGCAATTTGATTTGATGCTACTCACACAGGTTCCTTTCACGAGGAAAAAATTGCAAAATTATTAATTTTCTTTTCCTTTACACCTCAGTTCCAATGAAGCCATTGGCCAGACTCCATTGCAAACAGGGATGTATTTGTTAAGACACAGTTGAGGCTGCTGTGTAAAGGGGACACAAAACTGGAATTTATTTTTCTGGTGTAACAGTCTGAGCATAAGCTTTTCAGAGCTGGTACGTGTTCTTTGGTGCTGGAGATCCAGCTTCCTCCTATCTTTTTGCTTTGCTGTTCTCAATATATATAATTTCCATCTTGTGGTGTCAGATGGCTGCTCTGGTTCCCACCATCACATCCGTATTCCAGCTGGCAAGAAGAAGAAAATAAATAAGGGAAGGCATCTTGCTTTCTTTCAAAAGAAGTCTGGAAGTTCCAGACATCAATTCCACTTTCATACTACCGTTGGCCAGAACTGAGCCACATGACCATGTTAGCTGCAAGGGAGACTGGGAAATGTAGTCCTAGATGGGCAACCATGAGTCCAGCTAAAACATGCTATAGAAGAAAAGTAGAATGTGATATTGGGGCACAGTTATCACTCTGCCCAAAGGACCGAGCAGGTGTATAAATAAGTGAAACCTGCTGGGTGTAAGGACATCTGCATATTTTATGTGGGTAGTAAAGCCTACAGGTGGAGCAAACAGGAAAGCCCCACTTTGAGGGGCAGCCGACCTCACCCGAGATAATATCATCATGCTGAAATTCAAGCTCAGTGTTTCAGATCTGCTGGTTTTCAAGAGAAATCAGAAATGATTTCTTAAAATATGATACCCCCCCATTTTAAAATGTTGGTTCAAAAATATTTTTACATTGTACGAGCTGAACATACCTGTAGATTGACATTTGGGCCCCTGGGTTAGATTCAATTTGCATGAAAGTATCAACTGTGCTTAACTCTGCCTGAAATGCTAAACCTTAGAAACCCCAAATTAGGGCTAAAAGGCAAATAGGTTTAGTTAAAAAAAAATGTGATCAAGACAAACTCTTCAAAAGCGAGTAATTTCTTGGCTTGTTAGTTAGGCATTGAAACAAGAAAATCATAAGTTGGCCATGGATTTCTTTCATCCTTCAAACATCACATTTCACTTTTAGGTGTGAAGTACTTTTGTTCTCTCTCTGGTTTGCAGTGACCAGGTAGTTATTTAACTAGATACATGAATTGGAGGAAACACTCAGGGTGCATTTTTCACGTGCAAGATGGGAATGATAGGCACAGCAGCCGTGAACGTGCCACTCAGATTTCCTGCAGTGGGAGGCCCTTCTGGATCTGCCACCAAGGCCACATGAAGACCACATTTCCCATGAGCTTCTCCCAGCCAATGATGGAGTGCAGCAGAAGAATGTCTCTTATGGTCAGCTTTGGCTCCCAGACTCCTCAGCGGCTTTTCCGAGGCCCCTTCAACCCTAGTCTCCCTATCCTAACACGTGTTAGGATATCTCCCCTCGCTTCCCCCTGCTCTCTGGTCCTTTCTCCTTCACAGGCTTTCCCCTTCATAAGTCCTGTGCACATCTAATACCACTCTGACATCTGCTTCAAAGCAGACATGAACTAACACACGATGCTAATGATAACAACAGCAATTACAGGAGTGGTTATACTTCACTGTGTTAGGTGCCAGGCACCACACTTACACGTGTGTAAGGGTGAGGGGTGAGAGGTGAAAGGTGAGGAGAGGTAAGGGTGAGAGGTGAGGGGAGGTGCAGACAGGGGAAGGAGAATAAGAGGTACAAACTTCCAGAAAAAAAAATAATGGCAAACTTTATTGAGTATGTTCTAGGACCATGCATCACACATGTAAGCCTCACGTGTGTTGTCTTCACAAAAATTCTAAGGTGGGTGCTGAACAGCCATTCACCTGATTTTGCAGATGCAGAACTAGGTTAATTCACTTGCTCAGGGTCATGTATCTAGTAGAAGTAGATAGCAAGTTAAACCAACATTTGGTCTCCTGACCCCAAAGCCCAGTTGTTCCCGCATCAGATATTTGTGTATTCCCTCTCAATTTCTCTCATATCCAAATATCACCACTACTACCCTCATGACTTACGTGATTGATGAATAGCACCTGTGAAATTATTTACTTCATACTTTCCTTTAACATTTGGAAAAACTTGAGGATATTTATTTTAAAAAGAATAAATGGCAAAGGGCTCTCCCTGCCAAAAATGAGTCCTAAAAATAATCACAATATAAATGAAACAATAGTATCAAATTTGAGCTAGAGAACATAATAACATTTAAGTAGACACTATATCTAACAAAAGACTCAAAATCTGAGGTCTGCACTAATTTTGTTGTTGCCTTTTTTTTTTTTAAAGGGTAGATTAGTAAGTGTTGGATGGTAAAGAAGTACTGGCAGCAAATGAAGATTTTTTTTTCTTGACAAAACCAGAAAGATCAAAAAAACTAAAAGGGACTAATTTTCCCAGTCTGTCACTCAATGTTCTTTGATGCTGCATCTGCATATCCCTAAAATCCTGTTGGGTGGTAGGATTTGAGAAATGATGACCAGTGGAACATGGAGAATGCTCATTTGGATGGAAAAGCAATTTTATACGATGGTCCCGTGCCCCTAAAAGAAAAGCAAATCAATTTCACTACTTTTCAGCCTCTGCAGGTTCTCAATGCTCACAATTATACCCTCTGGTTTATCTGGAGGGTGCAATTTTTCAAAAGTAAAACAAGCCAGAGCCTGCAGCGTGAGTGAACCCTGCTTTTTGGGCAGGTGTATCCGGTAGAGAAACAAAACACCGCTCTGTGGTTAGGCCGCCTAGTGTACTGGAGTTCAACACATTCACAAATCAGCCTGCCTGGGAGGGGCCCGAACCACACACAGCGAGAACACGGGGCCTGTGTAAAAACCTCCCAGCCTCTCCAGGTTCGGAAGACAGCACTGACCCCGGGCTCAGTAATGTAGATGGTAAAGGGCAGGCCACAACCCTTGCCACCTCCAGTCGGGCCTTCCAGCCACCGCCCCCATGTGGCTCATGGAAGGAGTCGTGCTGCAGAGGGGCCACGTAACTCTCACCAGGAGAGCATGTCCCCAACCCGCAGAGTTTAACCCAGACACACCAGCATCTATCTGGCCACACCGCGAATCGGACAGAGCTTTGAATGCAGTAAGGAGGTGGACACGGCTCGTCACCAGTCCTCCTTTCTGACTCTGAGCTCCTGGATCAATTTTCACTAGGGGTCATTTGTATTTGGTTTGGTAACTGGCAAATTTAGTTGGACCTGGAAGTAGAGAAAAGACTGGGATGCATCGTGGAGAAGGGTTTCAGAGCCTCTGTTCATCATCGCAGAATCCCAGCCTTGTACCCGTTCTGCAGATGGGAAAGCAGAGTCGCTAGATTGAAATGATTGGCTTGAATGATGAGGTCAGACATTGGGTCTGTGGCAGAATCCTCATTCCGTGCTTTGTTAGCCCTCTGGATCTTTAGTATATATGTACATATTTTAATTAATCCCTATCCTACCAGACAAAGTAGAAGAGGGGGAGGAGGAATAAGTAACATTGTTGAATTCTAAACCCTTAAATGCCTCCTTCTACTTAATTTAATGCTAAAACCCCTATAAGGTGTGTGCGTGTGTGCATATATATTCCCCTCTCACCAAAGAGAAAATTAGAAACACAGAGGTTAATTGCCAAAGATCACTCAACGCGAGGATTCACGCCCAGCACAGTCAGACACGCCCAAGTTCAAATTCAGACACTATTGGCTGTGTTACTTTAAGCAAGTCATTTGGCCACTCTGACCACTATCTTCTTATCTGTAAAGTATGGATAAAAATAGTGATTATCATTTAAGGCTGGTAAGAAAAGCAGTTAAATGAGGTTATTTGGGTAACACACTTTGCATAGTGCGCGGCATACAGGAAGAGCTCAATAAATACTGAGTATTATTAGCAACATAATTGTGGCCCAAAGGATTGATTCACTCCCTCTTTACTTCTGTAATGGCTATCTTCATCCCAGTTACAACCTGCCATTTACCTACGCAGAGGCTTCTATTTCCCTTCAGTCACTCCACGCAGCTGTTCTGGGGAGGGGAAATTCACAAGACGGAGAACCCATTCATCCTTCTTGTACAGCCTTTCCCCTTTGGAGCTGCATGCAAGGAATCATGGCAGGCCCACCAAGCACTTCCAGAACCATGTAGGATTTAAAAAGAAAATTTTCTGTTGTTGTTTATTTATTTTTGAGAGAAAGAGGGAGACAGTGCAAGCAGGGGAGGGGCAGAGAGAGAGAGAGGGAGACACAGACCCTGAAGCAGGCTCCAGGCTCTGAGCTGTCAGCACAGAGCCCAATGTGGGGCTTGAACTCACAAGATCATGTCCTGAGCCGAAGTGGGACACTTAACCAACTGAGCCACCCAGGCGCCTCCCCATCAAGGGTTTTTTAAATTTATTTATTTTTCCCATCAAGGATTTTTTTAAAGTCAGTGACAAAATCCAGGAGAAATGTGGCATCATAGAGCTGTTTGTCATAAGAGGTAATGTACCCAAATGGAGGCCACTGCAAACAAGACACCCGTGATCTATTTGTGCCCCAGGACATGTCAGAGAATGAGTTCCCTCTGTGGAGTGAACTGAGGAATGACCACTCCTTGATAAGAACCATAAAATTTGCAAAATGTTTTAAAGCACGTCTGTGAATTCTTTGCCACCCCTCTCACATCAAGAGGTAGAGTCTAATCCCCTTACCCTTGAATATGGGCTGGACTTAGTGACACCATGTGACTTCCAGGGCTGGGTTTAAGGGTATTTCAGCCTGGCTCTCTGTCGGGATGCTTGATCTTCAAACCCAGCCTCCATGGCAGGAGGAAGCCCAGTGACATGGAGAGGCCAGGTATAGGTGTTGTGGTCCTCGGCTCCAGCTGAAGTCCCAGAGAACAAACAGCCTTTGAGATGACTTCAGCTCCCGTCACCATCAGTCTGCAAACTGGTGAGAGGCTCCAAGTGAGAATGACCTTCTGAGCCTGGGCAACCAGAAATGATTGCTGTGTTAAGCCACGGAGTTTGGGGTGATTCGCTATCCTGCAATAAATAACTGGACACTACAATATATTTCACACAGCTCTGTCACTGTTAGTTACTGTGAGATTTATGTTCCTATTGACTTTAGTTTCTTAGAAACTATTAGTTTACCACTTATTTTCATGATGCGTAGTACTTTGGGTTAGGTACTTATCAAATAGTTTCACAATCCCCAGTAATCATTCTTATCAATTTATTTCAAAATAACTCTGTAATAGAGTCACTTTATATGTTCTCCTGAGGGAGAAGCAGGTAGGTAGTCTTTCCTTGGAATAAACCTAAGAGGTTTGTTTTTTTTTTTTAGCTCCCTAAGCCATCAAAAGTGGGGAAGTTTTAGAATGAATTGACCCTTGAAGCCCTCTTTAAGCAGGACCGGAGCCAAAAGGGAATCAGAGCCCTGATCCCTAGGCAGCCCCAGCATGTCGGGGTGTGAAATAATAATGCAGAGGTTTTCTGCAAACCCTCAGCAGCTGTCGAGTGTTTGCTAGGAGCTAGCATTGTTGTCTACACCTGTGGATATAAAACTTCCAACTCTCAGCACCTATAATAGAAATGGGTATCTATATGAATATTAATACATATATACACATACAAACACATTATACACAGGGCTGCACTATTTTACCTATTATGTATCTTGGACAAATTACTTTACCTCACTATCTCAGTTTTTCTGTCTAAAATGGAAATAATAATCCTTTCCTCATAGATTTATTGAAAAGTCAATGACTAGAGTGAACCATGCTCAATGAATATTAGTTATTATAATAATCCATACATATACATAACACACACAGAAAAGAGATGGGAGAAATTGCACCAAAGAGTCACTCTAGTTGTCTCTGTGCCATAGGATTATGGATGCTTTTCATTTTCTTTTTTTATGTGTATTTATTTATTTTGAGAGACAGAGAGCACAAGTGGAGCAAGGCAGAGAGAGAGGGAGAGAGAGAATCCCAAGCAGGCTCTGCACTGACAGTGCAGAACTCGTGAACTGTGTGGGGTTCGAACTCATGAACCATGAGATCATGACCTGAGCTCAAGTCAGATGCGCTAACTGACTGGGCTACCCATGCCCTTTATCTTCTTTCTTATAGTCTTATATGTTTTGAAAACAGCTTTTGTTTCATTAGTTTTGTGATTAATTTTTTTAAAACATCATTTCAGTAGAAACTATTTTTTTAATGTTTTATTTATTTCTGAGAGAGAGAGAGAGAGAGGTAGCGTGAGCAGGGGAAGGTCAGAGAGAGAGAAAAGAATCCAAAGCAGGCTCCAGGCTCTGAGCTGTCAGCCCAGAGCCCAACGTGGGGCTTGAACCCATGAACCGTGAGATCATGACCTAAGCTGAAGTCGGATGCTTAACTGACCGAGCCACCCAAGTGTCCCAAAACTATTTTTTTAATGAACGTGGTTACTAGATGATAGGATTATGGACAACTTTTTTAATGTTTTAAATTGATTTTCCATGTTTCAATTTTCACAATTTGACAGTGGAAATTTTAGGTCTAGGCACATGAAGATGGAAGATGAATTCAGGCTCAGCTATGTGGTACAGATTCAAGATGTCATAGAGCTTCGTTAGATTATTAGATGGAGATTATTGAAGACTTCTGTAGTCATGGTCAGCTTCTCAGGGATGGTGGAGCTCAAGGTAGGACAGGAGAATGGAGGCCTTTTCCAGAAGACCAGTTCTATTCAGGTCTCATACACATACAAACACACATGTGTACACACACACACAAACACACACACACACACACACACACTGTGTTGAGCTCCAACTACACCAGGTGCTGAAGGAAAAATCCCTGTTTTCAAGAGTTTACTGCCTCGTGAGCAAAGTATACACATAAACAAGTAATCTTTCAATTGAACACAGCAAACACGACCGTAGCTACAAGCACAGGTTTTGCTGGAAACGCAGGCAAAACACATTAGCCCACCTGGGGTTCAGATCCACTTGTTGGAAGTGAAGTTTTTTGAGCAAAGGCTTGAGGAATGTCTTAATTCATGCTGCTGTAGCAAAACACTACACACTAGGTGGCTTGAACAACAGATATTTATTTCTCACAGTTCTGAAAACTGGGAAGTCCAAGGCAGAAGTGCCAGCAGCTTCAGCACCCGGGGAGAGCCCCTCTTCCTGGCTTGCACGCAACTGNAAGGGCTTTAATCCCATCACTGGGGGCTCTACCCTCATGACCTGATCTAAAGCTAATCGATTGGTTCCCAAAGGCCCCACTTCCAAGTACACTGAGGATTACGGCTTTCAGTATATGAATTTGGAGGGAACTGCAGCATTCTGTAGCAAAGGAAGAGTCAAGCCCAGAGATAGAAAGATGCTGTTCCCAGAGACAGGAACAGCATAAACAAAGAAACAGAAGTGGCAAAGGACATTGGTACGTGCAATAAACTACAGGTAGTTTGGTGTTGCCAAATAAGCACTCTTTTTTTTAAGTGTTTATTTATTTTTGATACAGAGAGAGAGCAAGCAGGGGAGGGGCAGAGAGAGGGAGACAGAGACTCTGAAGCAGGCCTGGCACTGGCAGCTGTGAGCCTGATGTGGGGCTCGAACTCAACAACCAGGAGATCATGACCTGAGCCGAAGTCAGACGCTCAACTGGTGAGCCACCCAGGTACCCCAGTAAGTACTTTTCAAATTCTCCCTGCCCCACCTCACACACAGAGTCCTTTCTTCAAACAAAAAAAATCACATGTAGGAGCCCAGGAAATAAAAGAGATAAAATTAGGTTGGCTGTGTAGGGCCTGTAAGGGATACGTCTTTCCAGAGGTGACTCATGAAGCGTGTCCTCACAAGGCCTAAGGGTCCAAGGGGGTGGGAGGCGGGGCTGGAGATCCTATAGCAGAGGACAGAGAGTGTGACTCTGCTGGAGAAACTCAGATGGCCTGGTTTACCAGCCTTTGCAGGAATGCAGTGTGGACCGCTGAGGGAGTTTCCTCTGAATATATATGTGAATATATATACGTGTGTGTGTGTGTGTGTGTGTGTACTCAGAGTTGTACTTTGGAAAAGGGAGTGGCATTATATGAAAGAAGTGCCTTAATCTGGGAAAGAGGTCATAAAGGCTTGAACAAGGGCAGAGGCCGTGGCAAGAGGAAGGTCGTCCTTGGAGCACTTCACAAATACTATTTTTCAGAAGATTATTCTCCACTGGGAGGACACATAGAAGGAGGTCTGGGTGGATGTCAGCCCCCATCAGCAATCCCATGCCCATCACTCATACCAACCTCTTTCCAGCAGCCATTTGTCCATGTAATGCCAATAGCCCAGCTGAAAAGCCCATATGTTTTGAACACAAGGGCAACGAGGTATGTAGCTGTAGTGGTGGATTTTGGGTCAACTTGGCCAGGCCAATATCTAGAGGCACCCAGATATTTAGTGAAACACTAGTCTGAATGTTGCTGTGAGGTATTTTTTAGATGAGATTAACTTTCTGATCATTGGATTTGAGGAAAACAGATTACCCTTCATATTGTGGTGGGCCTCATACAATCAGTTGAGGGCCTTAGAGGAAAAAGAATGACTTCCCCAAGGAAAAAGGGATTCTCCCCGCAGTCTGCCACTCTTCCCTGGACCCTCAACCTGCCTCAACATGCTACAAATTTTGGACTTGCCAGACTCGACAATTGCATGAGCCAATTCCTTAAAATAAATCTCTCTCCATATCCATATCCATATCCATACCCATATCTGTCTATCATCTATCTATCTACCTATCTATCTATCTACCCCTATGGGTTCTATTTCTCTGAAGAACCCTGACAAATACAGTGGCTTACCCCATTGTCCAGATGGAGGCAGCAATAAAATGCTGATTTGTAACATCTTACCAATTCAGCTTCACCACCCTTCCTTCCACAATAGTGGGTTTGGAAGGTGGAGCAGGTAATGTTCTTACTCAATGTCCCTAAAGCAGAGCTCTGATAACATCACCAGCCTGCTTAAAATCTTCTTTGTAGCTTTTCAATAAAGCCCCAATTACATGATCTAATGGTCAGGGGTCTCTGTCCCCTGGGTTCAATCTCCTTTCCTTGTCTTGCCTCTCAGGCCCAATTAGTTGATTATCATGCACCAAAATTCACTGATTTCCTCCTAAATAAGATTGTACGTCCACATCCTTTGCCTTATGACTTGCAGTCCCCCCACAGGAGGAATATAGATTCCTACTCCACTTAATTTTGGGTTTGTCCACGTAACTCGTTTTGCTCAATGAAATGTAATCAGATACGACAAATACCCGTCCTGGCAGGAACGTTAAATGCTTGTGTGATTTGGCTGAACTGAGGGTAGGTGGCCCCACGGAAGGTGGAGGAGAGCGTGAAACTCTCTCACGAAGATTGTTTTGCTTTTCAAGTAATAAGAATAACAGCTGCTCTTTCTAAAACTTTCTTGGAAGTCCAGATTTTATACTCTGATGTAGTGTGAAATTGTTTTATTTTAAGCAATGGGAAGTCTATGTTTCTTGAAGGTTTGTAAAGTCACTTATGATTTGGGATGTTTACAATATAGACCAATAGATTTCTTTGCACCTTAACTCAGTGTTTTTGGAAAAAAAATCTCTTAAAATGACTTCTTTTTTAAATTTTTACTGTGTAGCATGGTAGGAAAAATGTCTCAACACTGACACCAAGTCCCAATTTGAATATATCATGTCTTTGTTTAGGACAATAGTTGCATAGGTCATTTGGCCTGGAAAGGGAGACCTGAGACATGGGAGAAGAGGTGGGAGGAAACGAGCTAGCAAAACTGTTCTGCTTTAGAAATAAATAAGAATGGGGGGAAATGGGGGAGGCAGAGAGAGAGAGAGATCAGAGATTAAAGGAGAGTGGAAAGAGAGAAAGAAGAGAGTGAAGGAGGTTAAGCAAAAATCAAGAGGCTGGAACCCAGATTGGGTGAACCAGAGACCTCCAGCCTCCAAAAACCTATTCTCCATTTCTTGCATAGTAATAGACTTCCGGCTGGGCCCTGGCCTGTTAGAGACTACATTTCCCAGGCTGCATTACAGCCAGTGTGATGAAATGAGAAGCAAGCACTTGCTTAGAAGAAAATCCTTGGCCTCCATTTCCTCTTCTTCTCTGTGTCCAATGGGCTACTTGTGGGTGTGGTTTGATTCAGCTTTGACCATGCAGACACTCCCAGGGGGTAGCAAAGCAACAAGAAGATAGAAGAAAGTCTGGCTGGAGTGAAGGTAGAGGTAGAGAGCAAAGATGCCCTTCATCCTAGACTGCTTTTCCTCTGGGCTAAAGGAAGAAACTCATTGTTTCAGCAGCTTAGCCTAAATCTTAACATTGGCAAAAATCACTAGGGGACTTAAACAAATTGGGGTGCCTGGGTGGCTCAGTCAGTTGAGCACTGACTTCAGCTCAGGTCATGATCTCGCTCACTGGTTCGAGCCCCGCATCAGGCTCTGTGCTCATAGCTCAGAGCCTGGAGCCTGCTTCTGATTCTGTGTCTCCCTCTCCCTCTGTCCCTCCCCTGCTCATGCTCTGTCTCTGTCTCTGTCTCTCTCTCTCTCTCAGAATAAATAAATGTTAAAAAATTTTTAAAAATCACTAGGAGACTTTTGAAAAATAGAGATAACTATTTTTTTTTACAAATAGTTTATTGTCAAATTGGTTTCCACATAACACCCAGTGCTCATCCCCACAAGTGCCCTCCTCCATGCCCATCTCTCCCCGCCCCCCAACATCCATCAGTCCTCAGTTTGTTCTCAGCATTCAAGAGTCTCTCAGTCTCTCATGGTTTGCCTCTCTCCCTCTCTCCCACCATTTCCCCCCTTCTTCTCCCCCATGGTCCTCAGTTAAGTTCCTCCTAATCCTCCTATACGTGCATAGAAAAATAGAGATAACTATTATTCACTTTTTCTAATTTGCATTTTTCTGTGTTCTAAACCCTCCATCTTTTGACTTTTGGCAAAATGTGTTACACCTCACTGTGTGAGTAAGAAACTTGGTAGAAATCAAGGAGAGTAATCGGGTCCCATAGCTGAGTGGACAGAGCACAGACAAGAGCGAGAACATCTGTAAAATGGTCCATAGACTGAAATAACACCCACAGAAGTAGGAGCTCTAAGCCAAAGATCAACATGAAAATGTAACCTCACCTGTATTCACAGACATCTCAGGGAGGGCCTAGATATGGAACGGAAGAATGTTTCAATGCAATCTAGATTGTAGGGGTCAGGATAATTCCAGTGAACATTTAGACCCAAATAGTGATTGATGCAAGAAGGCAGGAATGTGTAGTGATTAAGAATATAGATTCTAGGGGCACTTGGATGGCTCAGTTGGTTAAGCTTCTGACTCTTGATTTCAGGTCAGATCATGATCTCATGGTTCCTGAGATCAAGCACCACGTGAGGCTCTGTGCCCCTCCCCTCCTACTGCTTATGCTTTCTTTCTCTCTCTCAATAAATAAATAAACATTTTTTCAGAAAAAGGAATATAGATTCTAGGGTCTGGCATCGTGTATTCCAATTTTTTTAAATTTTATTTATTTATTTTTTTAGAGAGAGAAGGAGTGGAGGAAGGACAGAAAGAATCTTTAGCAGGCTCCACACCCAGTGCAGAGCCCCATATGGGGCTTGATCTCACAACCATGGGATAACGACCTGAGCCAAAATCAAGAGTCAAGTGCTTAACCAGCCAACCAGGCACCCCATGTGTTCCAGTTTCTACTCTACCATCTATAACTATATGACTTGAAGGAAGTTATTTAAATCTGAAGCATCAGTTTCCTTATCTATAAATTGGATATACTAATATCTACCTCACAGTGTTACCATAGGGAAATCAAAGGAATACTGTCTATAAAGCATGCAGCAGATTGTGTGACATATGATGAGTCGTCAATACATACTAGCTTTTATTACTAATAATTTCACAATATTAATATAAGACCCTAACTATTATTCAAGTCTGACAGGCAAAGCATTAACTTTGAGACTCCTTGGCCAAAGCCCCAGGCTCGAATGTTTCTGACTTGACATGAGGAAAGTGGGTGGGAGAAAGGCGTCTGTCCCTCCAGCATTCAAGGTGTGTGGGCAGGTATCAGTAGCTCCATCATTCAGATGAGCAAACAGAGAAGTTGAGAAAAGTGCCTCATTTGAGTTCAAAGGCATTTTAGCAAAGCCAGGCTGAGAAAATAAGAACACTTTCCCTGTAGTTTCAGCTGCCCTAGAGCTGCCCCGTACCCCCTCTTCCTTCCCACTGTGTCCCCCTTTCAGAAAGCCACCCGCCATCACTCAGGAACTCAAGCAGGAAAGCCACAGTCATTCTGCACTTCCTGTTTTCCCTCACCCCCTACTTCTAATCAGTCCTCACAGGGTGTCTGTTTTGTCTCCGGAATTGCTCTCAAATCCATCCACTTCTTTCTACTGTCTCTGCCAAAAGCCTGCTTCCCACTCACCAGAGCGTCTTCAGTGGCGTCCACACTTGCTCTCTTCCTTTTCCTCTCCTCTTGGCAGCCACAGAGCTTTTAAAAAACCCAAATATAATTACTCCTGTCCCTGCTTCCCGTTGGCTTCCCATTGCCCCAGGATGAAGTTCAGCCAGCCTACCTTGTTTGTGAGAGCTTATAACATGCCTGCAGCTCTCTCAAAGCTCAAACCACCACACAGTTCTGTTTCTAGAGCAGAGCTCCCAGCCTTTGACTGCTGTTTCTTCTGCCCAAAACAGTTTCCTTCTCCACCTCCCTTCATCTAACTAACTCATTCACCAAAAAAATATTCTGATCGGGCTCCTACTGCATGCCAGCCCTGTCCTAGGTCTTAGTGGCAAATAACCTTTTTTGTACTACGAACCCTAACTGGCAATCTGGTGAAACATGTGGACCACTTTCTCAGGCTAATGTTTTCTTGTTTTGTTTTGTTTGTTTGCTTGCTTTTTAGGGATGATAGTATTTTATTTAAATATCACTTTATATCATTGTTTCCTTATTTCACTTGGACCTCACCGCAAGCCTATGGTTAGATAAGGAAAATATTATTGTCCCCCCTCTCTTCCCCAACATATTACAAACAAGGTTGAAAAGAGTATTACAGGGAACACTGGTATGATAGGCAGAATAATGCCCACCCCCAAAGTTGTTTAGCCACTAGAACCTGCGAATATGCCATGTTATATGGCGGGAAGACTTTACAAATAAAAATTAAGGACTTTAATAGAGGGTGATTATCCCTATAGGAAGATTATCCTGGATTTTTCAGCCAATATAATGACATAGAAGAAGTACAAGAGATTTGAAACCTGGAGGATCTGACCCACCATGGCTGGCTGTGAAGGAGACGAGAGCTGCTACAGTTGAATGGGGTCCCAGGCTGACACTTTTCAAATGCATAAAATAAATATGGAGGATTATAAAAGAAATTAAATGCATTGAAATAGTTACCAAAATCTTTTAAAATTGTGATATAGTAACATGTCTGTTTCTTTACTATTGCATTAAATAACAAAATCTAGCAGTGGGTCTAAGTAATACTATAACTTCCTATTACTGAGCAGCACAAATGATATTTCTTTTAAAACATTTTTTCTTAATGTTTATTTATATTGGAGAGAGAGAGAGAGAGCGTGTGCGAGTGGGGGAGGGGCAGAGAGAGATGGAGACAGAATCTGAAGCAGGCTCCAGGCTCTGAGCTATCAGCACAAAGCTTGATGTGAAGCTCACACTCACAAAACGTGAGATCATGACCTGAGCCTAAGTCAGACGCTTAACCAACTGAGCCACGCAGCACCCCACAAATGATATTTCAAGGTATCTGTAAAACGATAGTGTGCAACAAAGTCTCGAGTACAGTTCATACCACTGTGGTTTGTTGCTTGCGTTCATAATGGAAGGAAATGCTAAATTTCAGTTAGGTGCTTGTGAAAATCAAGATGTCATTTTTTTTCTATTCAAATTCATAGAGCGCAAATTCTATCCACAGACTCCAGAGGGTCTCGGAGATCAGGTTAAATCTGGAGGGTAGAGTAGGAAACACAGGACCTTACATTCTCGTTGGGGGGAAGCTTCAGATCACTGTTGAGTTGTTTAAAGACAATAAAATAATTTCAGATTATAATGAATTGTTTAAGGAAAATCAATAAAGTGATCGAGATTAATAGCAATTAGGGTGGTTGATGAGAGTAATTGGAAAAGGCCTTCCTTCCTTTTCAGCTGAGCCTAAAGGAAAAGAAGCAGCTGGTCTCATGAGAATCCAGCGACGAGTCCCACTAAGAGAGCAGACAGTGAGAGGCCGGCTGGCTTGGCAGCTAACGGAGAAGCGGGTCTTAAGGGCCAGCGTAGGAAGTCCTTGAGCGCCTGCTTCAATCCCTCCCCTGAAAATCAAGATGGCACTGAGACCAGCATCTGGGGTTATTCTCGGAGCCCTTGAGATCACGTGAGTTGAAGCACAACCTGGAAGCTTCCCACAGGCCCCACATTTTCCACTCAACCCTGTGAGTGCCCGCAGCTGGGGTCCCCATTGCTCTGAGAGGTCAGTTAGGTCATGTGCCCAAAGTCCCATAGGTGGCTTATGATGAAGCGGGGATTCAGATGAAGCTATCTGACCTTTTTCTACCTTCTGTCTATGGAGAAAGCCTACGTTCCTTCACAGCAAATTCACCCACCTCTCTAGTGGCTCCAGGACACACCTGTCTGTGATCCCTCCCCGCATGCCGAGCAGCATCTCCCAGGAGGAGAAATTAAAACTCCAAATGCAGCAGCTAAAAGCTGTCAGACCTGAAGGAAGCCACTTAGCCCTAATTTCCTAACTGTTAAAACCAGCATAACCATGGCAACCCACTCTAGGGTTTTTATTAAAGAGTCTAACAGTGAAAATCAGCCTACATCAGTGTAAGGAGGAGAGGTGCTTCATTCTCTCCACACACCCATCAGCCACAGCACCCTGAGGTGTTAAAAGCATACCCCCTGCAGAGGGGCCACCCAACTCACTGGGGCTTCCCAGCCTTTTGTAAGAGCAAAAGCTTCAACGAGCACTTCCTAAGAGAAGTTTCTCTCCCAAAGTAGATAAGGGTCCAAATAAGGGTCAGGGATATGCTGTATTCACCTTCCTAAACATCCCAAACGCAGCCTGGTCCGTGTCTCCTGTCCGGTTTCAAGAAGGTGAGAAAAAGCGAGGGAGAATCAGGCAGAGAGAGGGCAAGGATTAAGTCAAACCTCCTCTGTTTTCACTCTCTTGGCTACCTCTTTCTTTTGCCATTTCTCCAACAACTTGACCTCAGAGCCGTCCTCTCATGATGCCTCTTGAGATCTCTTTCCACTTGGTGCTTTGGCCTAAAGTGCTTGGAAAACACGTTCCTCCTGCTTCATCCAGGTGTGTCAGGACAGCGGGAGCCCTTCCCCCTGATGAGAAAAGGCAGCAGCAGCTCTGTGCCCTAGTTTGTTTTTAAGGCCTCCATCCAATTCAGTGAGACCTTGCTGGATTGGGGAACATTCCAGGGCCCTGTGGAGGGCAAGTACATCCCATGCACCTTGGGCAACCTACTTTACACCTACTTTCATTTCACTGTCATCAGTAAGCCAGATGGTGCCCCAGAAATGACAGAGGTGAACTTTTTACTGAGTCTTCCTAGGGCCTACCCATGTACTAAGTTCATTACCTCATTTAAATTTAATTTCATTATGAGGTGGGTACTATTATTATCTCATCCAGAATAGGCCACTGATATTAGAAAGTTTAATAACCTGAGGCGCCCAGGTGGCTCCGTCAGTTAAGCATCCAACTCTTGATCCTGGCTCAGGTCATGATCTTACAATTTCATGAGTTCAAGCCCCACATCGGGCTCTGTGCTGACAGCATGAAGCCTGCCTGGGATTCTCTCTCACCTGTCTCTCTGCTCCTCCCCAACTCATGCTATGCTCTGTCCTCTCAAAATAAATACACTTAAAAAAAATAAAGTTTAATAACGTTAAAAAGTTATTCAGGGTTCAAAGTTATTCAAAGTCACTCAGGGTTTTAAACTCAAGTCATCTGACTCCATCATTTTTATTTCCCCAGATATTGTCCTCTGGTCAAAGGATGGGACTATAGATCATTACAGGGTAATTAGACCAAAGTTTACCTTGGACCTAGAGTTGATGTGTCAACCTAGATGACGCGGGTAATGTTGTGTCATGGGGACTCTTACACATATACTGTAAAATGGTCACAGATACCTTTGTGAATGGAAAGTATTAACTGCCCCTTAGCTTGCTGCAGCGCCTCATGGAAACGAGGGCTCTGACTGACTCATATGTACTGGAGATACCTAATGGTGGCAGCAGCCTTCTCTTTTGATGTGGCTTCCCTCTCAAACTTATCTTACCAAACTGCTAGAGAGACATAAAATTCCTTCCATGGACTAAATTTCTGCTCATCTTGGCTTCAGCACACGGCGAGGAGGGAACGCAAAGAACATTTCAAAAGAGAGCACGTGGGTGAGTTTGTAGCTGTAGCTCACAAGGAAGCTGGGCTTCCCCAACCCGTACAACCTGCCAATCTGCCTCTTACATTCAACAGATGGAAAATACATGAAGAGTTGAATGGTTCCCCTCAAGCTGTCTTCACAACACAACAGACCCTGAGCCCTGCCAGGAAAAAAAGAAAGACAATGAAACAAGAAATTTGTCAGAGTTTGCTTCCTCAGCCTCTCACTGAGGACCTCAGGACCTGAAGCTTTCCTCAGCCTTGGGCCCCAGGCTGCTCACTTCCCTCTCGGCTTCCTATTTCCCTCAGAGATGGTAGCTCCTCACCCCCACAGGGCAGGGAGGCAGGTTGTTTCCCCTGCACCCAGGAAAGCACCCACCACCTCGTGGGCACCCAGGACCCTTTTGGTGCATAAACTCCTGAAATTCTGAGACCCAGAAGGCAGCCTAAAGAGTCCTTTGAAATCAAACCCATTTTCTCCTGGGAAACATAGGCCCTCAGCTTAAGAAAGTACAGGTCATGTAATGCGGGAACAGAGGCTACAATCGGATCAGAGCAGATGACATACATAGAGAGAGAGATTCCTAAAAGAAAAAGTAGGTGTCAAAATATAATGGGCAATTTTATAATGTGATAGGATGTTTTGCTTCACATTTTTGACACCAGCTTTTATTTGGGTTTAAGAACATTTCTGTCTCCTTTGCTTAAATATGAGACATACATCCTTACTTAGGTACACTCAGACTCAAGCCTGTGTTCTGGGAGGCAGCGTGTTGAGGTCAGGTGCTCACAGCACTGTGTGTGTATGATGTGTATGTGTGTAGAAGGCTATATGTATGCATATGTGTACACTCTAATCATAATCACAGCACTGTTGAGGCCGCTGAGGCTGTTGGCCAATAAATAACATTTCTCTTCCCTACCCAGGTTCTGAACAACGTTTAGAAATAAAGTAGAAGAAAAAGCTAGAGGCCAAGATTTCACCTTTCTTACTGATAAAGCTAGATAGGAAGACATAGGTTGATGTGAGAGCTAAATGCGCTTGCTTCCTGAACCCCAGACTCAGGTAGATTTCCTGTCCATTCTCAGCGGTGCTCACCATGGGCAGGGAGTGAGAGAGGCCAGCACAGAGCACGAAATATCAGCGGAGAACATGTGTGATTCTTGGCGAGGCCTGGCCCCCAAAGAATGAAGAGAGGAACTGGGCTGAACATACCCAGTTGCCTCCCCTGAATTTACCGAGGAAAGAGAGAGAGACCTGGAGTTATACTGATCATATTTTCTTCACAGGAAGGGAGCATTCCCCACTAAGTAGTATTCTTCACTAAGAAGCATCTGTAGCTTTTAATCACATGAACTAAATTTTTTTTTTTTTTTTTTTTTACATTTTGTCTCCCACTTAGGACCATGAGCCCCTTGAGGAAGGGGATTATGACTGATTTATCTTCCTTTGTGGAAGCCTTTTACTCAGAAGTCATGCAAATGTTTGCTGACTGAATATGGACCTGGAGTCCAAATAGCCCTGTGTTCAACTTTCCTTTTCCTCCAGTTATTGTGGAACCTGAGCAGACTTCTTACCTAGAAATTGCAAACCGATGGCCCTCGTACTATGTGCAGCTTAGACATGATCTGTTCGGCCTATAGAGTATTGGCCCACCAGTGTCTTAAAAGTTTATAAATTATAGTGAACAATACTTAAATCTCAGGAGATTTCATATAAAGAGCTAGATTTCTGGCTTCTCCTAAAAACTTGGAAGACTTGATGTGGTGGACTGATTGCAAAAATGGCCTCAACTCTTCACGCCCCTCTTGTCTGCACACTTTGCAATGTCACTTTATAGTTCTCCCCATAAAGAATTGAGGTCTATAGCCCCACACTTCTTCTTCTCTGGATTAGCCCTGTGACTTAACCTTGGTCATAGACTATAGCAGAAAGGACAATGTATCAGTTCTGAGTTGGGACCTAAAAGGACTTGTTTACTGCTTTTTCTTGGAAACCTACTAAGACCACACGTGAACAAGCTTGGGCTAGCCTAGTGGAGTATGAGCGAGCATACTGAACAAAGACACAGTATCTCAGTTTCTCCAGCCACGGCCCAAGAATGGAGAGGGCCTATCCAAGATCAGCAAAGCCAACCCGCAGCTAACCCTCCAGCTGACTGACATACATGAGTGACCCCAGCCAAGACTAGAAGAACCACCCACCTGATCCATAGATTGTGGACAATAATAAGTGCTTATTGTTTTAAGTTACAGAGTTTTGGAGTAGTTTGTTACATAGCAATAGCTAACTGATATACCCAGTCACATTGGGCCTGCTGTCCTTCATGGCAACAGGTGGCTGGGGTGAGCAACCCCTTGAATGAGGCATGAGTTTTGAGGCTCCCCACTGTTTCTGCCACTGTTCTCTACTGTCTCTCTGACCTAGTAGCTGATAGATGACATGAACTATCATTCTTGAGGGGTTGTTTTTCTCATAATTGTGATAAGAGCAAACTAAAATAGTCCCTCTAATCCTGACTATCATTAGAGATGGACAGAGCTGTATATTCTAAGTAAAATGAGAGAATGGAGAACAAAATATCCACCAACTCCATGTATGAACCTCTCAGTATGAGCCCTTCACTTAACCCCTCTTGGCCTCTGTGTTCTTTGTTAAATGGAATCAAGTACACAGGCCTCAGAGGACACTTTAAGAATTGAGTTCAGTTTAGCAGAACAGTATAGTGGTTTAGTGCATAAACTCTGGAGCTATAGCACCAGGTTTTAAATCTCAGATTTCCCACTTACTAACTAAATCCTTGCATAGTGCCCAGAAGGATGCAAATTACTTCTGACAGATGTATAATAAAACTACTTTAGTCCCCTTCCCTTGTAAAAATTATTTCTTATCTGTACATTGTTCTAGAAAGTTCCTATCAATCAAAGCCAGCTGTAAAGGAGATTTTTACTTTAGAACTACCCTGAGAACTGATAGGGACCAAAACAATGTCAATTTTTGGAATATTAAATAACAACTTTTGTAAGAATTATGAAATATTTCTGCCTTTTGACTGATGGATGTGGGGGGAGGGGGGATGGGCATGGAGGAGGACACTTGTGGGGATGGGCACTGAGTGTTATGTGGAAACTAATTTGACAATAAACTATTAAAAAAATAAAAAATAAAAAATAAATGATCAAAGTATAAATGCCTTCTGAAAATATCCCAGAGAAATAATGTAAAGACAAAAATGATTAGGTATTTACAGCATCCATTTATGCAATGGAATATTTAGCCACAGAATAAAATACTACCATCGGGAAAACATGGAAATTTATTCAGAAAATGATGTTAAGTAAAAAATACATGTACACAAAATAACATATACACATTAATTACAACCCTACAAAAATATAACTATACATTGAAAACAACTGGAAAAGAATATTGGATAAGTGCCATCCCATGTTCATAAGATTTTAACAGCAATTGATCATTTAATTACTTGTTAAAAATTAGCAAATATAGGGGCGCCTGGGTGGCTTAGTCGGTTAAGCGTCCGACTTTCGCTTAGGTCATGATCTCGCGGTTCGTGGGTTCGAGCCCCGCGTCGGGCTCCGTGCTGACTGCCAGCTCAGAGCCTGGAGCCTGTTTCAGTCTGTGACTCCCTCTCTCTCTGACCCTCCCCTGCTCACACTGTCTCTCTCTCTCTCTCTCCTAGAAATAAATAAAACATTTTTAAAAAATTAGCAAATACATATAATTTTTAATTTTGGAAAATATAGATCTTTATGCTACATTATCATAAAAAGTGTATTTATAAGCCATTACTTAGTATTTATCAATAAATTTAAATGATTATTGGTAGACACAAGAGCAAGCTATTATATAAGCAAATAATTTTGTTTTCTTAAAACCTACAATCTGAATGCTGAGACTCAGGTCTTTCCCTTACTCCTACTCCCAAACCCACACTCATCCCTCATCGTTAAAATCCAAACAGAACAAAACACACTACCAACACTCCTAGCTCCAGGTCAGACTATATCAGGGGAAATAAACACAGGTTTCACCTCGCCCCTTACTCTGCAGTGGGGGTGTTCAGCCCACCAGGTAGAACAGGATAACCCCAGTTGTCCTGGTTCTGAGTTGTGGGATAGAATATTCACAGCCAGCATGTCTCCGTCACACTCAGCTTCCAGCATATCCCTCACAGGCTCGTGAAGACAGAAAGATCTCCCTCTTTCTGGATGCTACCGTTGAGTAGAAGCCCCTCCATCCACTCTGAAAGGAGGAGGTTTAGAATGCTTTTGTGGTTGAACATTATCAACAAATGGAGAAAGGAGCTACTGACTAAAGACCGCTTCATTGACGAGCTAAATGGGACTCAGTTCTCTTCCTATATCTTGCCAGTTGCATATGACCTCTGGCTTCCCTACCAGTAAAATAGGCTGATTTTTTTGCCCTTTGCTACTTCACAGGTGGTGGTGGTGATGGTGGGGAGAGCAGCTAATGAGTGCCTACCAAGTCCCAGACCCTATGCTAAGCTCTTAACACTCATTATCTCACTTAATCCCCACAAAAACCCTTAAGAAAGGTATTTGCATAACCCCAATTTATATTTGAGAAAAGAATAGGGATTCTGAGAAACGATATGATTTGCCTTTGGTCAGCCAGCTAACAAATGGCCATGATAGAAATTAAACTCAGATCTATCTGATGATGCTAAAACCTGGCTTTTAATTTCCATACCATATGTCCTTGATGTAAATTTATAAAGCATCAGACTCATAAATACGGAGACCAAACTGGTGATTGCCAAAAGGGTGTTTGGTGAGGGATGAATAAATTAGGCAAAGGGGATTAAGAGGTATAAAGTTACAGTTATCATCAAATACAGAAGTCACGGGGTCATCTGGGTGGCTCAGCTGGTTAAGCGTCCAGCTCTTGGTTTTGGCTCAGGTCATGATCTCGCACAGTTCATGGGATTAAATCCCACATCAGGTTCTGGACTGACAGTGTGGAGCTTCCTTGGGATTCTCTCTCTTCCTCTCTCTCTGCCACTCCAGTGCTCTCTCCCTTTCTCAAAATAAATAAATAAACTTAAAAAAAATATGGAAGTCACAGAGATGAAAAGTCCAGCATAAAAAATATAGCCAATAATATTTTAATAACATTGTGTGGTGAAAGATGGTGACTATACTTAACCATGGTGAGTTTTGAGTCATGTATAGAATCACCGAATTAGGGGCACCTGGATGCCTTCGTTGGTTAAGCATCTGACTCCTGATTTTGGCTCAGGTCCTGAACTCAGGGTGGCGAGATCAAGTCCTGTGTGGGGCTCAGCACTGGCAGCATGGAACCTGCTTGAGATTCTCTCTTTCCTTCTCTCTCTGCCCCTCCCTCACTCATGCTCTCTCTCTCAAAATAAATAAATAAATGCTTTAAAATCTTCAAAAATAAAGAACTGTTGAATCAATATTGTACAACTGAAACTAACATAGCATTACTTTTCAACTATACTTCAATAGTAAAAATTTAAGAACCAGAGAAAATCATGTTAAATATTCAAAAAGCCTGGAAGAAACATATCAGAAGAGCAATGAAAACAGTTTCATGTTATCCTTTGGATGTAGTATTGGGCTCCAAAATAAACTTCACTTGTGAAACATTCTTTCCTACTTGCGGAGAATAAAAACAAAAAGACTTTTTAAAAAATTGTTCTCAGGGCACCTGGGTGGCTCAGTCAGTTGAATGCCCAACTTTGGCTCAGGTCATGATCTTGCGGTTTGTGAGTTCAAGCCCCCCATCCAGCTCGCTGCTGTCAGTGTAGAGCCCGCTTTTGGATCCTCTCTCTCCCTCTCTCTACCCTTCCCCCACTTGCATTCTCTCAAAACTAGGTAAACATTTCTAAAAAATAGTTCTCAACCCATGGAACATGCAGTGGTGTGATACCAGCTCAGAGCACCAGAAGGGACCTTCACCATCATGGAGACCAGTCACTCCTTTTATAACTGAAGACACTGCAGCTGGGAAAGCAGAGGGTCGTGGCAAGGCCGCATGGTGCTCCCATCCAAGCCCAATTTTGCCTCACTCACTTCTCCCCTGGCCCCCTCCACAGAGCTGTAATCTCTGTTCAGATAGTTCTTGGAAGCACTGAGCGATTCACCTGTCCCCTCTCCCTCCCTGTCGCCCTCCCTTTCTCCCCTACCCACCACCAACCACATCCTCAGGCCCTCGGTCATCTCAAGTTGTCTGTACTTGCTGGGCTGCCTGCTTTCACAGAGCTCTGCAGGCAGGTGCAGGAAGGGCTGCAGGTGCGAGCTTTGATTACGCGGTGAGAGACTCCCCCAGACCCCAGCTATTCTCGGCTCTTCTCGCTCCGGGCAGTCTTATCACTCTGCCGCAGAGTGCTCCCCCCATATGAAGAGAACCACGTCTCCAGCATTTGCATAGATTCATGCAGTAGCAAAGGACTGAGCTATAACTGAATAAAAATAAAGACATCTATGGAAATATAGCTGAAAGAGACTCATTCTTTAACATTTGAACTACACCCAAATGGAAAATCCTCTATCGAACACACTCTAATCAAGCTTTTGCCAACACCCTTTGGATGAAAGTGCTTTTGATAAGGTCACTGCTACATTTACACATCCAATGGACAATTCTCAGTTTCTTCCACTTGAATATCAGCAGCATTTGAAACAATTGAAGAAGGCTCAGTGCTCAGATGATGGTGTCATTTGTCTGAGAGATTCAGCAATGCCTTGGTGACAAAGGTTTGGTAGTTAATGCCAAAGTAGACCAGCATTCTTTGAACCTGTTGAAGATATATTTGTGGGTTTTTAAATTTTCCTTTTATGTTTATTTATTTCTGAGAGAGAGGGAATGTGTGTGAGGTGGGGAGGAGCAGGGAGAGAGGAAAACATAGAATCCGAAGAAGGCTCCAGGCTCCAAGCTGTCAGCACAGAGCCCGATGCTGGACTCGAACTCAAGAACCATGAGATCATGACCTGAGCTGAAGTTGGACGCTCAACTGACTGAGCCTCCCGGGCGCCCATGTGTTTTAAAGTTAACTGACTATAGGTTCCTCTATGAAATAGTTCAGTTCCTCTCAACTTAGCTTTTTTTCTTTTTAATGTTTTATTTTTATGTTATTTCTACACCCAAAGTGGGGCTCAAACTCAACAACCCTGAGATCAAGAGTTGCACACTCTACCAACTGAGCCTGCCAGGAACCCCTCAGCTTGGCTTTTTATTGTCTTTAGGAAGTACCAAATCTATCAAACCTGTATGAATATGTTAGAAAGCTGTCAGCCCTAAGAGGATGTAATATTGGCAACCGCTATCCACATCCCTGCCACTTGGTGAGTCCACAATGCATCAGGAATTGCATAGTCTAGTGATTAAGGTCACAGACTTACTGGAGCGTTCTGGAACCCCACTGCCCAGGTTCAGATTCTGACTCTGAGGCTTCCAGCTTAGAAAACAAGAGAAATAGAAAACATGCGAAGCTATCAGGAGCGGTCATGTAAGTTTCTCATTGCACGAAAGTGCTCAGCTGAGTGAGGAGTGGCCACAATTCTGCCTGTGCAGCTCTCACCATGCCCTGTGTCCAGGGCAGGGTTACATCCACTTGAAGGAAGGCAGATCAGTTAGATGCAGAACCCCAATGCCTAGAACACCACCTGGCACATAGCACTCAATAAGTATTGTCGAGTAAATAAATATAAAACAATCTGAGATCAAGATATAAATGCTGAATGCTTTGGGCTATAGCAGTCTTCCTCAAAGTGTGGTCCAGGGAGCCTGGGAGCTTTCCAATGCTCTTTCAGGGGACCAGGAGGTCAAAACTGTTTTTACAATAATACTGAAGCCTTACTTGCCTATTTCACACCTTTTTACAAGTGCACAGAGTTCACTGATATGGTTTCAGATTCCACGTTTCAACTAACCTTTAAGAAACGATGACATCCACTTTTAGAGGACTACCAAAGAAAAATATTCACAGTTATCTAAAAAGGCTAGTGAAGTATTTCCCTTTGTTCTAACATCGTATATGTGTGAAGCTGAATTTTCTGCATATAGTGCATCCAAAGCTACACATTGCAAATTGCACCAGATTGAATGCAGAAGCAGATACGAGATCTAGTCAAGTTAGGCATTAGAACCACTTTCAAAATAATAAAACAACGGTACTCTCCTCATTACAATTTTTCATTTAAGAAAATATAGTGATTTTTCATTTAAGATTGTGTCATTTATGTAAACAATGTATCTATTATTTTTACTTTGAGTGAATTAATAAATAAATACTTTGTCATTTATCCATTGTAATTTTAATTTGGTTAGTATTAATAGTTACCACTCGCATCAACAAAAACTCCTTCAGTTTTTCAGTGATTTTTTCAACGGTCCCAAGGCCAGAAGGTTTGAGAACTGCAGATATGAAGCAAACCAGATTATCAGAATCACTTGAAGAAGTTTGTGAAAATACAGATCCTTGCCTCCAGCCCGCTAGATTCTGATTCAGCTAAGTTAGGAAAGAGCTCTAGGAATCTATGTTTTGTAAGAACTTCCCCGGTAATTGTGATTACTGTCACTGGTAGAAATAATACACATAATAGGAGTTTGGGGAAGTACAGCCCCTTGTCTGGGTCTGTGCAACAGTTATTGGAAAAGCCTTCAGTTACCCAACCAACACTTATCAAGCACACATCAGATTCCAAGCAACATTGGAACATTGGCTAGACACAGGTCCCATCCTGCAGAAACTCATCAGTCAGTGGGAGACATAGGCAGGGCAAGGAAGAGTCACAGCACACAATCATGGAGTTTGTGATAGGGCAAATGGGGTGCGGTGGGAACACAGAGACAAGGCACTCCACTTCAGAGAGCTGGTCTTACATGACAGGAAGATTCTGGAAAACTGGGGTTAAGGGCAAAAAGGACCTAGATTATGAGTGATGATCTGGAGGCAGATGGTGATGATGCCAGTGTGGTGGGCACAAAGTTGACCAGCATGGCTGGCATGGAGGGCTGGTTAAAGAACAGAGCAAGATGAACTCAGAGAGTTCGATGGGGCCAGACAATGGAGAAGGCTAATCCCAATTTGCTGCTTGGATTCTGGTAGAGAGATGACACAAAACAGGCTTTAGGATTACAGCCCTGGTGACATAATGGAGGGTGAAGCGCTGGAGAATGGCTTGCCTGCTAGTTGACAAGGTGATTCTGGGGCTATCCAAGCCAGGCAGGAGAATAAGCAACAGTGTTCATGACCATGGTCCCACAGAAATTAGATAATTCGCTGAAAATCAGACAGCAGAATGAAATAAGTTCAATAAACCCTTCCTGAAGGTTAGTGGAATGAAATAAGTTCAATAAACCCTCCCTGAACGTTCTCTGCCCTTTTTGTTTGGATTTCATGAATCATTTTATAATAGCAGCTCTTGAAATTTTAGGGTCATGGGCTCTTTTGCAAATCTGATGAAAGCTTTAGACATTCTCCAGGTAGAACAAAATGAAATAAAGCAAAAAATTGCATGTGACTAAGCAGGATTTTCTCCACTCTCATGTTCCTCTACCCTCTTATCTTGTTTTCTCCTTCTTTCTAAAAAAAGGTGTCATTTGGTAAGAGGAAAAAAGGAAAAAAAAAAATGCTTTCAGTGGAATAAGGCACCAAGAACTTTCCTCTAAGAGGTAGTGAACAGTAGCAGCAGGAGGCTGGGGTAGAAATTCCACTCTGAAGTCCAGGAAGCCTCTCCTGGGGAGCCCAAAGGAAGCAATCCGGGAGAAATAGGGACAGAGTCCCAGAGTCTTGGTGGAAGAGGAAGGACTGAATGAGGTCATGCAGGGTTTGACCGATGGCTCAGTGGAGACACTGAAGAGCCATACTCAATGAGTAGGAGTGATTGCCTAGAAATATGGCTTTCTTTCTGGAAATGCACGCTACCTTTACACCCACCAGATAGTGTAAACATAACCAAGTGCAGGTTTTGGTTTCATTTATCTCAGTTCCTTGTGAGCCCTCAGCTTCCACAGTCATTGGGACTGGTCTTCCCACAATCAGGACTGGTTGTTACAGTTGTGAAGGCTGTTCACTGAACTAGGCTCTAGGCGAAGGGGATAGGAGAGACTGAAACCAGCCTGTACTGAGCTTTCCGGGTTCTGTGGGCTGGCATGGGTCCGTGCGCAGCCAGAGCAAAAGCCACTTCTAATTCTACAAGGGTGCCCTGCAGGATATCAGAACTCTTTCTATTCTTCTGCCACCTCCTCTTCCCTTTGCCATAGAGGCCATGGCAGAGAACTGTTAGTTTGTAAGTCTTCACAATGTAATGTGAGCGGGGAGCATCAGCCAGACTCCCTTCTCTCCTCCTCCTTCTCCTTACTCTGCTTCTCCACCCCTCCTTTACCCCTCGTCCAGAGCCTCTTACACATGGACTTCACTTGCTCAAGAAAGTAGATTGAGGTGGAAGGAGAAAAATGACTCACTGCTTGACAAGTGTGTTTCTACCAAGCACAGAAAGAAGAAAATTGTCTTGGACAGAATACAGCAGCCTCCCTCCCCGCCTTGGCCCAAACCTTGAGAAGAGTTGTGAAAAGGGCAGCCCATAAATGGTACCTGAGTAACAGCCACAGAATTGAAACCACAGAAGACCTCTGTGTTCTCCCACTGCTGTGGGGTGAACCGACTTGGCTGGGTTCCAGATCACACACCTGCTGTGGCCCAGGCTCTGGGGTAAGTCTTCTGGCTGGGATCAGCCCCAAGCTCATTGTAGCTTAATTCCCTCCCCTCTACCTTAGGGGGAGCTTTGAAAGTGTGAGAAATGCAAATGTTACCCCACATGCAAGCCCAGCTGACCTACCCGCTTCAGGCACCCCCCTTCCTGCTCCCAGGAGACTAGGCTCCTGCTGCCACTGAAGGTCCCTTTCCTGAGGCCCCTGGTGGGTCTGCTCCACCTCCTCTCATTCCTGTAGGAGCAAGCCAAGGCCCAGAGCTTGATTTGGAGCCAAGAAGTACCCTGGTCCTATAAGGCTTTTCACTTCAAGTCTTGACCAGGGTCCATAGTCATCATCATAATAATGATGAGCATTTATGGTGCACTTATTACATACCAAACTCTTTCCATGCTACCCTGCACCCAATTTACAGCCATCTCCTGAAGAATTTTCCTCCCCATTTCATAGACTAGAAAACTGAGACTCAGAAACATTATAAAATTTGCACAGGGTCACTAGCTCTCACACATTTCACCAACCCAATCAGAATGGGACCTCTTCCTTCCTCTTTAGTTATGGACATCTGTCAAACTGTATTGCAGCCTTTCTTCAAGGGTGGGGGCCCCTAGGAGTCCATTTCAAAGATCTACACTTGATAAAAATGGTCAGATAACCATTATTAGACTAGACACAGAAGAATATCTGGTTAAAAGTGAACTAGACTGTTTTCCGACAGTCAACTGAGGATGGAAGGGGAGGGTACGCAAGGGTCACTGGTTTCTCAGAACAAGTCAATTCCGTTAGAACTCCATCAGAAAACTGCATAAGTGTTTTATCAAGAGTAGCGATTTTCTTCCCAGGAGGAGGTTTTGAATTACATCACATACAGAAAGGGTCTAGGATATGGCCTGGGACAATTTTTTCTTTCAATGTTATTATGGTGAACATTAATTGATGTAGTACATGACTGCTGGAATCTAATTATGTAGTAATAACACATAATCTTGGTGTCACAGTAATCCCCAAAAAAAGCATCAACCTGTGTGCCTGGCTTATAACTGTGTTGGGAGCCATTCTGAGCCCACTAGTTGAGAAAGCTCCTGGTGAGGTTACGGCAAGTTTGCAAGGCTCTTGCCATCAGATGATGACCGATATCCACCCCCACTCATTTATTTCTGCTTGAGCACCGACCCCCAAGGTACTTGTTGATTGGTATTGGGAGTGACTTGTCCCCTTATTCTGGCCCTGGTATGATGATTGCACCTTGTGAAGGAAATTATTGTGGGAACCTCTTCTTTTGATCATGGGAATAGACATTGTGTCTCCGGCAGGTCCTGTTTTCCTCCATACTTTCCCTTGAGCTATGAGCAGGCTAATGACCCTTACTCATAAAGATTGACCTTTACATGTACAATTCTGTTTCTGCCATTGCATTAGTCCAAGATGTTCATACAGCTCAACATGTAAATCAGCTAACCGAAAATGTTTCTCATGGCTTAGCTATTCAAGAAGTCATAGACATAAAACTAGACACAAAAGTAAATGCACTCCAAGAGGCTATTCTACGTATTGGAAATGAGCTAAACTCTTTAAAGCTATGGTTGGCTCTCCAGTGACATTAGGAATATAACTGGACAATTAAGACAAAGAGCCTAACTTAGAGAGAAGGAACAGATAAGAGCAGAACATAAGTTACCACATATAACTTTGCTAACTGGTGATGTATAGCAGTCCCTTCCCTAAGGCCTACATTCCACAAACACCTTCCCCTACACTGGCAGCTGTGATGAGTATGGATAAGAGTATCTACAACTTAACCTATGACTTAGTCTTAGTGTTATTAAAATGTGTGTGTTATCCTATTTTTCACTAAGAACACCCTGTTATTTTCTTAGTTACTCAACCTCACTATGATTGGGGTAGTTCTGCAAGAATACTTCTGTAAAACCTGTTTCTGTACGTTTTCCAAAACATCTTATCACAGAGAACTATTCAGAACATTCCATTTTCTGATGCCATGTTAATGTTTGACCTATAAATAAAGACACCAAAACCGACAAGACAGAGATGCCTGCCTGTTGACCAGAAAGAATCTCGGGGTTCTCTCACTCTCTCTCGCCAACACCGTCCATCCGTCAGGGACCCCTGGACCGGCTGGAGCTGGACTCCAGCATAATTGGCACTTACTGAACGTTTATTCAGAGAATGAATAAGTGAATGAATGAACTTTTGCAAACAGAGAAGAAATGAGTGAACTAAATCAACCTCGCTCAAAGCGTAATCCAAAGACCAGGCAGGCTAAGTCTGCACATACTACTGGACCATGGCCAGATAAGCACAGAAATCAAGAGGACATATTCACAGGGTGCTTGGATGGCTCAGTCCCTTAAGCTCTGACTCTTGGTTTCGACTCAGGTCAGGATCTCAAGGTTCATGGGATTGAGTTCCACATCGAACTCCACATCGAGCCTCTTGCTGACAGCATGTAGCCTGCTTAGGATTCTCTCTCTCTCTCTCTCTCTCTCTGCTCTTCCCTGACTTGCTTGTGTCTACATTCCCTCTCTCAAAATAAATAAAAAAAACTTAAAAAAAAGAAAGATGACATATTTGAAGATTTTTTTTTAAGCAATTGGATAATGTCTCTTGAATCTAATAATTTGAAGACGGGACTTACATTTTATATGTCCCTTTTTTGTTTCATTTTTTTCTTATTAATTCTTTGTCTTTTCTTCTAGGAATTCATTGTGCTTTTAAACAGTATTGGTGTGCAAAGACTGGAAGTTTAAAAAAAATAATAGAGGTCTTTTACTACAGCAGTTTAATCAGAAGATCACAGACCCATTGGAAAGGCCAGGTGACTCAATCAAATGAAAAGTTCCATTTTGAAAAACGTACCTTGGCGGAGAAAGAGACTCTGAGTCTGCCTTACACAAACCTTCAGCCAATGAGGCCTAACATCAGCCTTACCTGAGATCACTAGTCATTTTTTGGAGGGAAGAGAAATAGAAGTGTACATTCTACCTCCTCCTCTACAGCTTCTTAGAGTCATGCCATAGCATGGAGGCTCGGCAGCTCTCACGAACTCCTTCCTCCCCTCCCCCCAAACTTCAGACCCAACCAGGGAGAATCAGAGACATTAGCATCAAAGCAGAGCAAAATCTGAGGCTCTGTGTTGTGGCAGGATGGGGGTTTTCTTCCCCCCCCCACCTCCCTCCTTACCTTCCTCTCTAGTCCCCCTCCCAGCCCTTCCTGGGAGGAAGTCTGGTAAAACAGAGGAAAGTGGCCATGAAATGTACACAGGTTCTGTCTGATGGGTGTCAATACTAATAATACAAAGGTGTGTTTGTTTCATCGCTGTTCTGCTCTGAAGGGGTTAAGCCTCCTCCAGAGAGCTCCTACATGGATCTCAATCCTGTGGCAGCCAAGATAGAAAAAATTGGGGGATATGGGGAAAATATGGGCAGAAGAGACCAGAGAGAGAAGAACTGGATGGATGGGTGTTAATGAACTATACAGGTGACTTGCTAGGAAAGAAATCTCTGGACTTCGCCTCTGTCATACCAAGATTTTTCTTTTTGGTTCCGAATGTTCCCATAGGCCCTTCCAGTTATGTGACCAAAGAGCCAGAGTGTGCAACCAAATAGGTAGAAGCACTGTTGAAAGCGAGGTGGTCGGGAGACGGGGTGGAGCCAGATTGCCTGGACTGAGTCTTGACTCAGTGTCTGACCTTGGGTAAGTTTCCGTATCTGTAAAATGGAGATACCAACAGTGCCTTTATCTTGGTTGCTTACAAGTAAATAAGTTAATATATGTAAAGCACATAGGGCTGTTGATTTTTGTGGTTGTTACTACAGCATTNAATAGACAACCATAGATGCATGACCAAGCATGTGGTTCTAGGTTCCTCGGAAAAATCTGGAATAGTTACTACACTGCCTTTACACACGACCACGTAGGAGTATGCATATTCATTAGTATGCTGACCTTGAAAGCTGCTCGCAATATAGTAAGTGCAAAAAAGCAGATTAAAAACTCGACTATACCATACAATCCTATTTTTGTAAAAATACACACATACGTGTATAAGAAAAATTCTGTAAGGATAAATACCAAAAAAATGATGTAATGCTGATTATCAGAGTGATTTTTATTGTCTTTTTGCTTTGCTGATTTTTTCTTTTAATCTTTTCAATAGTAGGCATACATTTGTGGGGGAATATCTATATAATATTCATATGTCATATATATAATATCTTTTTTAAAGTTTATTTTTATTTATTTGGAGAGAGAGATAGAGAGCAAGCAGGGGAGGGGCAGAGAAAGAGAGGGGGAGAGAGAAGCCCAAGCAGGCTCAGTGCTGTTAGCACAGAGCCCGACGCGGGGCTCCAACTCATGAACTGTGACCTCATGACCTGAGCTGAAATCAAGAGTTGGATGCTTCACCAAATGAACCACCCAGGAGTCCCTTTAATAATCTTTATATATATTCTATTTCCTGCCCCCACCATGCTGGCTTGCAGATTTCCCTTCTGAGCCTTTGTGTAGAGGGTTGAGAGAGTACCCTTCAGGTTTCCCCTGAACCCTTCAAGCCTCAGCCCTGAGTTGTGGACCTGTATTCCTGGCTGTTGAACTTGTTAATAACAAGCAAGACAGTGCTGCTGGCTGGCTGTTGTGCCCAGTGTCTTCCTGCTTCTATTGTTGCTGGTTTCAGGAGGGGCGGGGGAGGGGGCCTTTGTCTCTGACATTTTCTTTTTTTTTTTTTAATCACCTGCCTGACATTGTAAGTAAAGGGTAAACCTTTAAGAATCCATAATTGCAACCTGAAAGAAATAGACACAGAGTCCGTAGCTCAAAGGTAGAGGCTGGAAGGTCGGAGGCCTGAAGGAAGAGGCAAGAGCTCCCAGAACCAAGTACTCAAGTCCCAGCTTTGCCTGAAAAGAGCTGTGTACCTTCGGACAATCAGGAGAGTCAGTCTCCTCATCTGTAAAGTGATGAAGTTGGGCTCACTCCTCCCTGATGTCCCTTTCAACTCCAGAATTGTGAGTCTGGTAATAGAACAATAAATGCTATATAACATAATATATTTTAAATGCTACATAAATACTAATACTATATAGTATAATGATAGTAATGATATCATAAAAGAGAAGTAGAAGAAAACGTTCTAGCCATGTTGATTTAGATATCAGACCCCAATGGAAATATATACTAACAGAAGGGGAGAAAAAAATTAATGTGTTTTCATGCAGTGTCCAGAGAATTAATGCAAATATGGTTTGGGGCCTGGATTAATAGATGATTTCCTTCTTTTAGCCTCTTCCATTTGTCAGACAGAGATATAATCTATGTCTCTCTCACATAATGAGTGTTTAGCAGACAATCTCACACTGGTTTTTGTTTTAGTGTGTTCTGATAATAATGAGAGCCAGAGTTTGGAACTAGAGACCTCACTTCCAGTCAGTAACTGAGTGTAAGGCCCAGACACGTACTCACCTTCCTGGGCCTCATCTCTCTCACTTCTACTTCACAGAGTCACCTTGAGCCTCAGATGAAAGCCTGCTAGACTGGAAAATGGGAAGTTTGTGCCAAGATCTACATACAATTCCGATTCTGCCAAGCATCCGTCAAGTGCGTGTAGATGAGGCATTAGCTTTCCCAAACCTTAGCTTCCTTGTCTATAAAATGAGCCCAACAATAACCCACGGCATTGTGAGGTCATGCGAGACGATGTCCACAGGGTACTTGATAACCTATGAAGTGCTAAGTGAATACTGGCGATTATTACTGTGAGACATGGGAAAGCACCCTGGACATTTTTTGAGCCCTGTATGAATGAATATGTGAGAAAACGACAGTGAGGACTGACCCACTCAAGGAATGGAATTCAGAGTCTGCTACGGCCATGGCACATTCTGGACGCTGGAGCACTCAGGGATGGGAGGCGGGTACCCAGCTGCAGAGAGAAAATGATGAAGAGGAGGAGGAGGAAGAGGAGAGAAAAGGGATATATTTGAGAAGTACGTCTGAAGGGTGATTATTGGGACTTTGTGAAAGCTTTTTTGAACAATATGCTCAGTCCAAACCCTCAGTGAACCTGCAGGTCCCTGAGACCACGCTCTGCCATCCAACAACTGTCGTGGGTTAACTCCAGTGACTCACTTGTAAATTGTACCCTTGCTGTTTGCATCGGTGTAAAACCTCCACAGGCAGATTGGGGCACCTGATTCTGTTCTATCTAAACGGGCAATCACATGCAGCTGCATGGGCAGGTGGGCTCCAGTGTGCTGCGACCTTGCTGCTTCTCAGGTCCACGTTGC
This sequence comes from Crocuta crocuta, assembly GCF_008692635.1. Lineage (NCBI taxonomy): Eukaryota > Metazoa > Chordata > Mammalia > Carnivora > Hyaenidae > Crocuta > Crocuta crocuta. Next base: position 3,378,203 of record NW_027529426.1, read on the forward strand.
ATGTACATGCAGATTCTAGGAATCTCTCCATAGGACCCAGCAGGAAAGCTCTGGGCTCTGCTTTTCGTCCTATCTACACCCTGCGTTCTAGTCATTTCCTTCCTCGTTTTCAGAACTGGTGGGAAACTTCTTGCGTGTGTAAGCCCCAACACTACCCGGCTTCTGTAAATCGTGTCGCTTTCCGTTCCAGCCTGTTTGCCAATCCAGCCCTTGGAACAGCCCTAACCCAACAGGCGATGGTCTGGAATCCCCAGTGAAGTCAGTCACTTCTGAAGAAAGCTGGATACTGAACACTGATTATTGTGAAAGGCATGTACGTCCCTCTTTTGGGGACAGCAGAGAAAAAGTGAAGTCTGCTTTCTTTTTCAGAGGAGTGGTTTATCTTTAAATGATGTGGTACGTCTACCTCATTCAGGCTTCTTCTCAGTTAAAAACACGAACTACTGAATATTCTCTCTCCCTTTTCCTTACATGTTTTCTTCATAGCACTGATCACCCATCCACATTTATCTGATTTGTTTACATAATATTTATCTACACATACGCACCTATCCCTACCCAACTACATTCTAAATTCCACAGAAGCAGGAACTTGGGTTATTTGCAGTCATGGTGCTAAGAAGGTCATGGTCCAATTGGAGGATGAAAAAATAAACATGTAGTTACAAAACAGCATGGTAAATCCAGCGATGGAGGAGTGCTTGGTCGTTACCTCCTTTAGTGACTGAGTCCTCCACTTCCTGTGACTCACCCCCATAGAGAACCTAAGGAGTTTAGTAAATGCTGAGTGAATAAATAAATGAAGAGAGACCTGTTTCCACTTGGGGAACTGAGCTTCTGTTGATCCCTTCTGTAAGACATGAAAGGCGCCACTTTGTGTTAAGAAATAATACCAACAATTTATAATTGTTATACTGGAAACCCAGATTGAAAAGTAAACTTACAAAAAGTGAACAAGTAAAAAAGTAAACAAAACCCTCTACTCATGAAGCTTAGAAAAAAGAGTTCCCAAAAGGGTGGCAGGAAGAAGGAGGTGGTCTGGTGGTCTGGATTTGCCACCAAGTCATGGATCTTTGGCAGGTCACTTAATAGTCCCAAGATCTTAGTGTCTTCATCTGCAAAACAGCAGGGTCGTTCCGGCTCTGAAGTATATAATGTGACAGTTAAATGATACAGCCGCCCTTTGCTGAGCATTTACTATGTGCCAGATATTGTACAGTCTTTACCTGTATTTTTTTATTTAAGTTTTATTTATATAAGTAATCTCTAGGCCCCATGTGAGGCTCATACTCACAACCCCAAGATCAAGAGTCAGATGCTCTTCTGAGTGAGCCAGGCAGGTGCCCTCAGACTTTACCTATATTAATTCCTATAATCCTCTCTACCCTGTGATACTAAGTGTCTCCATTTTACAGATGAGGAAACTGATGTCCAGACAGGTTAGTTAACTTGCACATGGCTGTGAAGGTGGTGAGTGGCAGGACTAGAATTCAAGTCCAAGCAATTTGACTGTAGAATCAGAACTTTTAAAAAGCTTTTTAAAAAATATTTTTGAAGTTTATATATTTACTTTGAGAGACAGAGATCACAAGCAGGGGAGGGGCAGAAAAAGAAGGGGGAGAGAAGATCGCAAGCAGGTTCTGCACTGTCAGCACAGAGACTGCACGGGGCTCAAACCCATGAACCTTGAGATCATGACCTGAGCTAAAACCAAAAGTTGGATTTTCAACCAACTGAGTCACCCAGGCGCCCCTAAAAAACTTTAAATTATGAATGATATCAGGGACACAAAACAGTGTGTAATACACATAAGAATATTTTTGAAGATTAAATGACAGAAAAAATTTAATGATCATTCATGTACCCACTTCTCAAACTTAAGAAATGGACATTACTAACGCCTGTGACACCCCAGGATGACCTTGCTTAATTATATTTCCTACACTGCCCAGAAGACGTAACCACTTATTTAAGTGCTGCGTTAATCATTCCCATGCTTTAAAAATTTTTTTTACTTTAAAGATCATATTGTTAAGTTTTGCTTGCATTTGAATTCCACTAAGTGGAATCATATTGTATATATTATTTTGCTACTTGCTTTTTTTCAACGTTCATCAATATTGATGAATTTTCTACATTCATCCATCTTGATATATGTACTTAGAGTTCATTCATTTTTATTGTTGCATAGTATTCTGTGTGTGATATACCAGAATTTATTTAGCCATTTTTTTTTTTGGTGATATTAGGTTGTTTCTAGTTTTTGTTATTATCTATAGTGATGTTAAGGATATTCTCATACATGCTTCCCAGGAAATCTGTGCAAGCATGTTTCTAGGGTGTGGAATTTCTAGGTCAAGGATACAGGCTATGCATCACTGCTAAGTGTTGCCAAATGTTATACCAATTGACACCCCTGAGAACATCATATAAGATTTCCAATCGCCAGGATTGAGGGTGGTACTTTTTAATTATTTGCCAATGTACTGGTATGAAAATGATATCTCAATGTGGGTTTTGTTTTCATTTCCCTGACTACTCATGAAACGTAACACCTTTTCTATTGTTTGTTGGTCATATCATGCATGTTTCCTCTTCTGAGAAATGTCCATTTTTAATTTAGGCTGTTTTTCTTATTGGTTTGTAGTAGTTTTTTATATATGTGGATAAAAGCAGAGTTTCTTAAATATAAATACGTCATTAGAAGACACACAATCCTTGAACATTGCTATCCCAAAACTATTCTTTTGCTTATTCAGATTAATCAACATACTCTTTGTTTCTCTTTCAAGCAAATAGAAGTTGAGAGTGATATTTCCTGGTCTTTGAGGCTTATGACAGGGCAATTAGCTAGCCACCAAACCCATACCCTTCAGTACAGTTCATCATAAAATTTTTAGCTGCTTGAGTTTAACACACCAAAATTACATGGTAAAACTGAGACATTTTAAAAAGTAACTGTACAAGGGAAATGTCTCCATATATCTGTCTGAGCCTCAGGTACTTGTCAACAGAAATAGAATAATAATACCTACCTTATGAACGTTGTATGAGGATTAAATGAGATGAAGCATGTAAAGTGCCTGGCTCTGGGCCTGGAACCAGTAAGCATTCAAATGTAGTTGCTATTACTATCATGTGTCATTTACTCATCTTGCTCTGGTTAACATTGCTACAAATGGCTCCTAATTCTGCATAGCTTTCCCATTACGTGACCCACTATTGACAAGTTCTAGAATGTTCTAATCTGATCTAGAATATTCAGCCTATGTATCTGTGTAGGAATCCACCAAAAACTTAATGACACCACCATGTGAGTAAGAGTTTACAACATAAAGCACTTCCAGCATCATTATTGTGCTAATTCTTAAAGTAACCCAGGAATAACTATCTTTTTTAAGACAGGGAAACCAAGACTGAAAGACACATGATGCAGACTTTCTGACTCCAAAATAAGTCTGGCTTCTTACTCCCTCCTAATGGCTCTTTATCTACCATTAAGTATTAAGTTCCATGTTAGGATATATTTTAGAATCAACCAAAAAAGTTAATGTGGACTTTAGGCTGAATCAAGTACTTTTAAGGAACTTATATCACAAGTAAATTCTAGGGTTCATTTGATCTTTTGTAGTGAAAAGCTACTCGAGATCTTGATTACGTTTTACTGTAGCAGCAGGAGAGATACAGCCTGAGCAACAATAAGGGCCTACCCTCAAGTTGTCTGATGTGACTCAGCCAATAGGGTTGTCTTCTTGGCAGTGGGGATGAATGCTCTCAGGCGCCCTGTCCCCTCTGTCTTTTTATAACCCCACAGATCTCTTGTTATGAGAACAATAATCTTGTTCTCATTACCAGAAAGAAAAATTAAAAGGGAGGGCTAAGATCATATTGGAATATTTTATGAAAAAGAACTTTGAAAATATAAGCCACTTGACTGGTGGGGGTGGGGTCTACAAGGCTGCATGAGATCGGATGTGGCAAAACCATACATACAATTGGGCTGCTCTGAGAGGAAGTGGGGCACAGTGGTTTTGAGCAGAGCTTTGGAGTCATACAGACCTGCTCAAGACTCCTGGTGCTGGCACTCACCTGCTGTCTGGCCTTAGATGTGTCACATCAGCCTGCTGAGCCTGTTTCCTCGTGCAAGATAGTACTTACTAGTGTCGACACCTACATGCACCGTGTGGTAAGATAATGCACACTCGAATACTCAGCACAGTGCCTGGACAGCTGGGCACTCGGTGAACTTTAACCATGAGGAGGCTTTGGACTTTCTCATTGCTCAGCCTAAGTTCATACTAGATTCTGCTGCCCCATTCAGATAGTCAGTATTAAGTAAAACCGAATGGGATGAATTAGTCAAGCACTCAAACCAATTCTTTAACATAAATAAGAGCAGACTTAACATTGCTAACTTAGAATAGCTATGGATCAACATACAACAGTCTATAAAATGGTACAATGAATTTTGAAGTGCAAGAAACATATGCCTGAATCTAGGCAGGCAAAACAAATACATACACACATAGGACGTACACTGCATGGACTCCAACAAAATGACCTATTTTCACTTCTTACCCCCGGGCTAGCAAGGGTCTGCTTCCTTCTCACAACCACCTTGCACCATAGAAACCCAATTCCTGTTTCTCTTTCCAAGTCAGCTCAACACAACTTTGTTTAGCGATGGTTCCTTCCCTCTGCTGGGCCCTGGGGACACTAAGATGGAGAGGAGTTCCCTCTGCCTTCGAGAACTCACAGTCTGACAGGGGAGACAGACACTAATTGGCCTCAAGTTGTGCCAGGTCCCTGGGGAGGGCCTAGACACGGATTCCTGTTCCCAGGTGTGAGCATACCCAGAGCGAGACTTTGAGCTTGGTTCCTGCCAACAGGCAGAGGGCTTATCTGTGCATATGCCCAGGTGAAGGCAAAGCCATTTGATTCTGCCCTCTCTGGTTTTTCCTTCTTCTTCCCCTTCCACCATGGAAGCATCTCCTTTTCCCTCACTTAGCATCAGGTACCTGGACCCTCCCATTTTCAGACAACCCTCCTTCCCACCTCCCTTCAACAAGAAAAAAATGAAAAGCCTGGGGACAGCCAGTCTTAGGGGGTAGAAATTCATTCCTGCTAACATGTTAAATATCCCTCCACCCTAAAGACTGGCTTTGAAAGAAAACCTGCATAAGTGATTTAAAATTGTTTGTATGTTGGGGGTGCCTGGGTGGTTCAGTTGGTAAAGCATCTCCATCTGACTCTTGATTTTAGCTCAGGTCATGCTCAGCTCAGGTCAGGATCAGGTTGTGAGACCCAGCCAGCCTCAGGCTCTGCACTGAGCATGCAGCCTGCTTGGGATTCTCCCTCTCTCTCTCTCTCTCTCTCTCTCTCTCTCTCCCTCTCTCTCTCTCCTTCTCTCTCTCAAAAAATAAATAAAATATACTGTTTGTATGTTGGAGGAGAGGATCAGAATCAACAGGGAAATCAGAGATGAGCTGTGCCCGCCTTCCCTGCCTGGTCAGCTTTCAAGGGCTCCAGCCCTCTGGACATGCAGTGCAGAGAGCTGCACCTAGGTGCTCTCAAGCCAGGCACATGGGAGACACAGAGGTGAGGACAAGCCACAGGACTAGAGGGCTGGGGATGTCTGGGTGAAGGCAGATACATCAGTCCCAGGGAACTAAGAGAACCCCGGACCCCCAGAGACTAAGTTCCAGGTCTTGGGCCTTTCCTGGATGTGAATGAGAGAAGGAGGAAGGAATCTGGGGATGAGCACAAACCTGATTGTGTACCAAGCACAGCTGCAGAGGACTGAGCACATAAGGAAACTAAAAAGTCAGGCTGGTGATGCCAATATAAGTTAATCACAATCATTTATGCCAACTCTCTTACCATTTGCGTGCAGTGGCCATGTTGTACTAATGCAATAATGTACTTCAGCAAATGTGGTTCAGAGCAGTTCTAAGTTTTATTAGATTAGATCAGCAAATGATACACCTGGGTGCCTGCAGTCACAAGTTCTCTCTCAAGTTACATCGTCCTCTATTCCCAACTTTAACAGCTGAACGAGATCATTGCTTTATGACTGTTAGATAGAACAGGGAATGGGGGTGGGGTGGGGATGTATCCTCCTATATTCAGTATTTCCCCCAATAACTTTTTATTATCCTAGCCATTGCGGTGCAGTTTGCTTGTTCTCTATGTTTGGATTCTGCATTTTTTTTTCACACGAGGGCTTCACATTCATGAAATAGTAAAAATTATAAGTTCCACCATTTCCCCCCTTACACACATACACATATAGGTCAACACCTTCCCAATTACTTGGATTGGATACTAAAATTAACACATGATGTTGCCACACCAGCTCAGGTGAGCACTCAAATAGCAAATTTGCTAAGTTACCTTCACACAGAAATTTGGGCTCACTCTTCTCAAGACCTACACCCAAATAGGAACCATGGTGTGAGAAGAAGCAGACACCAGTTTCTGAAATGAAAGTGAGATTTCCTCACTTCTGCTCCACATGAGCAGTCTGGTTTCCTACCTGGAAGCTTTTCCTTCCATCTATTTTGGCAAATGAGGGAGGAATGCTTGAGCTATAACTGGAGTTCTTTGGGCAAAAGGTAGTATCATAAATAAATGCTTTTTTATATAATCACAGAGAAATTGAGTGACAGCTATTTAAAATGTTAATTTTTAATTAAGCAGCCTTGAGGAATATTATGTTATTGAACTGTATTTTATGTACAACGCTGAATAACAGGTGGGTGAGAAATTAATTACAAGGATCAGGTTGTGGTCATTTTAAAATTTGATTACCTGGTAATATCCAGCAGGCAAGTGGTGTCAAGAAAATTACTACTTCAGAGGAAAACACTACAGACCTTTGGAGAGCCCCAGTAGGGTTACACTGTGTGTATGGGAGCACGTAGGGAAAGACTTTCCAAATGCAAAAACTAATTATATACAAGAGCTATACATTTGACTATTATTTAAATAAAATGTGTCTTTAAATATGGAATTCTTTGAAAAACTCACTTCATTGTCCAAAAGTATGGAGACCATTTTGGTTTTTTAATCGAAGATGGAGTCTTCATTATAGGACCTTCTATTTGGACTAGGCAAGGGGTTCATTTCTAGAGTGTATTTCATAAAAACAGCCAGCGGCCAAGTCTCATCAACAACTGTATCCGAAAGGAAGTGCTGCACAGGATATATCTAGAAAGAGCATCAGTCCTTGCCGGCCTGTCTGCTCTCCCTGTCCCTTTAGTCTTTGGGAGTGAGTAAGTGAGTGTGGGCCAGGTCTCCGGGAAGCTAGAAAATCTTGCACTCGTTAATGGAGAAGAACCTCCTTCTGTTGCGTCTCCGGGCTTGGTTGACGGCAGTTCGGACGGCACACTCAAATACCTGCTGAACCCCTCGGTTGCTAAGGGCTGAACACTCCAGATAGCCCTTTGCTCTCACTTCCTGGGCCAGTTTCTTTCCTTCTATGGCATTGACGCAGGAAGCCCTGTGGGGGCCCATCTCTCGTTGGTCAGTCTGAGTAGCCACCACCAGCACAGGTGTGCAGGGCAGGTTGCTCCTGATTTCACCAATCCATTTGTTCTTCAGGTTGAGGAATGAGTTATGGTTGGCTACAGAATAGCACATCAGCACCACATCTGCCTGCTGGTAGGACAGGGGGCGGATGCTTCTGAAGGCGTCGTTGCCCGCTGTGTCCCAGAGGCCCAGGCTGATCTGGACGCCATCCATGAAGACGTCCACACCTGTGTTCTCATACACCGTGGGTTTGTAGGCCTCCGGGAAGGTCTCTGAAGTGAAGCGCACCAGCAGAGAGGTTTTCCCCACAGCAGAATCTCCCACCAACACACACTTGATGGAACTCAGCATCTTCCCAGCCTGAATTCCGGGTTACAAGTTCAGAATCCCAAGTAAAAGGGCCCTCAGTGGGCTGCTGCAGTAAATGCCATTCAACGCAGGGAATGAAAACCGGATAGGGTTTCTCAAGACCCCAGACAGCAATTCTCCCCGTCCATCGGAGGGAGACTCACAATCGACATTGAAAACCTCCAACTGCTAGTCTTCAACTGCAACAGAAAAAAAAAAAAGAAGGCGGGCGTGAGGGATATTGAGTCTTTCTTTTTCCTTTTTAAATGACGGGGAGCCTCCTCATTGGCAAACTGATTAAACACGCCCACCTCTGTGTGGCCGTCCAACCCACTGTCCACTCGCTCTTCCCTTTGAAAAGGAAAGCTGGGCACATATCCCAGCAGACACTCACAACCCCACCCAGTAAGAAGCAGAAGCTGATTTTATCTCTAAATCAGGCTAATGATAAAAACACCAGCAACTGCTCTGATATCAACACGGAAAAGACCTCAGTAGCAACCTGATATGTGAATGCGGAGGGTGCCTTCAAACAGCTTTCTCTTGGCTTCTGCTCCCAGAAGTGAGGAAGGCAGCGGACAGCAGCTTCAGTTTCTAATGGACCCCAGCCACTTCAGGAACTGCAAGAAAGAGAAATGTAATGAGTGACAATATAAGAGCTTCCCTTCATTTATTGATTAACCAGCCAGCCCTTGGTTTACATGGGAATTCATGCTGAGATCAAAGAAAAGAAATCCACCAGAGCTCTAAAAATTTGCTGTGGTTTTTCTTTTCAGGTTTTGCCAAAAACTGGCTACAGATGTAATAGAGAGGGCACTGTCCTTGGCGTTTTATGCATCTGAAATCAAGCTCCATAACCAATACGACAACATAGCTTTGAGCAAGTGACTTCATCTCCAAGCCTCGGTGTACACATCTGCATGCATGCGATAAACTGAGGAACCACTTCTCAGAGATGTTGTGAGGATTAAATTAGTTTTTTTCTTTCCAATGTTTCAAAACAGCTATGTACGTGCCAGGAACACTGTTGGGCCCTGATCATACAAAATAACTTTCTTGAAAGCAAACCTATTTAGTGCCTGTCTTTTAAACAGGACTGTACAAATATGACAGCATCCGAATTTCGTGAAAGGGTCAAATGAATTCTCATTCACTGCAGGTGTAAGAGCTCCAGACGATGAGATCAGCTTTGGAGATGGTGTTGTCTGCCCAGGGACATTATCACAGGACAGTCCAGCTTCAGATAAAGGAAAGGTCTTTCCATAACAAAATTCAGAGTAAAGATTATTAATACAATCTGGGCTTTTAAGGTCCCCCACTGGCTATCTTTCTGACTTGTCACATGTAAAGCAATGTCAAACAGGGCTATCGGTCTGCTTCAAAATGTAATTAAAAAAAAAAAATCACTCCTCTAAATTCTGACATTCCTTTCCAAGAAATTTTTGTTCTTATCAACCCATAGTTTCTGTTTGTTTAATTAGACATAACAGCATTTGCAAATGAGTTACACATGATTTTCACGTATTCATTTTTTTTTTTATGTTTTATTTATTTTTAGGAGAGAGAGAGAGAGACAGCATGAGCAGGGGAGGGTCAGAGAGAGAGGGAGTCACAGACCAAAACAAGCTCCAGGCTCTGAGCTGGCAGTCAGCACAGAGCCCGACGCGGGGCCCGAACCCACGAACCGCGAGATCATGACCTAAGCGAAAGTCGGACGCCCAACCGACTAAGCCACCCNTCAAATACATAACTCACATGATTTTCACGTATTCATTTTTTTAACGACATGTGAGCTGGGTGACCTTGGCCAAATTACTTAACCTCTCAGAGCCCTGGTTTCTTCATAAAAATGAAGATAAGAAAAGTACCTCTTCATGCAATTATTGTGAGTATGCAGCACATGGAGAGGCTGTCTTAGCACAGAACGTGGCACATGGGACCCACAGGGAACCATCATGTTACGTATTTCCACTACAATTAATTTAAAATGCCAAATATTGAGTGTCCGTGGCAGTGGGGCTAGGATGTCAAATGTTCAGCTAGACTCTGTCTGAAGACTCACACTGGGTCACTTATGCACTATGGTCCCGGACGTCGTTGTCACCAGAACTTTGGGCATGGTCTCCCATGCAAGGCTCTGTTAGGTCTCAGACCTTAGCTCTGTAGAACTACAGATGACCTAAATATACACATTTATGACCTTCTCATTACTTGGTCCAGAGCCAAGAACTTTTAAGACATTTTTGAGTTTCATTTTGATGCCAGTGAAGCAGAACTGGAACTAGGGAAAATGTGCATGTGTCAGGCTTTTAGTTATTAAGTAAAATCTTTCTAATAGATTGATTGAGTAAAAGCCAAATTTCCTAAGTAAATATCTGCAAAAAGAAGTCAATGAGGCCAACTTGTTAAGAACACTACTTTATAGTTGGGTGGATCTGGAATTGAATCCAACTCACAACCGACCACCTGGGCAACAGCCTTAGCAGAGTTTCTTAATGTCCTAAAGCCTCCATTTCCTCCTCTGAAAATTGTTGTAATAATATCTGCATCATGGGGCTGCTGAGAGAATTAAGTGTGTTTAGATGTATACAATCCATAGCACAGTGCAGGACTTCTGGGTGGAGGCCGAGCGTCTGACTCTGGATTTTGGCTCCGGTCACGATCTCATAGTTTATGAGATTGAGCCCCACCTTGGGCTTTGTGCTAATTGCAAGGAATCTGCTTGGGCTTCTCTCTTTCCCTCTCTCTCTGCTTCTCCCCAATCAGTGCTTTCTCTCTCTCTCTCTCTCAAAATAAATAAACATTTAAAAGAACACTTAGCATAATGTAAATATATTACATGTATAGTCAACACATAGCAAACACACAGTAAGTAGTCCTTATCACTAATAGCATTGTTAAATAATAATTACTAAATATAATGCTAAACAATTATTAATTATAAGTGAGGAATTTGAAGTGGCACTATAGAGGTTTCTCTGCCAAAGAGTGCCCTGCGTGTGTTATACCAAGCCATCATGACCAAAAAGACGGATGTTTCTTCTTGGAGCATGAAAACAAAAATATCATGTGAACAAAGAAATTCCTATCTGGACTGTGACACCTAGCAAGTGTCCAAGAGTCAGTGACCTTCATTCTAAGCCAGTTCTAACACTACGAGGCACATCAAATCAGTTCTCAGGGCCTCAGTTTCCCAAATTGTAAAGCAATTTGACAAGATTAGCTTTCTCTGTGGTTCTATTAAAACTGAGGCCAACAGGGAAAACGTTATTACCTGCCTCAGTGAAACAAAGAACATAAACCTCTGTATTATGTAGATACATAATATTATGTATTATGCCTCTGTAGCAGTAAAGGCAGATGATAAACTTTGATGACACACGTAGCCTTCAGCAGAAGGCTAAATATGGAGCTGGGAGAGGGGAGGGGAGGGGCTCCAGTCCAGGTTAGAGCAATACCCTATATAGGCATGAGAGATCATCTCCAGTCGGCGTGTGATATGTGCCCACAAAAGAGCCGTTATAGGTCCCATAGTCAGTGTGGAAGGCTGATGGACTTGATTTCAGCAGAATCTGTCCCTTTAGGAGAAACTAATGGGCCTGTAGGTGAAAAATAGATGTGGTTCTTCAGTGGTACTGCACAAGTGGGCAACCATGGGGTGCCCTACTTGTGTATCTCTCCACACAGAAGAGTTACCGAGACTGAATGCAGATGGCATCCTGAGTGATGCCATCAAGTGACCCTTCGAGGACTTAAGTCACACTGGAATCCATGGATCTTTACTATCAGAACCTCTCAGTTCTCAGTAACTTGATTTCTGCCCCCTTTCCCTTTTTTTCACCATTTTCATGAAAGAAAACCTTCCACGGGCGCAGATGGTTCACACACAAAGAGAAAGAGGGGAGCGAGGAGGCTGCACCTCGCAAAGGCAACGGTGGAAGGATCTTCTGTCTACTGCCACAAAAGGACAAAGGCAGATGAGGAGAGCAAAGGGATGAGGTGTCCGAATCTGCTTCATCTTCTGGAAAGCTGAGGGCCATCCAGTAGGAAATTCTGGTTTCAGTTGGGCCTCAATTCCCTTCCCAACTAACAGGTACCTGCTTTTCCCTACTAATCTTTCTTCAGACACACTCTGTGTGTCTCTGTTTGCCTGCAAGGCCTGCCCTTCACTCACCCCCTAACTCCCACCTCTTCTTGAAAATGTTCTCTGATGATCTGACCCACTGCTGGATCAGGTGTTCCCCTCTGTCTTGTCATAATCTGTCCCCACGAACGTCTCATGTAACCTTCATCACATCCTGATAAAGTAGGTGGTCCTTTTGTGCTTATCCCTCCTCTATAAAACCAGAATAAGATCTGCCTTACCTTCCCTGCAGGAAGTTGACATGGATGAGGTGGAAATTATAACAACATTTGTGTGTGTGCTTCCTAACAACTGTGCATTTAGAAATACTCTCTCCTTTATTCTGCGTGACATCCCCTTAGAATAACAATATAGTAAGGTGAAATTAGGACCATTATTGACTAAGTCCAAGTTCTAGGTTACCTGGGCTTGGATTGAGGTGGCTTACTTCAAAATGCTGATGGAATCACCCGTTATCTTTTTTGAAAAATACAAACCATGGCTGCCATCAGCCAAGAATAGCCTGTCGATTACAGAGAATACATCTAAATATCATCCTCCTCAGAAGAGCTTTGGGCACAGAACCTGCACTAGAGGCAGCCAATTTATTCATTAAGGAAATTGATTCTACCATGAATCTAACACACTTAGGTGATTAAGAAAGCATCATGTTCTTCAGCAACGCATCCGCTGCCAGGGCCTTCCACCAGCGACCCCTCCACTGCCTAGCAGGGACACCACAGCAAGAACGGGTCTTGCTCTGCATGGGTGAACCCACGGAGAGCAACTCGTCTCACAACGGGGCTGAGTGCTTCATTTCTGTTCTTTTCCTTGGCAGGGGTGGGGGGTGGGGAGTTCAATTCAAAAATCTTAAGCAACTTAATAGAAAAAAAAGTGTAATTATCTCTAAATGTTATCACTCCAAATTCTTACTCATTGTCTAATAAATGTGCATTCGTATATATGTCTTCTAAACATGTTCTCAGATTTTTTTAAATGTTGACTTTCAATATAGTCTATATACTTGCCAGGTTTTAGCTAAATTGCTTCCCATTGTTTCAATAATTCATGATTGCACTGCCTTTCACCATTGTTAGCAGAGCCTTTGAGTTTGTTCTCCAGTATTTCACCACAACTTACATCTGTGCCCTTTTACATTTAAAAAATATGTATGCATATATACATATATATGTTACTTCTATGTGGTGTGACTTCTTGGGGGCTATATTCACAAATATGGTGTTACCGGGTCATTGGGTTATTTTGTGACTTTTATTTACATTATTGAGCATCTTTCAGGGACTGTACCAAGTAATTTGTATTATTGATTAGTTGTTTTCTTCATTTAAAAAAATTGTTTAGGGTTTCCTGTGTGGCAGGCACCATAGCAGGTCCTGAGAGCATCCTGGTAGACAAGATTAGTGCTGTCTGTATGGAGATTCCTGTTTCACAACTGTAGAGACTTGCCCACAGTCACACAGCAAGCACACGGCGGAGGCAAAGTGTGCCCTAACTAGAGTGTGACTCCAAGCCACCGTGGCTCCACGTGTCACCCTTTACCCGTAATTCCTACCAGCCCGAGCCAGAGCATCTCAAGTAAAACTATGCTTCCTACAGAAACCCAAGACCTTTTAGCCACCTCTTCCAATTCCTATTCTCCTACTACAAATAAACCAGTTTGGTATTTTACAAGGAGTGTGCTGTGTTTTGATTTGGAAGTCAGTTGCCCAAGTGTGCTCATTTTGTGAAAATTCATCAAGCTGTAGACCTACAATGTGTTCATTTCTCTGTGTGTAGATTAAACTTCAAGAAAAAGTATTTTTAAAATAAGATTACTGCCTTTTCAATGAACATCCTTTCAAGTAGTATTTTATCTTAAGTCTTTTCTTGCAAGAGTTCCTTTCACTTATTCTCAACCCTGCTTTAGTAATTCCCCTTGGCATGTTTCTAATTGCTACAAATAATATTAAATTCCCCTTCAAAATCACAGAAGAAAGTCAGTTTATTTTATTTTTAAGATTTTACTTTTAAGTAATCTCTACACACAGCATAAGCTCAAACTTACAACCCCGAGATTAAGAATTGCATACTCTACCGACTAAGCCAGGCAGGCACCCCTCAGTTTACTTTGATACAAAGGTGATCTCTGTTTCAAATGGGTTTTGTTCTGAAACTTTGCTTGCAAAATGCTGGGTTCTTTTTTTTTCTTTTTTTCTTTTTTTTGGTTTATTTATTTATTTTGAGAGAAAGAGAGAGCAGGGGGGGTGGCAGAGAGAAGGAGAGAGAGAATCCCAAGCAGACTCTGCACTGTCAGCATGGAGCCCAACATGGGAGTCCATCCCATGAACCATGAAATCATAACCTGAGCCAAAATCAAGAGTCAGATGCTTACCTGACCGAGCCACCCAGACACCTGGTTTGCAACTTTTAATACATGTTCTCCAAAGTCAAGTTTCTGAGCAGTATTTGCGTTTCTAAGCCTAAACCCTATTCTATCTCACCATAAGTGAGTTAAAATGGTGGGAAAATGTAGTTACATGGCTTTTCTCAAAGTAATAGAAGGCATATTCTGGAAAACTGCTTGGAGCTGGGTATGTGGTCCACAAAGGGCATGCTCAAAGAAGGTCACATACTCTCTGAAGGTTTTTCTAAGGAACGAGAATTTCATTTACCAAAGGACTCATATTTTCTCAATTGGGCATGCATGTTTGAGACCCAATCGGAATTGTTTGATGAAGGAGTGAGCAAAGAGTCAGATGCATGCATATCTGGCCACTCTGTGATGTAATGTTGCCTTCAAACAAGATTTTCAAACTATGGATCCCCCGCAGGCCAAATCTACCATTTGTTTTTGTAGGACCCATGAATTAAGAATGGTTTTTACATTTTTTAATGATTGAAAAAAAATCAAAAGATTATTTCATGACATGTGAAAATTATATGAAAATCAAACCTCAGTGTCCATGAAAAAAACATTTTATTGGAACAAAGTCATGCTCTTTCATTTATGTATTGTCTATGGCCACTCTCTTGCTCCAATGTAAAGTTGCAACAGAGACCTTATGACTCACAAGGCCTAAAATATTTACTATTTGGTCCTTTACAGAAAAAGTTTGAGAGGCAGTTCAGATTAAGAAACAGAGAGCACAGACTCTGGAGTCAGGCAAGCTTGGGTTTGGCTCCAACATCTGACACTTACTGTGTGGTCTTGGGGAAATTATTTAAACTCTCTGAGCTTCAGTTCCTTTCTCAATAGAGGTGGTATAGCATAATGATTAAGAGTATGGATTCAGGAATCATATTGCTTCCCGGTTCCACAAACTACGAGCTGTGTGATCTCATGAAAGTTACTTAATCCCTCTAAGCCTTAGTTTCTTCAACTGTAAATAGGCAACAATGGGAGTATCTACCTAATGAAGGTTGTTGAATGGGCTTAATGGGTTAGTGAAGGCAAAGCACATAAAATGGTACCTGGCAAAGAGTGAGTATTATAGAAGTATCTACTGTTATAATTATGTACATAGGAGGGTTGTTGTAAGATTATTATAAACTAGTAATATCATGAGCCTAAAACAGTGCCTGGAACAAAATAAGCACTCACAAATAGTAACTGCTGTAATGATGTCGATATGAATCAGTTCTATAAAACCCAGAAGAAGGAGCAATTGATTCTCTGGAGGTGAGACAAAGGAGTGGTGATAAGAAAACCTTATGTTCAAAAGGTGACATCTGATGTGTAGGATGAATAAGATTTTGACAAAGAAGAAGAAAGGGCATGGGAAGGAGGGAGGGAAGCGTGTACAAAGGCCCAGCAACATGAAAGTACATGTCTGGTTTGGGGAAGTGGAAAGTAGTTCCAGGAGGCTGCCCTCTGGGTTGCTAGGTGGGGAGACAGGAGAGGGACAGCAGACGGAATTATGGGAAATGCGCCTGTATTTGTTTTCATTTAATCCAAAATTGTTCCAGGCCTGTCAGCACCAACAACATATACTATGAGCTCCATAGCCAACTATGGTCCATTCTCTTTTAACTTAAATAGTACCTATTCACTAGACTTTTTAGAGTACCCATTAGAGTATGTGTCTGGCATTGTGCTATACAATGGGGCAGATTCCAAACTGAATAACACACACTCCTTGCCCTCACGAAACTTAGAATCTAAAGGCAATAATAGCCATAAACCTCAACAGTGTCTAAAGAAGGACCAGGTGCCAACAAAGGAAAAAAGTGATGCTTACAATGGGCAGGAATCCAGAAAGGCTTTGTAGAGGCCAGGATATTAGAACATGTCCCTTAAAACAATTGAGTTGAGTTGCACAGAGATGAAAGAGAAAGACAAACATGACCAGTGAAAGAAAGAAACTTGGGGCATATAGAGCTAGGAGGCCAGAAAGGAGGAGAGAGACTCCAACACAGCCCTGAGGCAGAACTGACCCCTAGGCCAGCAGTGAGAAGATTCAGAGGCTCTAGGCCCGGGGACCTGGGAGGAAGCCATTGGCAAACAGGTCTCTGAGACCAGGAAGAGTTTGATCTTTCAGATCAGCAGGGGATGCCTGCTGATGAGCCAGAGAGATTTCCAGAGAGCCCAGGGGGCTGTGACCACATCACAAAGGATAAGAATGAGTGGGAAGGGAATAAGTGATGGCAGAATAGTTCTTATACATCCATGAACTTTGGGGTGAAATATTCAGTTACACATATGTTTTTGTCCATATAGTTTATAACGGAGGAAGATTATGTAGGAACAGGTGATTCTTGGATGAATAAGCTAATTCATCAATATCCTTTAAAATAGCAGTGCACAAGTATGTTGACTGACCAAGGACGTCTCCCTAAGTTGAATAGAAGAAAAAGAAGATTTCAAAGTAGTATGTATAGCATGATTCCACAGGTGTGAAAATTCCAGAGCACCATATACCAACATGGTAAGGTGAATTGTCTACAGTCCTAGGATTCTAAGTGATTTTTATTTTCTGGTCCTTGCTTATGTGCACTGTAAAATATTTCCACTATACGTTTGTGTTACTTGAACAGTTTTGAAGTGTTTTGTATGTATGGTTTTGGTGTTTGTTTTTTATTTATTTATTCTGAGATAGAAGCAGAGAAGAGAGAGGGAGAGAGTAAATCCCAAACAGGCTCCACACTGTCAGCACAGAACCTGATGCAGGGCTGTGAGATCATGACCTAAACCTAAATCAAGAGTCATATGCTTAACCAACTGAGTCACTTAAGTGCCCCTGTTTGGTTTTGTTTTTTTTTTTAAATATGGCTTGGAAGGGAAAGAGAAGGCTGATCTGAGGTCCCTTGAAGCTATAGAGAATTTCTCTGAGTCCCCACCACCATCCAAAGACAAAACTTTTCTATATCTAGATAGCTGAAATTGTTTAACATTACTTCTAAGAATGGCTTCTGGTTCCTTTTTAAAGGTCTGTCTTGGAGAGAAGACAAGCAAAACTGAGTAATTCAACCTTCTCTAACTTATGTCTTAAGCCTATCTCTCTTCTTGCTCATGAGAAATTTTAAGTCCTTTTTCTGTTTGTTAGGTATTCAAAGAAGTTTAAATATGGTCTGGGTAGTAGAGGACATTAAGGAACTACTGCTAATTTTGTTAGGCGAAAATCATATTGTGGCCATACATATTTTTAAAGTCCTTATCTGACAGGTGAATTGAATATATTGTCTGAGATTTTAGAGTATTCCAGTAAAAACAACAACAAGAGTAAGGATGATGGATGAAATAAGAGTGGGAAAATGTTGAGAGCTGTTGAATGATGGTTACATGGCAAGTATGTTAGCCTATCGTCTCTACTTTAACATATGTTCAAAATTGTTATGATAAAAGCTTTAAAAGGTGGGATCTTTTATTTTCTATAGCATGTTGTCCAAGCTGTAGTTTTATTCTAGTCTTTAGTTATAGAGAAAAATGCAAAAAAAAAAAAAAAGTTATCACCCAAAATTAAAAAGTACAGTTTATGCTACAATGGCTTTTTCAAGTATTTGAAAGAATGTTGGTGCATCAAATAACAAGTGACCTAAAGGTAGAGAGAGCAAAGTCTTGGAGGCTGCCTCCCTTTGAATGGATCTGGAGGAAGAAAAGCAATGGGCCTGGGTTAGGATTCCTAGCAAGTCATAAAAAGAAAAATGTTAGCTTCAGGTACAAGCTCTACCTGCATCTCAATAAGGTATCAACATCCGTCTCTGAGAAGTAAGGGCAACTTCTGGAAAATACTCTACTCAAAGGATACTCTTGAAGTTACTTTGAGATTACCTAAAGTCTTAACTTTCTAACCAGCATAATTACAGTCACTGACTTCCTTTGGTCTTCCTGGCCCCAATTCTGCAGCACTAGCTCTTTGCAAAAGAGCAAAAAAGTCATAATGAAAATTTGAAAGAAACTCAAGAGTGAAAATGTATTGCCCACACAAAACCAGATCCCAAATCAAAGTGACTCTGAGAGCCAGGGAGACTGTCTGCCCTGGGAGTCTTTTTTTGTCTGCAAAGGTGAGGGGGCAATGGGAAGTTTACAGTTTAGGATATTATGTTCTCCCCTCGGACCTAAAGTAGCTCTCTATCTGACGTTTACTTACTGTGAAAATATAAAATCTGCATGACGTCTGGATAGAACTCCACCAAGCCCAAGACCTCCCATCTCTAAAGCACCATCTACGATGAAGAAAACCATCCCCCCCTCCAGGGTTTCCCCAGCCCCCCGGGTGCCAGCACCACCATAAGTGAACACACGTAGCCAAGCCATGGGTGGTAAACGTAGTTCTTTCTTTGCTGATCCAATCAGACTGGAGATGGCTTCACTCTAACTTCTCTCCTCATTTTCTCTGGATCGTTTCTATAGATCGTTTTTTTTCTGAGTAGTACATACACATTCTAGAACATCTTAAATACTGAACAATCTAAAAGACCGAAAGGAGAAAAGGAGAAAACCAACTACCAACTAGAACCAAAAGCCATGAGATATTAGTGTGCCTTTTCCTGTGTCTTTTTTTCAGTGCACCTTTTTTTCTTCTGAAACTAATGCCGTACTTCAATTGAGTTTAGTATCTTGTTTTTTAAATTTAATATCTACATCATAAATATTTCCTGTATCATTAAGATTCTCCAAACATAATTTTAATGTCTACATAATGTTTCATTATATGAATGTAGCATTATTTATCTAATCAATTGTCTGAAACATTTAAGCTGTTTCTGATTTTTAATGTAATATCTCTGGGTGAACATTCTAAAAATAAATGTATATAAACACACAATTATTTCTTTAGTATAAATAGATATGAGTGCAACTACCGGAACAAAAGAGAGAAAAAATCAACCAATGAAACTCAATAACCAGTGTATGGAGTTCACACTACCAACTACCACCGGGCATAGTATTTACCGATTTGATTTGTTCTCATTTGCATTTCATACATGACTAGCGAAAATTAAAATTCTCTCATTTGTTTTTGACCACTTTTATTTTTTTTGTTCTAGAAGTTATCTGTTTTACCAACTTCTCTAGCAAGGTGGCCATTATTTCTTAATGATTTCTTAAAATCTCTTTAGAGATTGATGATATTAATCCTTTTTATTTAAGTAAATATGTTGCAAACTTTTAAAAATATATTTTGTGCCCATATATTCTGGGAATTCCCCTGAATTCCTGGCACTCCCCCATCATTGGGCAACCACTAAAAAAAGAAATGTAAAATAACATATCCCCTGAAGGGTAAAGAAACTTAGTATGATTAGATGCTTGAAAGGTCATCTAGTTCAACCCACTCATTTCCCCCATGAGGAAGCCAAGGCTGAGAACAGTGGTTTAGCCCCTAAGGGCTGACTCAAGGCCCAGAAACTTGGATCAGCTGACTCAGCACTCTTTCGGTTCACACATATATATGATGTCTGCATTTTATAGCCCATACTTACTTTCCTTAATATTAAATTTTTTTTAATGTTTATTTTATTTTTGAGAGAGAAAGAGAATGAGCAGGGGAGGGGCACACGCGCGCGCGCACACACACACACACACACACACACACACACACACAGAATCTGAAACAGGTTCCAGGCTCTGGACTGTCAGCACAGAGCCTGATGAGGGGCTTGAACCCACAGAACTATGAGATCATGACCTGAGTGGAAGTTGGATGCTTAATGGACTGAGCCACCCAGGCACCTCAGTATTTTAAATGCCAAGTGCATATAGACAACTTATAGATAGATATTCAAAAGGTAGCTCCCAGTTTTAATATAAACATACTTTTCAAACAGATGTTCCCTTTCTCATTAACTTCCTTTGAGATAGATCATCTCTTTTCAGGGGCAGCCACAAAGCTTTTGGACATTCTCTAGAATTAGGATAAATCCTTAACTTACAAATTGCTCAAACTGTGAAAGAACTCAAGGTATTTTGTTCTGGGTGTTTAGCCAAGAGCATGGAATGAAGTGAAGACAATTTAGTTTCAGATTCAACAGAAGAAACTGCTGATTTTCAATTGTTTGCAAAGAAGTGAGATTGCAGAGTCAGGGCCTCAGATTCTCATCCGCATTGCTGACTAGCTGTATAACCTTGGACAAATCACATAACCAGAACAACAAAATATGGATAATGGTGCATAGTTCATAGGATTTTTAAAGTGATTAAAAAGAACCTATCTCCCGTGCTTAGTGGGGTATCTGACCCTTTGTAGAAAAGGATACCCATAAATACTTACCAACAGCCAGACACTATCTGACATGCTTTATGAAAATTAGCCTATCAATCATGAAGCAACACTATATGGTTAATACCATTGTTGTCACATTTTACAGCTGGGGAAACCAAGGCACAAAGCAATAAAGTAATTTGCCCACGATAACAAGCTAGTAAGGAGGGCTGCAGTGGCTTGAACCGGGCAGTCTAGCCTCTGAGCCCACTCATAGTGCTGTGTACCTCCCCTCCCACTGCCTCTAATTTGGGGGAAACCTACCTACCACTGCAATGGCCAGTTGATTGGTATGTTGAAACAAAGCAATCTCCTGTGGTCTGAATGTTTGCTCCCCCCTAAAATTCATATATTGAAACCTAAACCCCAAGGTGACGGTATCAGGAAGTAGAGGTTTTTGAGGTAATAGGTTATGAGGGTGAGGCCCTTATGAATGGATTAGTGCCCCTATAAAAGAGACCCCAGAGAGCTCCCTCGCCCCTTCTACCATGTGAGGACACAGTGAGATGGTATATCTATGAACCAGCAAGCAGGACCTCACCAGACACCGAGCCTGCTATCACCAAGATCTTGGACTTCCCAGCCTCCAAAACTGTGAGAAATAAAATACTGTGGTATTTCGTCACAGCAGCCTAAACAGACTAAGACAGAATCCTAAAATAAAGGTAGAAGAGGGGGAGAAATAGCTGGAAGAACACTTTTCAGCTGGTAAATGACTTCTTTCTTACCACAGTCCTTCCTGATTTCTAACAACATTTGAAAGATATCTCCCTTAAGCATATATTCTCACCATCGGGAGATGTGCCAGAGTAAAATCTCTGTGAAAGGCAGCTTGACAGAAGCCAGTACCTGCTCAAGGTATTCTTCACGTGAGGCCAATCACTTTTTAACCTCTCTAGCCTATATGACGAAATTTAGTGTCAGTAATAATGTGTAAGACTTAGGAACAATCATTATTTTCTTGATCGATTCTTTAGCTTTAACACAAGTAACAATTCAAAGAAAAACTAATTTCAATTTTTAAATTATTCAAATGTAGTAAAGTGTTTCATGTATGAACTAAAACTTGCATTTATTTTTTTAATGTTTATTTATTTTTGGAAGAGACAGAGTGAGCAGGGGAGGGGCAGAGAGAGGGAGAGAGAGAATATCCAAGCAGACTCAGTGCTGTCAGCACAGAGCCTGCAACGGGGCTCGGTCCATTGAACCATGAGATCAGGACCTGAGCCAAAATCAAGAGTTGGACGTTTAACCTACGAAGCCAGCCAGGTGCCCCTAAAACCTGCCCTTACTGATCAAAAATATTATACTTTGCAGTTTGTGCTCTGCCTCACTGTTTTAAATTAAACGCAAAACTCCAAGAGGTCACATAGGATGACACAATTGAAGTAAATCAAGTGCTATTTCATAGTCTCTGTAATCATTGTGCAATCATTCTTTATTTCTCATCTACTATTTAAGCTCAGGATTACGTAGTGCCAGAAGGGTGAGAATCGCAATCTGCCTGTAAAGTCGGCTCTAATGAACCCCATGCACACCACTAAGAACTTACTCTGATTTTATCACTGCCATCACATCACGATAATTAATTTCAGACCTACGTTGGTTTTATTTTTGCTTCTAAATTCTCTACAGATGATGAGCTCCCTTATTACCTGTCCCTGGGGTAGACCCCTTCCACCACCCTACCTTTGGTATGCGTTGCCACTAGCTGCCAAGATTTTAAATACATATACCTTTTAACCCGGCAATTCCAATTTTTTAAATACATTATCCTGTTGTACCTATACAAGTAGTCAAGACATATGTGCAAGAGCTTGCACTGATGCATTATTCATAACAGCAAGAAAAGAACTGGGAATAACTGAACAGTCCATCAAAAGACACCAGTTAAATTAATTCTTCCATATCCAGGCAGTGCAATCCAATACAGCGTTAAAAATAATTAGATCATCCTGCATGTACTGAGAAGGAGGCCTATGATACATTAGTAACTGAAAAAAGCATGCAATTGAATAATTTGGTAAAGGGTCCCATTTATGAAGAAAAGTAAATGTACAAGCTAGTTCTGGTGCCCCTAAATGCCCAGAATGCTCAGAAGGGCATTGGTCCAGGCAGAGACAAGGTATCTGTGCAACAGTGAGCCAACCCCAGCTTGCCATGAATTCTCTGCTCCTTTTACACATGACCCTCTATAGATAAAGCTGTAGCGAAGAAAGAGCAGTTATTCCTTAACTGTCGAAGGGAGGAAAAAGAATAAAGAGAAATGATGAAATGATCTAAGAACACAAGTTTGTACAGCTTTTCTTAAGTTGTTTAAATCCCCTTTTGTAATACAGATGTATGTAATTTTAGATGAATTATATTTCAGACATAATATATAATAGTAGGATGAAATATCTCCTTAGATGCTCAAGTTCTGATCAAGGACTTACAGACACTGGGAGAAACAAGCTTATAATGACCCTGAAACTGTCAGGATCCTCCAGAGCAAAATTCTTTTTCATCTGTTTAATTCATCTCTTATGCATATATAATGTTCTACTAACATTAAGTTCCAAATTCACAGAAGTCTGAAAAAAAATGACATGATATCTGCCTTTAATTGCCTTTAAACTAGGCTACTTTTAAAGAACCTACTGGGGACAAAGATAATAAAGAAAATGTTAATATAGTTTAGACTAAGCCTAGAGGTCTGTTTTTTAAAAAAATGTCTTACTTAGTTAATAATGTCTCTGACCCTCACTTTTTTTTCTATAGAAGAAACGACTTCATGGGAAAAGGGACTGTGATCGCCATGCAAAGGCAGAATGCTCGGGCTGTGCTTCATCATAATAAGTTCCCATAAAGCTGAGACCTTAGAGAACACAATCTTACGTTAGAGAGAAAAGAAGCAACATCCTGCATACAAACGACCTCATGCTCAGCTTTGTCCCACAGAAAAATTAAAACTTAAATGGACAAGTGCTATAATAAAGGTTGCCGGGAGTCACACCGGCCTCTATGGATGGCAGTCACAGCAAGGAAATGGCAGTGTTTGCACAGCTCCTGCCATGAGAAATGAAAACTGGTATCTCCTGCTACTACTGGCTCATGTTGTGCTGGTATGGACCAGGCCTCACAATATTCCATATCAGACCCATATTCTGAACACAGATACCTCATAAGGAAAAGCATATTCCTGGCTTTACAAGAGAGATTTTAGATGAAAGCTCTACGGATGATTGTCAAAAGGCTCTTCCTGAGGGCCTTGCAGATCCAAGACTTAGGGGGTTAAGAACACAAGAATTACAACTGAGCCTGGCCCCGAGACAAAGAGCCTAATTTAGAGTTAAGGTACAGATAAGGGCAGAACTTAAGTTAATACTTACACCTTCTCCTAATTGGTGATGTATGGCAGTCCCTTCCCCAAGGCCTACTTTCTGCAAACACCCTCCCTTACAGGTGGCTAGGATGAGGATAGATAAGAGTAGCTAAAGCATTACCCACAAACAAAAGGCTGACACATTTAGGGCCTCCATGGTGTTCACACATTCAGCATCAAATAGGTTTCCACAAACAACTTATTAACCAACTCAAAAACATTCATTTGAGAGCCAGACAGAATGCCTCTTAGCCCATCTATACACTTAACCTATGACCTAACCTTAGCGTTATTAACTTAGAACAAATATGTATCCTGTCTTTTACTAAGAATACCCTAATTCTCTAGTTATAAGATTTACTTAACCTCACTATAATTGCAATGGTTCTGCAAGAATATTTCTGTAAAACCTGCTTCTGTACACTTTCCAAAGCATCTTATCACAAAGAGCTATCCATTGTAAAAATTCCTTTTTCTGATGTCATGTTATCATTTAACCTATAAATAAAGACACCAAAACCGACAGGACAGAGATGCCTGCCTGGTGATCAGAAAGGATCTCGGGGCTCTCTCACTCTCTTTCGCCGACACCGTCCATCCTTCAGGGACCCCTGGACCTGTCAGAGCCGGCGCGGCCTCCGGCAAAAGGTAAATTCAAAATGCCAAGAGAGCACTGAAGACAGAGAGCACTTACATCCTGGAGGGTGGTGGGGATGGAGGGAGTGGAGAGGAGTGACATTTGAGATGGTCTTGGAGGAGGGAAATACAAGAGGAAGTAGCCCCTGCCAGGAAATGCATGTGGGAAAGGTCTTTGCATTTGGAGCATAGAGAGTTGGCTTTTGTGGCTGAAGCACAGACCAT
>NW_027529426.1:3403250-3448985 GCF_008692635.1 Crocuta crocuta
GACCCTGGTTCCAATTTACTCCATGTTAAGTACATAATAACCTCCATCCAGCCGTCTTTCTTATTACTTTTCTCCTAGTCACTGTCACCATGTCCCCTGGCCATTGCTGCCATCTCTCCAGACAGTGTAGCATCCCCCAAACTCTCCCTGCCTTCCCTGCCTCAATTACCTGCAGCATCCTGTTCTCATCTCCTGAAATACGATCTCTCTTGCTCTGACATTTCCTGGTCAAGTTTTGTCTGACCCAGAGCCCAGCTCAAATGCCACCTCTCCATTAGGACTTCCAGAAACTCCCGGTAAGCATTCGTTTTCTCCCTTATTTGAGCTCACAT
The DNA here is from genome assembly GCF_008692635.1 of Crocuta crocuta. NCBI lineage: Eukaryota > Metazoa > Chordata > Mammalia > Carnivora > Hyaenidae > Crocuta > Crocuta crocuta. The sequence continues at coordinate 3,403,583 of NW_027529426.1, forward strand.
GTCATCTTTAAATGTGTTTACATTTACTTTTTTGAATAGTTAATACATGCGTGTAGTAAAACTCAAAGGGTACAAAAGTGAAAAATATGTCTCTCTCCTACACCTGTCCTCCGTGGCCCCAGCCCATTTTCCCAGACGCAACAAGAAACTTAATAAGGTTTCTCATGCATTTTTCCAAAACTATTAAATTGCAACAGGTTTTCACCTGCACACCTGCATGAATGCATATGTGTAATTGTCCTATAGACACACATTCTTCTTTTTAATATGCAAACTACAGCCTGCTCTACTGTACTCCCTGCTACTTTGTCCCCCAATAATATATCATGAAACTTGGTCCCTATCAGCAGGTTTTGAGTTGCCTGATTCTAAATTCCTTAGGTAGAGGACTAAGCAGGTCTTTCTCAGCTATGGATCAATCTGAAGACATAAGTATATACTAAACATACATGGAGAATCAGTGCGCGCTTAGACTTTTCCTCACTGTGTTGTAAGTAGAGGCTGCTTGCCATGGACAGAGCCCTGGACTGTGAGTCAGGCTCCAATCCTGTCTGTACCACTGACTATGTGACCTTGCTCACGCCAGCCAGCCTGTCCAGACTTTAGTTTCTTCATCTGTGAAATTAGGCATTGAACTTAAAATGGGCCCTTCTAGTACTCATACTTCATGTTTCTATGAAAGCACTGATAACATATGCTGCTTTGAGAGCAGATGTTACCAGAAAAGAAAAAAAGGAGCAGATAGCTCAAAGTTCCTGCTATGATGATCTTTCCCTGTTTCCAGGATTTTCCTTTTACCTTGCTTTGCTCCTCCTTCCTCCTCTACTCCTCAAACTTGATCCAGAAGCATGCATGCTAATAAGGACTCAGCATGGGCCCATAAGCCAAACTAAGCACAGAAGGCTCCAATTGTCTGATTTCAGGACTGTGTTCAGCAGCAACTGCCTTGGATTTACACAAAATACAAAGAGAATTTGAACTTCTTTTCCTGGAGACATGTCCCAGGAAAATTTAGGCTTCATTGGCCTAGTCTGTGACAGAGAGGACTTACAAACACTGAGTGCCTTAGCAAATTTTCAGGAGAAAACACCTCGCCCATTTACAGACCTTGGCAGCAGAATAACCAGGTGTCCAAGATGGCCAAGGGCCCAAAGGTGAGTGTCATTTGGGCCCCACAAACTCCTTCAGTTCTCTAAGTTATCCTCAGGGCTTTCCTGAACAAAACAAAAACAAAAACATACTCTACCTCCCAAATGCCCACACCGAGGACAAAAGTTCTGAGGCCTTATAAGAGCACTCCCCACAACCTTAAAGCAATCAAATATTGAGGACCAGATGCCCATGGAGGAGCAACCAGCACAGGTCCCAGCAGGGAGAGACATGCTAGAAAATCATCTGCTCTTGACAAGGGACTTGCGGCTCTTTCTAGATCATCCAAGGCTCCTACCTGGAGTTCGATGTTGACCCTTTATGCCAACTCCCGTGTCTGCACACAGCTATCATCAAAGTCTTTGACACCAGAAGGCATGAGCCTAAATCTGTTTCTAGCAGCAGAGACTTTCAGAAAACACATTGACTTGCCATTTCTGTTCATTTTTGCCCTCATTTGTCTCTACTTGTTAAATATATGACAACTTGCCGCATAGAATAACTTACCAAAGGGGAAGAAGAAAGATAATACCTTCTTATCATCAAATTCCTTATTATTTTAGAAAAATGCTTAATAATATGGAAGAAGGTATATGACAACATTGTTCCTTTTTTTAAAGTAAGTTCAAAACACTATGTGCAACATGAGTCTGATTTTTCAATAAAAATAGGATGAAAAGTAAGTAACTATATCAAGCTGTTAACAATATTCTTATTGGTGCAATTATAGATTTTTCCCTTTTTTGGTACCTATCTGTAGTTCCCAAATTTCCTTCACAAACACATTGCTTGTGTCACAACAACAAGGAGGTGTAAAAATAGCTCAAGATCCTTTGTAAAAGCAAATATAAATGTGTACTGCAGTTGCTTCCTGGGTAGAAGTAGCATTTGCCAGTATTAGTGGAAAGGCACTTTTAAGAAAGTATGGCTATGGCATAGGAGGCCTGCATCCTGGGTCAGGATCAGCCTTGTACTAAAGAAATGATCAAAATACAGGAAGTTCATTAGCCAAGATTTTCTCTCAACAGTGCACATGTGGACACTGCCTAAGTACAATGCTCAGACATGCTTCTTTTCTGTTTCCATGGATGACCAACCATTTACTTTTGGATTACTCTCTCTTCATCTAAAGTCAGCTTCTTAGGACATGATCTTCTGGTCATCTTCATGTACTAGGCTACCCTAGTCTTGTCTTAGTAGTACAAATGCACCTGAAATTAGTTTCAAGAGACAATAGTAAGACTCCAAAAGGAACCACTCTGGAAATCAACATTCGCCAACCTTTCTAAGTCCATAATCCCAAAATCAACTGAAATGTAACAGAAGGTAATCACCTAAACTCATTTCCATCTTCCTCTAACCACCTCTTCTGTTGCACATTATCTGATATCTGGTAACACTCAGAAATAGTATGCAGGCATCCATCAGAAAACGTCCTTTATCACTCTACAAGTGCTTACCTAGTAAGAATACATTTGAAAACCTCCCAGTGAATTCTTCAGTGTTCCATATCCCGTGAAGCTTTACCAGTCTGTCCCAAAGGGTGTGTGTGTATCTTTGTGTGTGTGTGCAATCAGGAATCAAGAATGAGACTCACTCACACTCGCTATTTTTCTAAAATAAGATCCGAAGAAACTTCACTACCATAGAGTCAACCATCAGTGGATAAGCCATGACCCCTCCCTTTTGCATCACTGGGCATATAATGAGATGCGGGCTCCCCTTCTCTATCACAGGAAAAGTCTGTATCTCATCTTCTCTCTCTCTTTTTTTTAAATGTTTTATTTATTTCTAGGAGAGAGAGAGACAGCGTGAGCAGGGGAGGGTCAGAGAGAGAGGGAGTCACGGACTGAAACAGGCTCCAGGCTCTGAGCTGGCAGTCAGCACAGAGCCCGACGCGTCGCTCGAACCCACGAACCGCGAGATCATGACCTAAGCGAAAGTCGGACGCTTAACCGACTAAGCCACCCAGGCGCCCCTCTCATCTTCTCTCTTTAATGATACTCTCCTGCTTGAATTCCAGTGTCACTGTTACGCATGCACAGAACTGAGTATTCTGGGTGCCTCATTTTGAAGGACTATAGTTCAGAAGCATTTGACAAGATCCCCACAGCACAACTTTCAATCTGGGAGAATGAAGACACGTAGCTCAAGGGAACCTTTCCCACAGGAAGATGGCAAAGGAAGTAGCTCCCCAATCCGTCAGCAGCAGCTGTCACTTCTGCTGATAAGAATCCCCTGCAAGAACATCTTGACCCTCAGGATTTCCAGCCAGCTGGCACAGGAGGCATCCAGCATGTTCCCTTCAGGGAACAGTCTTACCAGAAGGCACTCGCCTACATGGGGTGACATGACATCAAGGGTGATGAGAAGTCCCCTCCCTACTGAAACATCTCTCCCACCACTGGAACAGCCTTTCTTTAGAGGCTTGGTGCTTTGGCAAAATGCGAATATCCGTGGAAGGTAAAGCCCTTTTCACCATTTCCACGTTTATATGAATGTGTGTCCAGTCTCATTGTTTCTTCAAAGCCGGTTTTGATCGGAAAAAGGTTTGCAAGACACAAAAACTGCATATAAAAAAAGGTAAGACATTGGAGGATACATATTATTGGGCATGAATCCCGTCTAAGCCTGGACACCTCCTAAATTAGAATAACACTGGGGGCCCACCGGTTTTCCATATTGTCAGTAGATGGGTCTTCTGAAGTGTCATTGATCTGAATTCACAATAATATCATTCATGTATTCATTCCTCCAATATGTACCGCACTCCAACTATGTGCCGGGCATCACACTAGGTGTTACACAGGGAGCATGTGCTGAGGAATTCTAATCCATCCCGAAGTCAAGTGTCCAACGTATGGATGAGCATCACCTGAATTCATAATACTGATCATGACTAAGGTGTTAAGGAAGTATTTGGTGGGTTTTTAAAAAAGTTTTTTAATCTTTATTTATTTTTGAGAGTGACACAGAGACAGAGTGTGAGCAGGGGAGAGGCAGACATAGATTGTGAAGCAGGCTCCAGGCTCTGAGCTGTCAGCACAGAGCCCAATGCGGGGCTTGAACCCACTAACTGTGAGATCGTGACCTGAGCCCAAGTCAAACGCTTAACCGGCTGAGCCACCCAGGTGCCCCAGAAGCATTTGGTGTTTATTCACTTCATTTGTTATCCGCCCACAGCACTGTAAAGCACCATTAGCCCTGGGAAGTATCATTATTCACAAGTTATAGATAAAGCAATCAAGGTCCAGGGAGGTAAGGTCAATCATCCCCATGTTTGATCATCATCACAATTACCCTGAGAGGTTGTTTTAAATGTTTTCCTTGGACCCTCATGAGGATATTCTTATTCAGTAGGTCTGGGAAGAACCAGAGAAACTATTTTTAAAGCCCTAGATGACTCAGAAGCACAGTCAGATTGGAGAAACGCTGTTCCACAGCTAAGCACAGCTTCCTCAGATAGCTAGCTTTACATTTGACCTTCACAATTCAGGAAGTACGGATTATTATGTTATTATCTCCATTTTACATATGAATCAGCTTCAACACACAAAAACAATCAGCCCAAAAGACAAAATCTCTCTCCATTTTCTTTCTTTTTCATCTATTATAAACAAAGTAACAGAACTATCATAATTGATCACCTTATAAACAATCATTTATGACATCCCTGTTTGCAAAACCTCTTTGCAGTGAGAGCAATCTAACATAAGAACAATCTAACCACTTGCTATCAGCCTAATAGAATTACCCCAATATGTCAACCAATGTCTTTCTTCGTCAGTGCATTTGTGTCACTAAAAATAATGAATATTAAAGACACATAACACCTATATAATGGATGCACATTGTTTGCATACTGAATAAACCAATTGTAAAAAGGTACTTTTAAAGTTTTTTTTTAATGTTTATTTATTTTTGAGAGAGAGAGGCAGACTGCAAGCAGGGGGAGCGGAAAAGAGAGAGGAGGACACAGAATTGAAAGCAGGCTGTCAGCACAGAATCCGATGCCGGGCTCGAATCCACTAACAGCGAGATCATGACCTGAGCCAAAGTCGGTCACTTAATTGACTGAGCCACCCAGGTGCCCCGAAAAGGTATTTTTAAGACAATCAGGGAAATATGATTATAGATTGGGTTTTAGAAAATTCCAAAGGAGTACTACTATTTTTATTAGGTGGGATAGTGACAGCATGGTAGTGTAAGAAAATACTCTTGATTTTAGAGATGCATTGGTGGGGAAAGTGACATGATGTCTGGGATTTACTTTAAACTAAATTAGCAAAGAGGAGAAAAAAGGATGAAACAAATATGGCAGTATCTTGACAATTGCTGAATTTGGATGATGGGCATAGAGACTTTTGGATGTATTTAAATTTTTATAATAAAATAATATAACTTTTAAAAAAAATCAACACTCTCATTTCCCTAACGTGTCAATTTTCCCTTGTAAAGGTAAAGTCTTGATGCCTATTAAGACATCTTATCAGGGGCGCCTGGGTGGGTCAGTCAGTTGGAGTTAAGCATCGAACTGACTGAGATCATGACCTCATAGTTTGAGGGTTCAAGCCCCAAATCAGGCTCCGTGTTGACGGTGTTGAACCTGCTTGGGATTCTCTCTTTCACCCACCCCGTCTCTGACCCTCCCCTGCTTGTGTGTGCCTGCTCACATGTGTGGGCTCTCTCTCAAAAATAAATAAATACGCTTTAAAAAATAACGTTTTTTAAAAATGTATTTATTTTTGAGAGAGAGAAAGAGAGCATGAGCAGGGGAGCAGCAGAAAGAGAGGAACAGAGAGAAAGAACCCCAAGCAGGTTCTGCGCTGCCAGTACAGAGTCCACTGAGGGGCTTGATCTCACAAACTGTGAGAACATGACCTGAATGGAAATCAAGCGTCGGTGGTCCAACCGACTGAGTCACCCAGGTGCCGTCCAAAATAACATTATTAAGAAAAAAACCCATCTAGCCAAAAGTATAATTATGTATCAGATGTCCCCTGCACACCTATTTTTTTCTCATTTGTTCTCCAAACATGTGTGGCTTTTTTTCCATGGGATGGTCATGGAGCGTCTCGTTCCTAAGTAAGGCCATTCGATTTTTCTCTTGTGAGTAGATCCCGATGATGCTGAGTATATTTATGTTAAAACACAAACACAGTGGGCTTTGGAACAGGAGAAAACAGAATTGCCAACTCCTTATTGGCTCTCATTTTATTTATTGATATTTATTGATTATATCTATTGTTCAGCCACGTTTTATTCACTGTTTCCTGGATGCACAGCACTGCACCGGGCACAGTAGGAGTTTCCTTGGAAACTGTCTTGGAATTTAGCCTATGGTGGAGACAAGATACAGGTGCTAGAGTCAGACAACAAGTAAAGACACCACGTACACCGAATTATGTCATTGGTGTACACCCCAGAATGACACAGACCCAAAACAAAACAACAGGATTTAAAGAGGAGGGAGGTGCATGTGGGCTGGGGGCACTGTCAAGAATCTGGGAAGGAAGCAAGACTTAGACGAAGCTGTGAAGGGAAGGGTTTGAAAAAGTTGGAGAGAGAGGGAAAGGCCTTCCAAGCAAGTAGAACCACCTCAGGACTTCAGAGGTAGAGACTTTGAATAGGGTCTTGTGGGAAAAAGAGTTTGATGGGTAACAAGGGAAGGAACCACACGTGCAAAAACACAGATGATTGAGGGGCGCCTAGGTGGTTCAATCAGTTAAGCATCTGACTTTGGTTCAGGTCATGATCTCATGGTTTGCGGGTTCCAGCCCTGCGTCAGGCTCTATGCTGACAGCTCAGAGCCTGGAGCCTGCTTTGGATTCTGTGTCTCCCTCTCTCTCCGCCCCTCCCCCACTTGTGCTCTGTGTGTTTTCCTCTCAAGAATGCATAAATGTTTAAAAAAATTTTTTTTAACAAAGCACATTATCTATACAGTGGAATATTACATGGCAATGAGAAAGAATGAAATCTGGCCATGTGTAACAACATGGATGGAACTTGAGGGTGTTATGCTGAGCGAAATAAGTCAGGCACAAAAGGACAGATACCATATGTTTGCACGTATAGGTGGGTTAGGAGGAACTTAACGAAGGACCGTGGGGGAGGAGAGGGGGAAAATAGCTGGGGAGAGGGAAGGAGGCAAACCACGAGAGACTCTTAAATGCTGAGAACAAACTGAGGGCTGATGTGGGTGGGGGAGAGGGAAGGGGGGTGTTGGGCATGGAGGAGGGCACTTGTTGGGATGAGCACTGGGTGTTATGTGGAAACCAACTTGACAATAAACTATTTAAGAAAATAAATAAAAGGAAAAAACAAAACAAAACAAAAAAACACAGATGAGACCAAAGATGTGTTAGGGACCAAGTAGATCAATGTGCAGAGATCCCAGATAATAGTTGAAAAAGTGGTAGGAAATGAGAATGAGAAGGCGGACCTCTTTCCTGTAAGGAATTAGAAGCTGATGAAGGCTTATGGGTAGAGAGATATGTTGAAATTAATGTTTGGGGGTAACTGGTCCAGCTGTAAAACATATCTTTGGTTTCATTCAATCTACAAAATATGTGTATTACAGGCCCAGGGTACTAATACACAAAGATGAATAAGACACAGTTCCTACTCCTAAGAAATTCACAGTTGAGGGGTACCCAGGTGGCTCAGTCAGTTAAGTGTCCAACTCTTTTCAGCTCAGGTCACGATCTCACAGTTCATCAGTTCAAGCCCTGTGTCGGACCCTGCACTGACAGCACAGAGCCTGCTTGGGATTTTCTCTCTTCCTCTCTGGCCTCCACTCTCAACATAAATATTTTTTTAGGGGCACCTGGGTGGCTTAGTCGGTTAAGCGTCCGACTTTCGCTTGGGTCATGATCTCGCGGTTCGTGGGTTCGAGTCCCGCGTCGGGCTCTGTCTGACTGCCAGCTCAGAGCCTGGAGCCAATTTCAGAGTCTGTGTCTCCCTCTCTCTCTGACCCTCACCTGCTCACGCTGTCTCTCTCTCTCTCCTAGAAATAAATAAAAATTAAAAAAATATATATATATATTAAATATTTTTTTAAAAAGGAGCTCACAGTTTAATTACAAGATTGTGTAAGTTGTTCGTTAATTTAATTTATGACATTGTGGCAGGCATTGTTAGTTTTCTATTCAATATCTATGTCTCTCTTTGTCATTAGTAATAGAATCCAATTTTGTTTGTAAGACTATGTGCAGAGCCTCAGGAATGGATCATGTTTGGTCTAGGCCAGTATTTCTCAACCTTTTTTTCATGATCATCCCCCAGAGCATTTTTAGACACTTTTTTCCTAATTGCCTCCTCCATGAAATTTTAATACCATATATATGTCTGTTTGTGTATTATATGTATATTGGTATGTAGCTATATATCTTTTTACATAAAAAGAGTTAAGATTTTTCTCTGCCTCTTCTTTCCACCAAAAAGCTATTATCTTCTACCTTAGGAATGATATCATAAGCACTACCCTACCCCACCCTTACCCCATACCCACCCTATCCTGTCTCTCCCTCCCCATTATGATGCATGGTCTAAGGCAGTGATAACAATTCTATTTCCTGTTTCTCTACCTGCCTCGAAGCTGGGCTGGTTATGTAACCCAGTTGTGGTGATAATACAGAAGGATACCTGTTTGAGAGGTCTCTGAAGACCTTCTTGCTCTCCTAGAACAAGAGACAGCCAATGCCAAGTTAGCTTCCTTCCATCTCCATCCAGCCCTACACCTCTCATGGATGTATGAATACCCAGGGCTCAAAGCTGCAGCAACGATCTCGTACCCACAATGGAAGAGAAGAGAACTGCAGAGAGAGCAACACGGAGCCACTGAGCCATTAAGCCCGTGACAGAGAGAGAGACATTTAGACTTCTTGTTATACAGGAGAAATTAATCGGGATTGTTTGTAAGTCACTGTTAGTCAGGTATTGTATAACTTGCAGCTGAAATCATTACTAACTGACACGCCTCACGGACAATAGCTGTCCTCACAAGACCCTGAGTTATTGTTAAACCAAAGCCACAGACAGTCACAGGCAAAAACAAGCAAACAATGTAATCAAGAAGATTACACAAATCAAACAAACTTGCTCAAGTTTAAAAGGAAAATTCTTTCTTTGCTAAATTAATCAAATTTAAAATAATTTAAAAATATTCCAAGTAATATTTGGCATTTAAAACTAATAAACTTTTAGATATATTATCGTGTAAGAAATGGCCATGGAAGGCAACAACGTAACTTTCTTACATCATACCAGAATGAATACATCTATGATTTGCCTAGTAGGTATGCCTTTCAAAATATTTAAAAGTCAATTATTTCTAAATTAAATATTTAGATGCATTAGGAAAATGTGCTTCTTAACGGATACCTTTGGGAATCTTTTCACATCCAAATTTTTAAATAGTCAACTGTATTCATCAAGTAAATGTTTTATACTTTGCTTAAGCTCTTATTCTAGCTAAAGTTAATTCTCTCTTATTTTAAAAACATAAGCCACTCACAAGCCTATTTAATAACTCCAAGATCTCTCATTAAAAGTGATTTTCTATGGCTTATCAAGTTTCAAAATATGAGACTTCAGATCCCTCTAAGTCTAAAGATCCTCTGAATCTTAAAAGATAAAATTTAATTATAGGCTTAGGGCTCTCAAAGTATTGGGTTCTCTTCAAAATGTCAAAATAATTCTCATATCAAAATCATTTTACTAGTTTCATTATTAACATAACACCATAAATTGACTTTATTTTAATAAGGAATTTGGACCTTTTCTTATAAAACTAATACGTACTAATTATAGAAACTACAAGAAAAATGAAAAACATTTTAAAATTATATGCACTCTTACCATACACTAGATGACAATTTTTAACATGCCGGCTTATTTTCACATTCTGAATTCATGTATAAAAACTATATATAGGCCTTTTTAAACAAAAACTTTTACTATATCCTCTAATTTTTTACTTGTCATTATTCTTCAAAAAATATTTTAGGGGTGTTTGGGTACTCAGTCAGTTAAGTGTCCAATTCTTGATTTTGGCTCAGGTATTGATCTCATAGTTTGTAAGATCAACCCCTTCATTAAGCTCTGCAGTGACAGTACAGAGCCTGCTTGGGATTATCGCTCTCCTTCTGTCTCTATCCCTCCCCCACCCACATGCATACTCTCTCTCTCAAAACAAATAAACTTTAAAAAAATATTTTAATAACTATTAAATAGGCTTAAATATAATGTATTTCTGTTGGACATTTAAACTGATTTTTAGGTTTCTCTATTATAAAAAAACTTTATGTTAAAAAGCTTTCATTTTATAATAAAACACTTATTGTTTTCTTAGGAATAATTCTTTTCTTAAATTTTTTTTAATGTTTATTTATTTTTGAGAGAGAGAGACAGAGTGTGAGTGAAGGAGGGTCAGAGAAAGAGGAAGACACAGAATCCGAAGCAGGCTCCAGGCTCCGAAATGTCAGCACAGAGCCTGAAGTGGGGCTCGAACCCTTGAACTGTGAGGTTATGACCTCAGCTGAAGTCGGCCGCCTAGCCGACTGAGCCACCCAGGTGCCCCAGGAATAATTCTTAGAAGAGGTAAAAGGCTATAAACATTTTGAAGCTATTCATTCCTACTGCCCAGTTACTTGCCGTTTTTCTGAAAAACGGCCTTTCTATAGCCATCTAAAATAACTCAAAATAATAATTTGGAACAGAGCCTCCTAAGTAGTGAGAAGAAAGGTCATTCTACTCTTTTTCCCTGACCGGCTAGTGATATTGTCTGTAAATTGTATTTTGGCCAATATTTTATAGGAAAAGAGAAAACTTGATAATACTTTAAAAGTTCCTGATCAAACTCAGAAAGAGTTTGTAAAGGCAACTAAATTTGTTTTTGTTATTTATCCTGCATTTTACCTTAGTAATTTATTTGTTAAAGATCAAGTATTAAAGAATTGTTATGCATTCTCAAAACTGGCAAAAGAAAGGAAAAGAATTATGATTAGCAGATAAAATAATGCATATATACCTGTTGAGGCATAAAACCAGTCACGACCAAATATATAAAGGAAGGAGCAGTAACATTTAAATTCCAAATAGCATGAATGAACGTAAGAAAAATTTTTAAATATGATCATTTCAGTAATCCAAAGAAAGGACTAGCTAACCAGAGGAAACTTGAAAATAATATAACTTTGAAAAATTAAAATAAAATAAGTTCATAAGTTTGGCTGGCCACAGTTCGAACACAAAATTGAGCATAAGCTAAAGCCGAAAGTGCTGGTGATTTTTGTCTTATGAATACAATTGCACAATCTAGTTTCTAAACCTAAAACCACTGGAGTCTAGCCCCTGGTGGAAGAGAAACTTTTATTTTTCCTTCCGTATATATATGTGTTGGGTCTTTCCTGGATGTCATGTCAAATGGGTAGCCCTTGGGGAAATCCAAAACTACTGGTTTGGGTTTTGAACTTTTGGTCCAAGTTTTACATAGAACTCCTCCGCCGTCATGCAAAAACTATCCATGTGTTCTTATGGCTCTAGAATTTAATAGAAACATTGCCATCATTCACATTTTAAAATTGCTTTTCCTGAGACATAGAGGATGGAAACAAAGAAAAGATAGCTATAGGACTCAGCAAAGAGACCCTAGTTACTTGCCCTTCATTAATTCAAGTGATCCATTTAAGCATCAGCTGTATTCCTATTCCAGTAGGAAGCAATGCTTACTTTTGAGCTTCTTTCTACGTATTCTGCACATTTTGGAGGGAAAGCACTAGCATGATGGCTTTTTTTAAATGTAAAAACTTAATTAAATTCTTACAAATAAAATATATACACATATATTTAAATTAAAAGTTATATGCCACATTTGCTACAATGAACATTATTGCCATTATATTTTTTTAAGGTCCACATTACTACAGATATTTCTCTGATATTACCAGATATTCTGCATATAGGAATATAGTGACAATATTATTCTAGCAGATGTAGGAAATTGTGGTACTGTCAACATGTAAGATTTTTCTGCCTTTTCCCCTCCTATTTCCTGTATGTACGTCCAACACCCTCTTGTGCTCCCTTATCACAAGCAGAGGAAGAGAGATACAAATTTCGGCAAGTTACTGGCCAAAGACATTGGAGCTTAACGAAAATCAGGTTTTATACAAAATAAGTATACCAACAGGGTTTCTAAATCCTTTAAAGTTTCTTATAGTTGATGGCAATGGTTTTATATCGTTTAAATTTGAATTCAAATATATGGCTTTCCTTTTCCTTGTTAGAAGGAACAATCGCAGGCATTCTTGCACTTCTCGATCATAGTTGAGATCACTTTCAGTTGGAACAAAGCCATTTTGTGGCTGAGAAGAAGGTTCACGTTGGGATTTATGTGTTCAAGAGGGCTTAAGAAGGTGACAGCTCAAATACCAATGGGAAAGCAAAGGAAAAGCAAGGGTCCTGCCGCAAAGAATGGATCCTCTGAAAGAAAGCAAAAGCATCAAGGAAGACATACGTGCCAGTCAGTTCCCTGCATCAGCAACTAGATTGCTAGGCATAAGGACACAGCAGGGAGAGCAGCCTCCAAGAGACAGGCGAGATAGAGGGTTCGCTATCGGCCTTTGGCGTACGTGACTATTTCTGTTTTGTGGGCTGTAACTGAGAATTCCATGATGCAGTATTATTATTAAAATGCATTAAATGTACTACATTACAATAAATTGATTACATTGAATACACTGAATTGACATTGGCAGGGTCAAGGGTGTACAACATTAAAACTGGTTGTAGAAGTCGAATTGCACTAATTACTTGAATATATTTGTCATAGATTTTCTTTTTCTACCTGGAAAGAGATGAACAATCCTTACGCTGTGCTAGACCAAGAGAAGTCTGACTCCTATTTCACAATTAATCTAGCCAATTGCACATACTTTTCCCCTGGAGGGTTGAAGATGGGGTGCGTTTTCGCTCCCCATCCTGTATCTGCCCACTCTATGAATATGACACAATAACATGGTCTTATCACTTTCAGAGTTGGCTAATTTAAAGAGTTGGGTTTCGGGTAAATCTCCAGACCCTGCCTGAGCCCTTATCACAGTCCAAGCAGACAAGAGATTAACAACGCCATGACCTTTCCTCCGAAAACACCCAGTTCCCCAAATTGCAAGTGAAGTACCCACTAACAAAAGACGGCCAACTGGGCTATCGTGGTTTAAGGCTGCACAGGAAAAGGACTTATCTCCGAAGTCATCAGGGCCCAAACAGATGTTCAGCTTCAGATAGGAAAACCTACGTTTCGTAGCACGTTACACACTGGCTACGGCCGTTCGCCCCAAAAAGCAGCCTGACTGCGCATCCAGTATTCACTGAGGGGGCGTCAGTCAGCCCCACACCAGTCACCATACTCAGTATTTACAACCGGCCTGCATTTCTTGTATCGTGAAAGGAAGCACATGACTGTAAATAAGCATTAAAGTAGAATTTTGAGAGACTGCTTTCCCAGATGGGAACTAACTCTGGCTTCGCTTAAGAGAATGCAGAATTAAGGGCTTAGAACATGAGTCATACACACTCTCCAGCCACTGTACACGTTAACTCAAGCTGAGGATCCAATACTATGAAACTACACGCACATCTGCCATCTTGCCCTCATTTAATCCATCAACTGGAGAGTCAGCATTTCTCTTTGGCAGCTAAATCCAGCATCAGCAATAATCAGAACTTTATCAACCTCTGCAAGGCCTCCTCTGCTATACTGACAGCCTCAGAGGAGTTCTTCTTCTTCTTCTTTTTTTAATGTTTATTTATTTTTGAGAGAGAAACAGAGTTTGAGCAGGGGAGAGGCAGAGAGAGAGGGAGATACGGAATCAGAAGTAGGCACCAGGCTCCGAGCTTTCAGCACAGAGTCCGACGTGGGGCCCAAACTCACAGGCCGTGAGATCATGACCTGAGCTGAAGTTGGACGCCCAACCAACTGAGCCACCCAGGTGCCCCCAGGAGTTCTTAATATGAGGATTCTGGACTACTAGGGGGCCTTGGATGGGTTTTCGAGGGCCCCCAAATCTCCTAAATTGTATGGCAAATATACACGTTCTTGTATTCCTGTGCTTTTTTCCTCAAGGATTTTGGTTCTCAACAGATTCTCAAAGGAATATCTGAGCAAAAAAGTGATTAGGAAACTCTGAAGTGTAAGCCAATCAGTCCATGAAAAAAAAACCCTGTTAAGTGAGGAATAGGGTAGCTGGCAGGTGCACTCTTACACATCCAATGGACCCTGAGTTGTGCCTGCAGTGCTAAGAAGAGTTGCGATTTATTCTTGGTTTAACTGGCCATGTCCCAAGAGAATAGTGAGCCTGGTGATAGGGAATGTGAAACATTTTTAAAGTAGAAGAATCATCTTCAGTATAAAGTTAGAAGAACTCACGGGTGCCTGGGTTGCTCAGCAGGTTAAGCATCTGACTTCGTTCGGCTCAGGGTCATGATCTCACCATTCCCAAGTTTGAGCCCCAAGTCGGGCTCTATGTTGACAGCTCAGAGCCTGTAGGCTATTTCAGATTCTGTGTCTCCCTCTCTCTCTCTGCCCCTCCCTCACTCATGCTCTGTCTCTCTGTCTCTGTCTCTCTCTCTCTCTCAAATATGAATAAACATTTTTAAAAATTTTTTTAAGTTGGAAGAACTCAAGATATGAAAGGCTATTTGAGAGCTTACTACAATCACTAAGGCTCTTCTGAAGCCAGGTGAAGCAGATAATCTCAGTAGCATGGCTCCTGCCCTTGCAATATCATTTACTTTCAATATGTTTATTTTGTGATGTGTTGTTGTTATGACACATGTCTAAGTGTTATTACTATCTTGAGTGATAAAGTCCTTAGACACACATGTAAGTGTTATTACTACTTTGAGTGATATTTAAGAGTACTACATTGCATCAAAAATTAGACTTTCTTTACTTCTTTAATGGAATGTTATCATACACCGAGGCCCAAAATATTTTCTGGACATAGTCCCACTTATTCTACTCACGTTTAGTCTTAGTTACCACCTTCCAGTGGTCTGAACTAGAAAGTCTGTGGGTCCTAGATCTCCCTATGACCATTCCTCTCTGTGCCACCTGCTTGTAGTTCCCTTGTTTACAGCTGTTTCCAGTGGGTCCAAATGCTTGACAAAAGTCATTTCGCGGTGGAAGGGAATTTGGTGGTACAAACTGTATTTCTTTCAGGAGTAACATAAGTACAGTCTCCCGTTTTCAGTTTGTTTCTACAGATTCAATACAATAACTTGTCCCTTCTGGGCTTTTTCTGTTGTCATCTCCTTTACGTCATAAGCCCTTAGATCCTAAGT
This sequence comes from Crocuta crocuta, assembly GCF_008692635.1. NCBI lineage: Eukaryota > Metazoa > Chordata > Mammalia > Carnivora > Hyaenidae > Crocuta > Crocuta crocuta. The sequence goes on from NW_027529426.1 coordinate 3,419,078, forward strand.
CTCAAGGAAATAGCCTCACCCCCCAAACACACACACACACACACACACACACACACACACACACGCACACGTTGATGTACATTCCCTCAGCCAATCCACACTGTTACCTTTAATCTGGATCTGCAGACCATTCGTATCAGAAACTTTATGGCATCGTAAGACTTGTTAAAAATGCATATTCCTGCCAACCCCAGACCAACTGAATCAGAATCCATGGAGGTGAAACCTAGGAGGCTGCATTTTTTAACATGATCCCCCCATCCATCCAAGTGACCCATAAATGCACTAAAACTTGAGAACCCATGATTTACAAGAATCATTTCCTCTCTGACTTGAGCTCTCTTGTTTTTAGATCTAAATAGAACTGTTTTCACATCCATCATGCTCATCTCAGAGAACAGCTTCTCCCTGTCTTTTCCTAAGAAATGCCCTCTCCTCTTTCTCCGGCCTTTGCCAATTGGGTGTTTTTCCTCTGGGTTATTTCTCAGCCTCTGTAGTCTATGTTAGCAAATCTTCAGTACCCAACCAGTCATTTCTTCCTCCTTTCTGAGCTGCCCTAAAGAAACCCCCTTAGCGACGCCTGGGTGCTCGGTCAGTTAAGCGTCTGATTTCAGCTCAGGTCATGATCTCACAGTTCCTGAGTTCATGAATGCGAGCCCTGCCTCAGGCCCTGTGCTGACAGCTCAGAGCCTGGAGCCTGCCTCAGATTCTGTGTCTCCCTCTCTCTGTCCGTCCCCTGCTCGCTCTCTCTCAAAAATCAATTTTTAAAAAAAATTTAAAAAAATTTTTAGTAATAATAAAGCAAAGAAACCCCCTTAGCACCTACCACTCCAGACCACCTGGGTCCAAACTCCCTTAATAATACCCTGCCCAGAGAGTCATAGTACACATCTGCATGTCAAAGGCAAACCTCATCTGGTCCAGAAAACTGCTCAGTCTTCTGTTTAAATGTTAAAACTACTTAAGTTCACTCATTTAAGGCTTTCTCAACATTTTTAAAATGCACGCACCACTACTCCAATAAATAAAGTAAAAACAAAATTCTATCATTTCACCATACTAACCCCCCAAATGCTTGCATTGTTTTGTACTCACATTTAATCTTCATTCATAACAAAATCAGAATGTGAAATTTTTCATCCTGTTTTGTTCTAATCCTGATTTTCTAATTTGACACAATACCAAATATATTTTCATATAACTACCGTAAGTATTAACTATAATGACTACAAACTATTCCATGGCCTTTACACTACCAGAACCATTATTGCTTAGTTGGGTTATTTTCTGGTTCTGCTGTTATAAATGATAATACAGCGAATGTGTTCCTGCATGTTATATTTTCCTTCTTAGAATTATTTATTTAGAATAAATTCCCAGGGATAGAATTGAGGGATCAAAGTGTATGTGCATTTTAATGGCTCTTGACACATTCCCACGTTGCCATATTTGTATTTTACACAGCTCTGTGAGAGCATGAGGATAAAATATTTAACAGCCTTTCCTCAAAAAAAGTGTGGGGAGACTGATTTATGGTGTTTGCGAATTTCCATGGTGTAAATATTTCTACCATGGCCAGTTTCAAGTCACGAACTTGAATGCAGATTTGGAAAGAGGTGCTCAGTAGCACACTATTATATAATGTTTCCATCATACAGATAAATTGAAATAAATTCAAGAGCATAAATAATTAGTAAAATGTAGTAAATAAAAAGGAAGTAATGAGTTCTGAATATTTATTACCTTTATTTTTAATATAACGTATTTAACTGTGAGTTATAGAATCCAACAACTGGCTTGCAAAATTTCTGGAAATCTTACAGTCAGCTCTTGCAAACAAGTGCAGGCAGGCTCTTGCACACAGCTACAAATACCTCACTTGATATTTTGTAAGAGCGTGGCTTTTTTTTTTCACTGAAGCCATTGAAAATTCACCCTATTCCCATCTGTTGTCACAAACAATAACCATGCATTTAAGTTAGCAAGTTATGCAAATATATGATGAATAAAGCATAATGTAAAAAAAAAAATAGAGCAGGAGGTCTATCTGGGTCAATTAATTCCACCCAGTCTTCCCCAATTCGAACAATATTCTCTTTGTGTGCTCATTTACCAGTGTTTTTTCCTGGGGTCACCTATAGCAACTACTCAATTATTTATTACCTCAAACAATGACTGAGTGGATGACGATACACAGTTCTCATGGCAAATGTGATGAGAACCATACTGCATGTTACTTAACCACTCTCTTCCTTGGTTTTCTTTTCTACGAAATGGGGAAGAGGTCATTGCTGACTACAGTTTTACAAGGAACTAAGTGTAGCGATAAGAAGACTCCAATTTATGCTCTAAGAAGCAATTGTGCACTCTGTAATACTTCGAAATTTTCTTCCAAAAGTAATTCATTAGTATTGTTTTACTGGAAAAGAGAAATGGAAGAATGATTTGGTACTTTCTCCCTTGAAAGCAAATTCCTTTTTTGGGGCTTTCCCTGAGTAATAATGAACAGTCTCTACGTGTATATAACACTATAGAATTTTGAAAGTGGCACCCTGTCACTTGAGCGTTAAATGTAAATATTTTGATGAACGCTCTAAACATACTCAGACCTTTAACAACACTCATCCCATCCCCAGGGATTCTTAAGAAATAAATTCAAAACAACAGAAAACACTTGTGTCGAGATTGATCACAGCAGAGGGAAGGTCATTTTGCCCCATTTCAGCACTTATGTAACTTACCATCTTGGTGCCTGGTGCCCCGGTGGAAGAGTTCTGGATTAATGCCTCTCAGATATTCACCTATAAGTGAACTGCCTCCAGGTCACCTGGGGAAAAGGGTTTATATTGATTATCACACAGATTCCTGGACCAAATCTCAGGGCTGCAATGTGATACATGGGAAGTGCTAGTGTTTAAAAAACTCCCCAACTGGTTTTGATGTCCAGCCAGCTTTAGGAACTACAGTTCCAGGCCAGAACCAAACAAATCACATCATCTCTGAACAACTGTCCACATCCAGGGAACAGTACATCTTCTTAAGCAAAATACCCAAGAGGTTGCTTGGGGCTTCAAGCAGCTGTTTGAGTCAAATGACTAAAAAGTCAAAGGAGAAGCCTATGTTTCTGACACCCACCCACCTGCTTATACTCACCCTTTCCATCTCAGACGCCCTCCTTTGCACTGCCCACCCCAGCACCCACCACTGTTATACTCCCCTTTGGCACCCCATCTTGACTTGGGCCCACCCCTTTGCATACACAAAGCCACAGATCTTCCTCCCTTTTGTTATTAGTGGGGCTCTAAAAGGGAAGCAATACTATTTGACCAAGTAATCTGCACGTATAACTGAGAAATCCCTGCATAATGAACATATTGACCATATTTGCATTTTTTAAAAGGAGGCTTCCTAACCCCCCAAAAATCTTAAGTCTGGAGAGTGGAACAAGAAACCAGGACACTTTTCAATCTTAGCTTTTACCCAGACTCAAGCATCTAGAACCCAGGTTAGTACTTTGGGTACCCCTCGTCAAAATGGTCACAGCTCTTGAATGGAAATGGTTTCTTGGTTATGCCTTGTTAGCACTAAAATTAGAATACAATAAAATTAAATAATTTAATTTAAGCTGGCCAAGGAAGAAGAGTCACCCTCCGCCTCTAAGGCCAAACACCTCTAAAATTCCACTCAAAGCATTCAGGGAGCAACATCAGCCACAGACGCCCACAAATAACACAGCAGTCACTCAGAGAGCTGTCTTATAAAGTCTGACAATCAGATATGGAATGACTTAAAAAAATCAGTTTCTGGGGCACCTGGGTGGCTCAGTTGGTTAGGTATCCGACTTCAGCTCAGGTCACGATCTCACGGTACGTGGGTTCAAGTCCTACTTCAGGTTCTGTGCTGATAGCTCAGATCCTGAAGCCTGCTTCAGATTCTGTGTTTCCCTCTCTCTCTGCCCCTCCCCTCTGCTCACACTCCATCTCTCTCTGTCTCTCAAAAATAAGTAAAAACATTAAAAGTTTTTTTAAAACTCAGTTTCTAATCTTGTTTTCTTCTTTTCATATACATTGTTCCTATAAAACATTCTACCCCATGCCTATTTCATACTTGATGCTCAAAAAATATTAATTTCCAGCCTTCACCCATCAGCCCCATTCTCCTTTGAAAGCAACATTGGCATGAAAAGAGTTACTTTATAGTTATCTTGTTCCCAACCAGACAACATATCATCTTCACTCTTGTGTCCCTAGCCAAGTCTTCATAACTATCGTAATAGCTACATTTCTTCAGAGTTTATTTTATGCCAGGCACTAGGCTAAATGCTGTACATATTTATATCTCATTTTTATCCTTACAACAACTCTGACATAGGTATTTTCAGTTATTAGAGCTACTTTACAGATTTTTGTTTTTAATCTGAGGATTGAAGAAGTGAAATAATGTGTCCTAGGTTCCCATAGCTCAGAAGCAATAGCCCCAGGTTCGCCACAAGGTAATTTGGCTCCAAAGACTGGATTCTTATGCACCACACTGTAGTTTTGTTATTTTATGGATGCAAATACTTCACAGTTCGGAAGAAAAAAAAGTGCTCAAAATCATTAGGAAAAAAGCACCAGCAGATCCATAGCATCTCATTCAGACATGCAAAGGAAGTAATACATATTTTATGGAGTTTTTGGACTGGCTTTTGAAGACTAGAGGCTTGCTTGGTCAACCAAATCATTCACCCAAGAGGAAGGCCACTTTAATACTGGATGATTGGTCTGTAGTAACCAGAAATGGAGGTCTTACAGGATCCCTGAGTCACACAAACCTTTCTCGGCATAAATGGTATAGTAAAGGAAGACAGTAAAGGGAAGGCAAGAGGAAGATATAAAGTAGTCCCAAAATGAAGAGGCAGGGATCTCTGGGCTCCCATTCACCTGGAATTCTGCGAGTGCTATGAAAGCTCAAAAGAGGAGCCTGATGGTGTAAGAAGACTAGAAAACTATTGAACGGAGTCAGTTCTGCTCAGCAGCCTCTCAAGGTCCTCTATAACCTATGTACACCGAAATTTTCCAAGCTTATTTCCTGCCAATGTGGAAAACAAACTTTCCTCTTTTGAAGGCCAGTCTCCTCAACTGGACTGCTCATCTCGTCAGTCTTACCTCTGTGTCTTTGCCCACACAATCTTCCCGGGCGAATGAATCTCCCGATTCTCCATCTACTCAAATCTCATGTCTTTCCAAGCCCGTGTCTCCCAGACCATTCTTGCTTACCCTCAAACCCCCTTTCTAGGAATTCTTATATCTTACCACCCATGTCACCCCAGTCATCACTCCATTCCCCTCTGAATTTTACCTCTTCCTGAATTTTATTTCTTGCCACAACTACTTGATTATAAGTTTCTTTGGGTAGAGAATTCCATATATTTTTCTTATATCCTCCAGAGCGCCAGCTTGGAATCAAAAAGTGATTATTGACTATTTGTTGTTTGCTTGAATATTTCAATGGCAACTTTAATTTAGTGAAGCACCTTAACCTAGTGATTTCTCTGCCTTTATTTAGTTATAACCCAGGCTATTGATGGTGCCTCACAGCATGTCCCCAAATCAAACCACCTCAAAAACTAAATTTAATTTGATTCAATTCAATTCAATTCAATTTAAAAATAAATACTTATGCTTCATATACCACTTGTAGTAAGAGGACTCGAGCATTGACAATAGGTGAAACAGACAAGCTAGAAATTCTAGATCCAAATCCACATTATCTGGATTTTGGTTGGTTTCTTTTCTAATTCAGAAAATTTAAAACTCTTATTTATATAACTGAGAGGATTTTTACTTATCAAACATAGGGTGATATTTCAACTACCCAAATATTTGAACTCAGTCATAGTCAATCACAAATTCTCTAGAATATCTAAAAAACCAAAAAAAAAAAACCCAATTATTATAACTTGTAATGTTTCAAAGTTGATATGCATTTTGTTAGGATGATGGGCAGGGGTGCGGGGGCTTGGATACCAAGGCAAGTCCCCGTTCCCCCATAATATGGCTCCGTACTTTACAACTATAGAAAAAGATAATTACTGCATTTAGCCTACAGTAAAGCTAAATAAATTGGATAGATTTCTTTTGACACTGAGGAAATATTTTTAAAGGAGCAAAAGTCTTACCTGTTGTAGAATGCGAAGAAATTTCTTGACACCAAAATGACTGACTCCGGAAGTTAATTTGTTCGGTGCAGGTAAGTAAAAGCAAAAGCTGCCTGAGTGCTGTTATAATTTCCACTGGGATCAACTTTTCCTTTCTCCCCAAGAATATAACTGATTTACATTGGAAGAACCAAAAATATGAGAGTTGAGCTGGCAGAGATTCCAACCCAAGATGGTAGGGTTTAGTGTGCGCGGTGACTGAGGTGGCAGGAACAATCCGAATGTGACAATAGAGATTAGCAAGTTCCTGTGCATAAGTCAATTTCCTGTAGCTGGCTTCTCTGAAGAGGGGATTTCATTTGTGTGGGTTTATGAGTGTGTGTGTGTGCGCGCGCGCGGGCGAGCACGTGCATTTCTCTCCATGACAATATGAATACCTTCCCAGATAAGAGGCCTCTCCATTTCCCACCAACACATAATCTACGTAAAATGAGGAAAGGAAAAGTGAAAAACCAAGATGATTCCTTAAGGAAGTAAAATAAAGCAGAAGAAAGAAAAAAAATGTCCACTCCTCTAACTAGTCTCAAGTAATTTAAGCTTAGGGAAAAAAAGTACCTTAGAACATACACATCAACTTGGTGAACATACGAACTATGAAGGGAAAACAGTAGGTGGATGGTTTGCTTTGATTTATTAATAACTATCAAATAATAATTTAGAAAGAACTGACTCAGCCAGAGCAAAGCTCAAGCAGCCCCACCATGAATGCATCCTTTTTTGGACCCGCACCTGTGCTATGAGGTAGGTGACTGAGTTGTTTTCAGACTCCTCACAGTTTCATTATTTGCCTCCAAACAGAAATTTACTTGTTTTGTGCTTCTGTGCAATCCAGCTGTAGATACCATCTGCATTTGCATTATGGTGCAGTTGCCTAGACCAACAAATTTAACTTTCATGATGTGCTCACAATCCCCCATGCCTCAAATCTCTGGATAATCATAAAAGCTACCGCCCAGGGTGAAATCTTGGTCAAAATATCTACATGCCATAAAGATAAAGTCAACTCCATTCAAGTCAACAAATATTTATGGAGCCCCTCTATGTGTGAGATTCAGTGCCGGGTGCTAGAATAGGGTGGGAACACAAAGATGACCAAGTTGGAATCTCTCACTCACAATGGTCAAAATCAAATGAAGGAGAAGGACAACGAACATAAGGAGATGATCCGAATCAGGATATATTTATAGATCTCACTTGAAAAACTCCTGGGACACAGGGGTCAGGTAAGAGGAAAGTGTGTGCAACCATTTTGCCAGTTAAAATAGCCACTGAGCATTGATATGGATTCTCTCATAATATTCCAGGGAGCCTCACTGGCTTCCAGGAGGCCCCACAGATCAGTAGTATTATTTGAGGGCCATCCTCATCATTGTAGACTCAGAATCCTGTTATGCACTTAACACTGGACACTGAAGAAAAGCACAAAGATCAAGACAGATATATTTTCTGTCCTCACAGCACCTTTGTCTTAATTGAGGGGTGGGGAATGAGGGACAAACAAAAACATTCAAATAAATGCAATAATTACAAACAGTAGTGATTATTACAAAGGAGTCAGGGAAGAAGCTGAGCTGGAGAGCAAGACAAGATCTGTGTCCTAGAGGTGCTCAAGGAGTGCCAATTTGAAAAGCTAATATTTAAGCTGAGACCTACAGCCGTGGTTCTCAGTCCTGGCTAAAAATCAGAATCATCTGAGAAGCTTGTTAAGAATGCCAGTACCTAGGTTGCACCCCTGAGGATTCTAGTTTAATTTGTCTCATTTGGAGTCTGGGTATTTTTTTTTTAAATAAATTTTTTTTTATTTATTTCTAGGAGAGAGAGAGAGAGAGAGACAGCATGAGCAGGGGAGGGTCAGAGAGAGAGGGAGATACAGACTCTGAAATTGGCTCCAGGCTCCGAGCTGGCAGTCAGCACAGAGCCCAACACGGGGCTCGAACCCACGAACCGTGAGATCATGACCCAAGCGAAAGTCGGACACTTAACCGACTAAGCCACCCAGGCGCCCCTGGAGCCCGGGTATTAATAAGACACCACACACACACACACACACACACACACACATACCCTCGATCATTCTAATGTGCCACCACTGTTCTAATGATGAGAAAGAGGGATGTGGAGAGAGGAGAAGGAAGGACATTCCAAGCAGAGGTAATTTATATGTGCAAAGTCCCTGAGGTAGGAAAGAGTTTGCCACGTTCAAGGGAGTGGAAGTGAATTAATATGTCTAGTGTGCAGCAGTGGCAGGAATAAACTGCAAGATGGACATTCTCAGAGAGGAACACACAATCACTAAGCCCATAAGAGACTCTTAACATGAACGCAAATGTCAATTTTTTAATGTGCACTGAGAACTCAATCTGCCAAGTGAGATCCTTCAGCTCTCTGATGAGCATATTATCTCCTTCTAGAAAATTCTCTGTGAAAAGCCAGATCACCATCATGATATTATTAGGTCAGTAGAACATATAGCTTGTGGATACCTTATTTATTTATCTCTGATTTTGTTCATCGAAAGATTTAGAGCAGCTTGTAAGGATACATATACTTAGCAGGATAAAGCCAACTGAAAATGAGAAATGAAAAGATGAGGCCAAGAGAAATGAAGACAAAGATTCTAAAACCAAGTTGATACAGAAAATATATGCCATGTGGCTCTCAGCTTTTAAGCAACCCACATGAAGTGACAAATTCTTCCACGTGAAAAAATTGAGTGCTCCTCAATAAAAATACCTATATTTCTGAGACTAAGGAGAAACATGGCCCCCGAATTCTCATAGGACATCTCATAAGACACCATCCTTATGTTAAACACAGCCAGCGACAAGTTTTGCAAGGTGGTTCCTTACGTTGCTTCTCAACGTAGGCTGATTTCATTTCTTGAAAGACTTGACTAAAAGCAACCCCAGGGTGCAAGTAGGGGAGGGTGTGCCGGAAGGGGGTGGTTAATACAGGGTGCACTATCCTGGGGTGCTGCTATGAGGTGCCAAATTAGTGCAGAGATGAAGACCAATTTCAGATGTTCTTCAGAAAGTTGGGGATAGAAGAGTCTTCTCATGCAAGCTTCTAAAAGATTTGGGGTGGCAATGACTTCGAAATTGGTCATGCTTCCAGCAAGAGACCTAGGGGTTTTCTGCGTCCCAATTTCCCTTGAGAAAGTGGAGGAGTCGGGCAGGGACAGTGGCCTGCATGGACAGCCCCCCTCCACCTGCAGTAGAGGGTGAGGCAAGGCTCTGCCCTTTGAGACACAAAGCAAGAGGTGCCACAAGCATGAGGCCTCGGGCCTTGTGCGTTTCTCCACCAAAGGCACACATACTCCCAGGGTCAGGCTACGTGGGGTGTGTCAAGGGTCCAACCACTCCCACCGCATCCTGGACGTTGGTGGGAAGGGCTTGCTGGGTCAGACTGCAAGACCGCCCTTTCCCGCTTGACTCCCTGGCTGGGCCCTCTTCTGCTGATGGACTGGCTTGCCCCGTGTGTATAATTTGTCATTTCCGGTGTTCTCGTCTAGGCTTTGTGCTTCCTCCTGTTCCTGACGTGAGAAACAGCTTCTCCTAATGTCTCTTCCACACCTCCAATCTTCACATGGAGTTTAATCCAATGGTGTTTTCGTGGGGAGGGTGGGAGGGGGTTGGGGAGAGCTATCTCACTTTCTTCCTTTCCTGGAAACCTCTCTTTTTGGTTCTAGCTCAGTCTCTTTCTGTCTCTTTCTTCCCCTCATTCTGTTAATAGACAGGAATAATGTTGAGGGGCAGAAGCAAATGACTTAAAATACGCATATATACCACACAGGCACAGACACACACACATCCAAACCTCTCAGGTCACCAGTCACTACAAAGTCCGGCTTTGAGCCTGAGGTGGGGGAAATCCTGGGGAATTCAGCTATGGGTATGGGGTTCCTCGTAGGGAACAGACTCTTATTATAAGCCATATTCCGGGAACCCACCTCCCATAAGCTTCCATACCACCCATGTTGACACTGCCAGAGCCCCCACCAAACAGTCTTATAAACATGGCTTGGCCGGGGCGCCTGGGTGGCTTAGTCGGTTAAGCGTCCGACGTTCGCTTAGGTCATGATCTCACGGTTCGTGGGTTCGAGCCCCGCGTCGGGCTCTGTGCTGACTGCCAGCTCAGATCCTGGAGCCTGTTTCAGAGTCTGTCACTCCCTCTCTCTCTGACCCTCCCCTGCTCACGCTGTCTCTCTCTCTCCTAGAAATAAATAAAACATTTTAAAAAAATTAAAAAACAACAAATACAAAAACACGGCTTGGCCTTGTTCCCTGGTGTTTCTTGGGCACTGAATAGTCACGCAAGAACCATTTGCTGAATGACAGATTGATTCTCTCATCTAATCCTCATGATGACTCTAGGTGACAAACATTTCAAAATATGTTTTACAATATGTACCCAAGGAGACCTCAGCTGGTTAAAAGAAACCCTATGGCCTACGAAAAGGAAAAGAAAGTTTTACCCCATCCAACTGCCCTGGCCCTTCATGCCACTGTCTCCCAGGGGAGAGAGCTGGGCCGCTGCGGAGAGGGAGATGCAGCCGATCCCCCAGGCCACAGGTCCATTTTTTTTTCTCTTGGGAACCCCTCCTCTGAGATTCCCAGGCAAACACAACCCACTTAAGGTCAAGACTTGCTTTCCCCAAACACCTTCATTTGAAATACCCTCTGATATGGCAGAAGAACAGCTTATTTTCGCTTTAACAGTCTCCTAAGAACAAGGGCCTCTTTTATTGAAAATCTTTAAATAATAGGACAACTGTCTGTATGCCCTGAACTTGGGCATAAGTAGTATCCTTGTCCGTTGCAAACACGCTTTGCCATTTATTCCCAAGAGAATTCTTAATGACAGTGGTAATCGTAATGTATAGTAAAATCTTGGAAATCTTTCAATATCAATCATTTACTAAATTATTTTTGCCCCCCCTTCTTCTGACTATTAGCTTATTAACTGAGATGATTTAGATTTAATGGGTAGCTTTTAATGTTTACACAGACCTCATCTGTGATATGCCATCTAATAAGATAAAATATTTCAGTGCATTCTGAAGGTGGAAAATAGGTACTAAAACCTTGTCTGAATGCTTTGAAACCCAGGGCATTGGTCATACTGTAATTATTCTTACCCCGCTCCCCACTGCATGATAACTGTATTAAATCAAAACACGTATCCTTCTGACTGAGAGATTTCATGATGGAGATTGCAAAATGTTAGCCCTCCATAAGAGAAAGAGCTTAATTCTGATGTATAACTCATCAGTGTAAAATACATTCATGGAAAATACCCTTTAAGATTCTACATATTAAAATATCTTAGAAACGCCACAGGCTAGAATCAGATGAACAGTTTCTTCCGTACACATTTTAACTCATTATGACAACAGCCGCCCTAACCAGATAAGAATATCATTTCAAACATCTTCTAGCTTCTCTCTTATTTTGCCATAACCATAAAGACTGTCATTTCCCCCACTGTTCTTCCCAGCATCTATCTTCTCTTTAACTGTTTTAACGTAACATGCTACTTTTTGTGTTAGTAAATAGTAGGTTCTCCGGATTCTCAACTGTCATTTTTATCCTGGTCTGTTTGCCCTGTGTAACTGTGTTTATCTAGCAAACATGTACATCCTGGTTCTCTTTTATTGCAAAGCCATAATTCATAACAACGCAGGATCTTGTTGCAGAAGATGATAGTACGCAAAGTAATCATTCAAGCTGTGGCTCTAAAGTTAGGGTACTTTTTTTTTTAAACTGTTGGAACAGAGCCAATGTAGTCAAATAACCATTATCCTGCAAAGCAGTCACTTAGTAGTTGATGCACTTTTCCAACATTGCAGGCATTAGTCAAAGTGCTTTTAGAAACTTTTTTACAATGTCCTCCTGACATGGTTTAACAAACTACAAAACAAAACCAGAATCACTACACTCTGTTCACAACCTGTTTCTAACTCCAAATATAATCTGGCGTGGTCACCCACCTTATCCACTGGATGTTGCTCCAAAGGCTGTCTCCCAAAATCGAATCCACTCGAAAAGGACAAAGATTTGCTAGCATTGAAGAAACTTAAAAGACTATGCCTTGGGCAGGCTCAGAGCAAATCCAGAAGAGGAGCTCGAGACATGATGTAAGAGCAGAATCTTTGGGGCAAGTGCATAAACTCTCATGGGACCCCTGCAAGGAGCACAGCATTCATTCTGATGCAGAAATTCTGGTTTCCTTAAAAAAGAGGAAGAAGAAGGCCATCACTGCTTCTTCTCACATTCATATTTTACTCGTTGCCTTGATAGGGATCTTCAGTTTGGGCACAAACATCACAGAGTAACTGCAACTCAGCACACCTGCTCGGAGCGGGGGTTGCAAACGTTTCAGTTATAAAGCAGAGAGTAGTGAGTGCTAACTTGCCATCTCTTCAAAATAACAGATCTGCACAGTTCTGGGGGGAACAGGCTGAAGTCTGTACCCAAAGGCAATCTGAAATTTGGGGGAAAGTATACATTCGAATTAAGACAAAGCAAGATTCAAACACCATCTCTATTTAATTGCAAGGACACAGCCCTAGTCTTCCCATCTGGAAAATAGGTATAATAATAACTATCTTGGAAGAATTTTGTAAAAAAAAAAAAAGGCTGCAAAGTCCTTGAAATACAGTAGACGCCAATTAATATGATGGCTATTATTAGCCACGCCTGTTTTGGACTTTTGCCTTCTGGAATTATTTTCTTCCATCTCTATCCTACTCTTCGAGCAACAAGTATTAAATTTCATAATTTGAGAAGCTTTGCCAGTGCCCAAATGCTGGCTGAATAAAGTCATACAAGCTTACACATCATGGATAGGATCCTAATATCATGTGTTCATTGTCTCGGCCGTTTAAAAGGATCTAGAATTTTTTAAAAGTAATCTCTGCTCCCAATGTGGGGCTTGAACCCACAACCCCAAGATCGAGTCACATGCTCTACCAACTGAGCCAGCCAGGTGCCCCAAGGATGTAGAAATTTTAAAATCAAAGTTGTTAATGGTACTTTATTTTTTATTTTGTAATCAAAACAACCACGGAATCTTCAGACATGCCTTCTAAGGTCCTCTGTTCATACACTACACTGTTCATTCAGCTAAGATAAGGGAAATTTTTCCTTTCTTATCTCATTCAACAAATATTTATTGAACACTAGCTGTTATATTCACTAAGCACTGTGTTAGGCCATCAGAAGACAGCAGGGAACAAAAAGAATCACAAAAACAAAATTGCCTGCCCTCAGGAGTTTGCATCTACTGGAGAGAGATGCAATGATCATAATTTAGTAATATCGTGTGTTACAGTGTGTTAATTACTAACAAGAAAAATAAAGCAGAAAAGAGGGATAGAAAGCTTGGACGAGATGCATAATCAAATAGGAAGGTTAAGAAAGTCCTCGGTGAGAAGGAGAGGGAGCCATAGTCTGTTTTTTAAAACATCCAATAGTGATTTTAATGTTTAATGGTCCTTAACATCAGCATACCTCCGCAGGTTTAATGAGACTTTGCCTTCTGCTCACCCTGGGAGACTTGCTTCTTCCTGTGCCTGCATTGGGAAGGGGGAGCTGACTGCCCAGGGGGGAATTGGGGGTGCTCGCCTCTCGGCCCTTACCCTCCACTTGCCTTCTTCTCCACCTTTCTGCCCTGAGTCTCTTCTCTGAATCCTTGTAAGTCATTTCGTGATGGACCACTCACATCTAGAAAGAAATATGACCAAAGCTAAATACCTCGTGGAAAAATCCAGTTTTCAAAAAATGAGCCTTTTAAGACAGTGTCACAGTGCCTTGTCCTCCGGCTTGCTATTCTCTGCCCCCATAATCTTTTTAACCAACTCATAATAATAATAACCTAATAATGAGTCACACTGAACTACCATTTATTGAGCATTTAACATGTGCCAGTTAAGTACTTTATATAAATAAATAAATATATATATATATACATATATATATATATTTTTTTTTTTACTTAATCATCCCAACAAGTCTGAGGTACGTACCATTGTTATCCCTGGTTGCAGAGGAGGAAACCAAGGCACAGAAAGCTTAAGTATCTGGTTCAAGATTGCCCAGGCAATGGCCTGGATTGGCAGGCCTAGAATGGAATGGCCTGATTCCATAAACCATTTTTGCAATGGTAGCCAGTTGAATTTTGCCACTGTCTTTAGTACCATTATCTACAGGATACAGCTATATCATTTAAATGTTAGTTATTAGGAAGGTCTCCCATACCAGGCAGTATCCCAGTTTCCCAGCCTATTTGCCTGAATTCCACATGGCTTATTGAAGAAGATTTATTTTCAAAAGTTGTCATTATTCTCATCAAGAAAAAAAAAATATTTTCCTTTGCCCTCTCCCTGTGCCTTGTGCTTTTAAAAAATGGGTGTTTCTTTTGTCTTTTTTTCTAAGATGCCTCTCGTTTCCTCTTAGTGTATAGGCATGAATTTTAGACGTATTCACTTTTAGATACTGTTTGCATTAGCTCTTACCACTATACACGTAGGCCAGAGGAATTTCAGCCACTACTGAATAGTGCTACGGACAATGTGAAGGACAAGTGTAGAAATGGCTTCATATGCACTACTGAATAAAGTTCTGGAAGCTGTTAACAGGTATATGCTGATTTATAGAAGAGTCATGTTACTGTCTTCTGAAAGTTACACAAAACTAGAATTAATATGGTTTATCAGTTCATAATTTGACCAGGTGGTTCTCTCTAATGAATAAAATGCATCTTATAGGAACAAAAAACAAACACAAGGAATTCAGGGTGTGTTATGGGTTGAAAATAAAATGACCAGTGGTATTTTAATTACATATAGCAGTTTAAAATTTTGTTTGCACAATGCCTAGTTTGTATGTAGAATTTGGCTTTAGATGAATGTAGTTTCATGCTTTTCTTTTTGTTTTAATAATTAAGAATTTGAGAATTATGTTTGTTACATAATTCTATGTACACATTGGGGCACCTGGGTGGTTCAGTTGGTGAGCCTCTGACTCTTGACTTCGGCTTGGGTCATGATCCCAAGGTCGTGGGATCAAGCCTCACTTCCAGCTCCACACTGAGCATGGAGTCTGCTTGGGATTTTCTCTCTCAATCGCTCTCTCTTTCTCTCTCTCTTTCTCTCTCTCTGTCTCTCTCTCTCTCTCTGCCTCTCTCCCCTGCTTATGCTCTCTCTCTAAAATAAAATTTTAAAAAAAGATTCCATTCACACATTAAGAATGGTTGAAAAAAATCATCTGGGGACCTCCTTAACCTCACCAAAAAGTAGCATATTCCTTAAACTGGTATTTACTTCAATTAAAAATGTTATATTTGATTTGTTAGCAAATCTGGAATAATTTGGCCAGAGCTTTGGGAAGCCAGATTCAGACTAACATATTCTTGCTTCCTTACCAATTAACTTCTTGTCTTAGAAATATCCGCTGCTCAAATGATAAATGTTGAGTCCACTAAGCGAAATTGTGAATTCCATTCGCTTTACTACTGATGCAACGTTCATGGACAGAACAAACACAAAACAGCTGTGTGAATGTTTGTACTTATTTATAAAATGCAATTAGGTCCATAGATTTAAAACTAAACGAACAAAGAACATCATGTCCTCCAACTGAGGCTTGACACCAGTTGGCATTGCTTATCAGGAAAAATAGTTATGAGAACAACGAAAGAGACAGGTGTTGGCACTAGAGGCAACAAATTTCTTCTGGAAGGTACTGATTTCATTTCTTTCCTACTAGTGGCTCTGTCTGCATAGGCAGGCAATTTCAGGTCACTATAAATCAAAAACCACGTAATGATATGGGAAGGGGCCCACAATATGCTGTTCAGTGAAAAAAGTACAATACAAAACTTGAATTTGAATTCAACTATTATAGACACACCTACAAGTGTTAATAGAGGTAATTTCTGGGTGACAGGACACAAGTGATTTTTATGTTTTCCTTTTTCCTTTTCTGTATATCCCAAATTTTCTATATTTATGTACATACTTACATAAACCAGATAAAAAATATTGCGGTTGTTTTTATCTGCATTGAGCAAGTCTACCTAACTTTTCTCCATAAAAACCTTGTCACTGCTTCAGCTGCAATGTGTTTTGCATAATAACCAGTGATTTTATAGCAGTTGATTCTCAGAGGACAATTACTGAACCACAGCTGAACCTTGCAAAGTCATCTTCCTCATCACTCAGACTCTACAGGGTCACGCTTAGATGATTCCAACCAGATGCAAATTCCATTTCCATGTAGTCTCCAAAAACAAGGGATTTCAGAGGTTTTTACATGAAAGCTCTTAGATGTTCTGTCTTAAATTTCCTTTAAAATGGAAATCATGGCTGGGAAAGATATCCTAAGCTATCAAGTAGCTTTATCTTCTCATGGGAAAGATAAAGGCATACTCAGAAGTAAAAAAGTGAGGTTTCCGGGAAACTTACGCAGTGTCTGAGCTCAAAAAGAAAGAGGTAGTGGGAAATGCTTGATGCTTTATTAGAGGAAAACATGTTTGTGACAAGTGCAGTCAACGATTACAAAAGTGAGTTTCAAATTAAACTTGCTGCTTTCTTCTTATTATTAGTATTATTACCTAAATTATTATGGCTGTGCAGTTTTTTAATCATTTAGGAGAAAAGGGAGTAATTCTGTAAATTCTCCTTAATGAACAGTTTCTGTTTAAACAATACTGAAAACTATACATAAAATTTCAAGATTAATCATAAACACCTATTTTTACTTTTTTAACCACATAAACCTTTTAAAAAGTAAAATTTCTATTAAAAGTTTCATGGTAAAAATTTTAAGTTTTCATGTGTTTATCAAAAACAAATGGTTTACACCAAAATGTTAACATGATTTCTTTTCTCTGGATGATTGGATTATAAAGGATTTTATCTTCTCCTTTTTTACCTGTCTACATATTTTTTAAATTTTATCATAGGAGTACTTACTGATTTTATTATAAGAAGAATCAAATATTATTATAAAATTTTAAAAATGGTTTCTATAATTTTGAGCAAACCTATCTCTATAGGTATGTCTATGGTATTTTTTTCCTATGGTGTTTATAATTCAAAATACAAAATAGGATTGTTTTTGTTCTCTGTAATTCCTTTCTTTTAAATTAATCTTATAAATATAAAATAATGACGTTGTTTTTAATGCTTTGGAAGGAAACATTAAGTTACTAAATTTTCTTTTAACTTTGAATTTTTATCTTTGAATATTTTTGAATATTTACAATTTACAAAATACTTGTATGTATATTATCATTTTTGATCCTCAAAAGATCACTGTAAAATAGCAGAAACCAATATTATTATTTTTCTCACAACCTCATTTTGTATGTAACTGAAGCTCAGAAAGGTTAAGCAACTTATATAAAGCCACATGGCCAGTGAGTGAGAGAACTCTCTAGATCAATTAATTTCTATAGCACTATCTCTGAATGGTGAAATTGAAGACAATTTTTTCACTTATTTAATAAGTCTTTAATTTTCTTGTACTCTGCAAATTTTTAACAATCAGGGTTAATTCTATAATCAGAAAATTAAACTTACAAGCTGTTGCTAATAAAGTAATATAAACATATAGTTTATTCTCTTTAATGATTGTCAAATGGAATTGGTTTCACTTCAGTTTTTTCTTTGCAGCAAAGTTTTTATTTAAAAAAAAAGGCAGATGTGGTTTCAATGTAAAAAAAAAATAAAGTGATGGGAAATCACAGCACTGTGTTCTGAGGGCTTGGCTCTCTATTCTAGCGCATTTAGCAATATGGGGCAAGTTTTGAGAATGTTACCTGAAAAACCATGTCTGTGGCTTTCCTTGTCTCCACAACAAGTCCCAGTGTTAACTGTTAACTTGGATGCCTACCTGCCCAATACTAGTCTCTCTTCCTTGCTAAAAGAACCTCTATTTGGGGATGGGCAAAATGTCCCAAATCAAGGGATGATCCATAATTTCTGTCAAAGACAATAAAAGAGAATCTTTTGGTTCCTCGCTTCCCAGCTTCCCTTCATCTCTGGGCAGCCATGTGACCCAGTTCTACCCAATAAAATATTTGGGAAAGACTTCTTGAGTGTTCCTGGGCAAGATGTTCCTTATAAGTTAAATCATGGAGACATGGTCAGAAAGCACCTGCCTTCCTTTCATGCTCTGGGTGTTGTCATAGGAGAATATTCTGTTCTGAGAGCTACAGCAGCCGCCTTAGGACAAGTAGGAAAGCTATTAAAACTACAGAGACCAGGGGCACCTGGGGGGCTCAGTCGATTAAGCGTCCGACTTCAGCTCAGGTCATGATCTCACGGTTGTGGGTTTGAGCTCCGTGTCGGGCTCTGTGCTGACAGCTGAGAGCCTGGTACTTCTGATTCTGTGTCTCCCCCTCTCTCTCTGTCCCTTCCTGCCTCACTCTCTGTCTCAAAAATAAGTAAACATTTTTAAAAATTAAAAAAAAACTATAGAGACCAGAACATTGTTGACCCACTCACCACCTCTTAATTTTTAGTCTGTGAGAAAATTATCTGCCTACCTTATCTAAGCCAGTTTGTTATTCTAATACTTGCAATTGAATGTCTTCTAAAATGATGTAGTAACACGTAACAAAAATTTGAAGTTGAAGCTATCAACATCTTACAAAATGTAAAAGAAATGAGCGAATACCAATCTAAATGGCCCAGAGTGTAACGTGTCATACAGAAATGGTTAGGTAGACACTATATTATATGTCAAATACATCTCAATAAAGCTGGAAAATAAAAAGAAATGGTTAGATTACTTTACTGGGATATTATACAGTTACTTTAAAATAATATTTAGGAAGACAGTGTGGCTATATGAGATGCTCATAGCCTAGGATTATGCGAAAATGTTTAAAAAGGCAAAACAACTTGGGGTTATAGATGCACGATGATTCCAACAATGTTTTCAAGGACTGTGAGGAAATAAACCCAAACCATTAACAGGAATTGTCTTAAAGGGGATAGGAGTGGCAATAAGCTGTTTTTATCTGTTCCTCTGTTTTCTAAATATTGAACTTCATAGGTTACAATATTTACATTAAAAAATATTAAATAAAGTAACTCACATACACATGCAATATAACTCCTTGGAAGAACTAATATCAAACATAAGAATATACTTGGCTCCCCATTGCCAGACTCAAACTTCCCAGCCTTACTTTCAAAGCCTTTCCAGACATGGCTCCTGCTTACTGTGCTAGCCACGTGCCTCACTACGTGTCCAGTTCCAGCCACACTGAACACTCCTGCGCGCCTCTGTGTCTTCTTGCCTCAGCCTGAAAAGCCTTTCCTTGTGTGCAAGATAAACATTGATTTGTGCCAAGACTGCTGGTTACTCCCCAAATCCCTTTCCTGAGGAATAGAAAATAATTTTCAGCTGAGCACACTGCAGTCCAGGATAAAGGCTATATGTCCCAGCTTTCCTTTCGACTGTATATAGTCCTATGGCTTTGTCCTGGCTACTGAGGTGTGGGCAGCCTTTAGGCAACCTCCAGGTATGTCCTTAGTAGGAAAAGGTACTCCCTTCTCTGTCCTTTCCTTCTTAGATACTGAAGTTTGAACAGCCAACTTGGACCATGAGATGAAAGCCATGAGTTGAACTTGGAGGAAGAAGATAGAAGGAACCTGGGCCCCTGATGATCGTGTCGCTGCCACACCAGCCCTGGAGAGCCTACCTCTGGGTTTCATCTGCACAGAAGAGTCGGACTCCTATCTTGCACACCCACTATGGTTTTAGGGTTTTCCGTCACACACAATTTAAACTAATGTTAATTGATACATTAACTTATGAGACAAGCTAGTGGCAAAAATGGTTTTAGAAGAGGGATGACAACACTATCACTGAATTTCTATCCAGAAAAAATGAACAGAAATTTGGGAACTTGGGGCTGGCGTGCAAAGGAAAACAGAAAGGCTGAAGAAGAGCGAAGGGGCTTTGCAATATGGTAAGAAGCCAGAGCCACCAATGACTATTTGGGGAGGAGATGGGAGCTAAGATTTGACCAAAGTTGTAGGAACAAAAATAATTAAATATTAAGTCACCTATTGTACCCTACCACAATGTAATTCCCTGATGTTACAAAATCCCCAGTAAAAATCTAATATACACAATACCCTGGCATGAGCAGGTTTTTTGGAAAATCAAGGAAAAAGGGTCAAGGCAGAGTAAAACAATAGCATAAGTGAAACACCAGAAGGCTGTACATTCCATGGAAGCTGAAAACAGAGCTTATAATAAGCAAAAGCTCCCCCAAATCCCTAGAAAAGTGGGTAGAAATGCTGTATTTCCCACTCAATATGGAACAATTTTTAGAACCAATATTGTACATATATTAGCATGTTTTAATGCTATATATATATATATTTTGCATACCATTTTTCTTTATGCCAGAAATAGAGTCATGCTAGACATATTGTTTTGCAACTTACCTTTTTTTTTAATGTTTTATTTATTTCTGAGAGAGAGAGACAGACAGCATGAACAGGGGAGGGTCAGAGAAAGAGGGAGCTACAGAATCTGAAACAGGCTCCAGGCTCTGAGCTAGCTGTCAGCACAGAGCCCGACGCGGAGCTCGAACCCACAAAGCGTGAGATCATGACCTGAGCCGAAGTCGGACGCGCAACCGACTGAGCCACCCAGGCGCCCCAACTTACTTTTGTTTTAACCAGTCAATATGCCTGGGACATCTTTCCAAGTAAATTAACTTTGTCCTTTAAGAAACAGTGTAGTATTCCATCATATGGAAGCACCAAAATTAATTTAGTCCATATTGATGTAAATCTACCTTTTTGGTATTGTAAATACCAATTTGGTATTGCAAATTGGTATTTATACTTGTGTAAAACAATGTAACACTTGAATGCAATTGTGCATTAGCAATTCAATATCCCTGGAATGACAGGAAGAGACTTTGCAAAGTTTTGGAGTAGATATATTTTTTATTGTGGTAGCTCTTACCACATTGCATTCCAGAGAAGTCTCCTAGTCTCCAGAGGCACTCCTGTATGGGTGCCTATTTGCCTGTACACTCACCACGCTAGATGTTATACATCTTTTTCCTTTTTGTCAGCTGAAAGTGGTATCATGCTAATCAGTGGATTTAACATCTTTTCACATATTTACTGGTCATCTGTATTGTTTTCCTGAAGTGCAGATTTATATCTTGCACCTCTTTTTTTCTATTAAATTGTTCATTTTTCTCATGCAGATTTAGAAAAATGTTTATATGTTAAAGAGATCAATAATTGGTCTTATATATTTAACAAAAATATCTCTTGGTCTGTCATTTGTCTTTTATCTATGTTGTCTTTTGCCATGCCCAAGGTTTTAATTTTGGAAATTACTTAGACTTTGCCACTCCAAAATGTAAACAACATTTTCCTTTATTCTATGAGTTATTCTATCAAAATTATATGGAAATGATGTAATAATTACAAGTGCAATCTCTAGCACCAAACTTCCTGCATTTAAATCTTTTTTTTTTTTAATATTTTTATTTATTTCTACGAGAGAGAGAGACAGCGTGAGCAGGGGAGGGTCAGAGAGAGAGGGAGTCACAGACTGAAACAGGCTCCAGGCTCTGAGCTGGCAGTCGGCACAGAGCCCGACGCGGGGCTCGAACCCACGAACCGCGAGATCATGACCTAAGCGAAAGCCGGACGCTTAACCGACTAAGCCACCCAGGCGCCCCTGCATTTAAATCTTAATTACGCTGTGTAACTTCAGGAAAGCTGTTTAACTTCTAAGTGCCTTGGTTTCCTCAAACGTTAAATGGGGATGGGAATAACATATATTGCTCAGAAGGCATTTGGGAGAGTTAAATGAGTTAGTACATACTAGGTGCTCAGAATACTCCCTGAAACTTCCTGAAACACAGAAAGTTTCAATAAACATTAGCTACAATTATTTTGCTGTGTCTTATGACAGTAATTTTCCTAAGTGTTTTAATACCTAAAATAACCCACATATAAACACTCCAGCAATGCATCAAACCCCGATAATGGCCTTAACCTTTCTGCCACCTGCCTGTAACAGAAAAATGAAACTCAGCACCTGAAGACAGAAAACTGAAGACTGCAAATAAGAAGGGCAGGGTGCCACAGAGCAAATCAAATAGAAGTACCAGCTGCAAAACTCAACAAGCTATAAGGAAATGGAAGAACATAAGGTAGTAATTATGTTTCATGTGTGAGTCTTCCCCTGACAGGGCTCTCAAACAGCAGCTGCACAAACCTGTCCCATCCTTTCTGAGACAAATGTGCCGTTCACATTCAAAGGAAACTCATTTCCTATACACTGAACCCATACATTTAGCAAGTCTCAGGGACTGCCTTGTGTTCTCGAGAGCTTTGTTTAATCTCGGGCCACTTTATGTTGTTATTTAGAGAGCCTGACCATTGTCCTTGTTAGCATTATGGCTGGAAGACAAAGACTGTTCATTGTTTTCACAATGATAAAATGTGCCCACGTTTTGTTAATAATCACTGGAATCTCCAGAAAGGCACATGCTGCCCAAGTACTTCAAATTCTTCTTATTCTTCTTGAATCTCTTCCATGTCTGTGAGTACCTTTTTTGTGCCTAAAGCTGAATGGTTTCTTCTTAATGAGTCTACAAGAGTCTTCTCTATGATATTTATACATATCTTAAGGAACAGCTTGGGGCTCCTGGGTGGCTCAGTCAGTTAAGTGTCCGACTTCGGCTCAGGTCATGATCTCAAGTTTCGTGGGTTTTAGCCCCACGTCAGGCTCTGTGCTGAGTGCCCGCTCAGAGCCTGGAGCCTGTTTCAGATTCTGTATCTCCCTCTCTCTCTCTGACCCTCCCCTGCTCGTGCTGTCTCTCTCAGAAATAAATAAAACATTTAAAAAATTTTTTTTAAAAAGGAACAGCTTTTGGTTTTACTTACCAACTCTTGTTATAGTTTTATTTATTTCTGATTTTGTCTACTTCATTTGTATTGACACAGGCAACAGAAAGGTAAAGACTACTTTTGAATTTCACTACTCATTCCTGAGCAAGCAATTCATCCCCCTGTTACTTTCTTTGATTTATACTGTTTGTTTTCTGGTTGCTCAAGTGAAATGCTCAGTCTTTTTCTTTTCAGTTGCTCTCTTTTCGTAATAAAAGCCTTCGGTTATAGCAATTTTATTTGAATTTCAAAGGACAGAGCTGTCCCAGCAGACCTCTAGGCTACAAATGATTTATAAGAGTAGAGTTGCTCTCTTGAAAAAGGCCTGTGTGCCAGACGAGTGCTGAGAAAATGGTAGAACATTAGAACTGGGAGCAGCCTGAACAAGAGCCAAAGTCCTAAGCCCTACAAACGAGGGCTCTGATCACAGGCAATGAGATAATTTGTCTGGTATTAAAAAGTCACATATCCTCACACTGAGCTGTGCTCTCGTTGAGCAAGAAGTCTTAAAAAGCCAAGCCAAACCATCTCTTTCCTTCTCTTCCTTCCCTCTGCATGATACCAGCTCACCTTCTATCCCATGAAGAACCTAGTTAACTCTTTCCTTTCGTTATCGACCCACATTCAAAATACTGCACAAATTCTGTTTTCAAGGTTGAGCTTCAGCCAGTTATTGCCCCGGGCCTCTCTCTCCCCTCCAGATTACAAACTGGAGGAAATCTGTGGAAGGCAGAAGAATAAGGCTGGCTGCTTTGACTGTGAATTCTACATGCAAACACTGGGAGCTTACATAATTAAAAGTTAACTCAGTGAAAAAAAGGATAAGTCACAATTATTTGGGCCTCTGTCATGGTTTCTGTCCTTCTCACATTTTCTCCCAGTCACCCCAGAGTGGCCTCGTTGCCTTAATCCTGCAGTTCTCTCTCATTTTTTTAATGTTTATTTATTTTTGAGAGGGAGGGGTTAGGCAGAGAGGGAGACACAGAATCTGAAGCAGGCTCCAGGCTCTGAGCTGTCCTCACAGAGCGCAACGCAGGGCTCAGACTCATAAATGGTGAGATCATGACCTGAGCCGAGGTCGGACGCTTAACCGACTGAGCCACCCAGGCCCCCAATCCTGCAGTTCTTAATCAAAGCTGGAAGAAACAGCTATACCTGACAAAATCACCTTGGGAGTTATTTTGTTGAAATTATACACTCTCTGCTCCTTGAATCATAAACAAGGACCTAATCAAAGAAGGGAGGAGATAACAAAAGCTGAAAAGGAATCTAGGAATCTAGTTTGGAAATAATTAGAAATGAGGACAGTTGTTCATCACATTATCAGTGATGAAAGCTGACCAACGTGAATGTACAATGACAGGAAAATAAATTCCATTACAGTAATCCACATTATGGAGTCTGTTTATAACTATTGCAACTAGTACTTTTAATAACATGAGAAAAGACGCATGATTTAACTTTCATTGCAAAGCGCAAGATACAAAAATGTATATAAAATATGATTCCAACTATTTATATGCTTAATGTATATATGCAGCAAAAAGGTTAGACAGGAAGTCACCAAAATGCTAGCAGATTTTTGTTTTGAATGGGATTAATGGAGAATTTTTAAATTCTTTTCTCTTTAGAAACATTTTTGTGTTTTCACTGTTTTTCTCACAAACATCATTGCATTTATAATCAGAAACAAATCAATAAAGGTTTATAGGTAAGAACTTCTAATCTGTACCTTCTATAGCTTATAATCAGTTCTGCAGAAAGAAAAGAGATAAGGAAAATGGGGAGGGGAGGAGAAAGTTCTACCTAAGAGAAAAGGAAGTATTGGTTTACCAGTACTGGTGATATTCAAAATATTTATTGAGAGTCTGGGCCAGGCTCCACGCAATGAGAACACAGGATGACTGTAGCTAACTGATTCACTCACATTGTGTATTCTCACTGAATGTCAGCTTGTTTTCAGGCTCACTTTACAAGGGAAGGTGTTGGGGGGCGCCTTGGTGGCTCAGTCGGTTAAGCGTCCGACTTCGGCTTAGGTCATGATCTCACAGTCTGTGAATTCAAGCCCCGTGTCGGGCTCTGTGCTGACAGCTTGTAGCCTGGAGCCTGCTAAGGATTCTGTGTCTCCCTTTCCCTCTGTCCCTCCCCTGCTCATACTCTGTTTCTCTCTCTCTCTCAAAAATAAATAAACATTAAAAAATTTAAACAACAACAACAACAAAGGAAGATGTTGGATATATCCTGACCACTACTTTGAGGCTTTGAATACATGGTCTCCCTGCACAGAGCAGGTTTCCCTCCATTTCCCTCTGTCAAAACCCTGCTTAGGTCTTTCCTGTTTCATGAGGCCTTTCCTTGCTGTCCTAGTCAAAATCAGCTCCTTCTGTTTCCTGATAGCCTTTGCCCCCTGTCCCTAATGTAGTACTTACCATAAGCACTGCCTCATACTATAGCAATCCCATTGTCTTTCCTGCTATTCCACAAGTCCTTAAGGCAGGGGCTACATCCCCATAGCACCTAACATCGTGGGAGAAGTCTCTTCTGAGTCCCCATACAACTGTAAAAAAGCAGGGTTCCTTGTCATCATGGGGTACCTTCCAGAAAGTCCATAGGATTAGGGTGGCCAATTGCCGTTTGCAACTTTGGGTGAAGCAATCCAGGATCTGAGCAATTTACTGAGATGGGAACACAGACACATTTCCAAAACCAGCCCCTCTGAGATACAGGAAGTTGGTCTGACTGTAAGAGAAGCCTCTACTGATGATGAAAGTAGAACTGGATATAGCTGAGGTCCCTCCTTTCTTCTGGGGTAGGGGGAGATCAGGGGAGCAAACAGGCAGCATCAAGGAGGCATCAACCTGGACATACTCTGAGATACCTACAGGGAATACAGGGTGGTGCTTTTGCAAAATTACTAAAAAGTTCTTGGCTTTGGAACATCATAGATTCGATACAATCATTCACTTAGTCAACAAACATTAGTACTACATGGTTAGGCCTTGTGCTGGGTATTGGGAGATTATAATATACGATAATATATGCTGTTGGGAAAGGTACATGAAATGACACTCACAGACTTAAACAGACACAGCTGAGTTGAACTGTACTCAAACCTACTGTTTTGATCTGCTAGGGCTGTTCTAACAAAGTACCACAGACTGGGTGGTTTAACAAATTTTTTTTAACGTTTATTTATTTTTGAGGCCGAGAGAGAGAGGGAGAATGAGTGGGGGAGGGGCAGAGAGCAAGACACAGAATCCAAAGCAGGCTTAAGACTCCAACCTGTCAGCACAGAGCCCAACTCAGGACTCAAACCCACAAACTGTAAGATCATGACCTGGGCTGAAGTCAGACACTTAACCTACTGAGCCACTCAGGCACCCCTAGATTGGGTGATGTAAACAACAGGAATTTATTGTCTCCATTATGGAGGCTGGAAGTCTTGAGATCAGGGAAGGTATCTAGGGTTGTTTCCTTCCGCAGGCTGTGAGGGAAGGATCTGTTCAGGCCCCTCTCTTCTTAACCGGTGGATGGCATCTTCATCCTGTGTCTCTTCACATTATCTCCCTCTATGTACATCTCTGTGTCCAAATTTCCCTTTTTGATAAGGACACAAGTGTATTAGGTTAGAACCCACCCATATGGTTGCATTTTAACCTCATTCCTTCTGTAAAGATGGTATTTCCAACTAATTCTGAGGTACTGGGGATTTAGGTCTTCAACATATGAATTTTGATAGGATACAATTCAACCCATAATATCCACCCACATCTAACAGATAATCCAAAGCTAAACCTAAATGTCATGAGGCAGCCTCGAACAGCTTCTCTGGCCATGTTGCATGAGGACTACCCCCCAGCATTATCCCTGGGAGCGAAGGTAGCAGAGACACCAATTACAGCAGCAATAGGTAAGGCACAAGATGGCACTCTCCTCCTTCCAAGGAGATTGGCAGCCTTCTCCTGGGGCTTGGCTCCTGTTTTCCTGTCTCGTTCTTGGCAGCAGGGACAGGCCGACAACAAACAATATGATAGCATGTCCTGGCACTTCACGTTGGAGGGCTTTGCCAAGGGTAGAAAACAGCTTGAGGAAAGGAGAAGCCCACTCCTTTAAATATGCAGCCCAGCAAGATAGGCTAAACATACCTAAATGCCTCTCTCAATCCCCAACATAACTGAAAAAGTCATTAAGCTGGACACCACTAAATAAAATATGCTAATCTGCTTTACTGAAATATTAAACCTCAATTCTCAAATTCCAAAAAAATATTAAAATTTCTCAACTGTAAACATGTGAAAAATACACTTCATACCACTTGTTCCCTAGTTTCAATCACTTTCCAATACACCAAAGAGAAACTAAAGTAGAAAAGACATCACTGAACACAAAATGAGCATACTTTAAATACAGTTGCACTGTCTTAAATGGCTCATGACACATTAACTCAATCACTTAAGTTAATGCATAATTTGATATAGCTATTGAACAGGAAATTATCTCATTTGGTAGCATCTGGCCAAAAAGATACAGCTGAAAAAATGTATATAGTTAACAATTTCCAGAGGAACCGTGTGGCTCAGTCGGTTAAGTGTCTGACTTCAGCTCAGGTCATGATCTCACGTTTTGTGAGTTTGAGCCCCGTATTGGGCTCTGTGCTGACAGCTCAGAGCCTGGAGCCTGCTTCTGATTCTGTGTCTCCCTCTCTCTGCCCCTCCCCAGCTCATGCTCTGTCTCTCTATCTCTAAATAAACAAATGTTGAAAAAAAATTTCCTATAGAGCACAAAAACAAATAGGTCTGCTGAGCTCATGCTTGTATCCTTACTAGAAGTCTACCTAGTTCATTTTCTGTTTTACTTGCAACCTTTAAATATATTATCACAGTGAACATTTATGTTGGTGTGGTATGTGTGTTCAGTGAATAAGTAGGCTAAATAAATAAATAAATAAATAAAAATAATAATTTAAGGTTATGATTGGGGGTGGATTAAAGACTCCAAGAAATTCAGTTATTAAAATTTGGTATGAAAAAGATAGAGGAGTTCCTTTTAAACCTGAAATGTGTCTGGTTAGTATTCTTAACCTCATCAGAAGTACGAACCAAATGAAAAATACTTAAAGCATTAACTACCAGCATGCCCTTGACGAAGTTGTAAAGGATGATGGGCTAATTTCTGACCTCTAGTGGTAAAGTCATAATAAGATTCTCAAATATATTATACTCCATCCTGAATTACTGCTACATTAGGGAGAGAATCCATCTATAAAGGATTAAAAGGAAGACAGTCATCCACAATTTCAGAGGGCACTCATTAATTATATATAATATTCATTAATTATATCTACTTACTGTGTGTATGTGTGTGTGTGTGTGTGTGTGTGTATACATTGATTTTATTATTTGTTTAACAGTACATCATGGAATGCTCTCAAAGTTAACTGTTACAGATCTGCGGCAAATTGCACTTTCCAAAAACAGCCACACAATATATCCTGCCCCCATGCTGTTACAGAACATGGCCACTCTCCCACAAAAATGTGGAGTCAAAAAAATAAAAAATAAAATAAAATAAAAATACAGAGTCTATTTCCCTCCTCTTGAACTTTGATAAGCCTGTGACTGTCTTCACAAATAGAATGTGGCAGAAGTGATATTGTTTGACTGCTAAGACTCAGTTAGAAAAGATGATATAGCTTCAAGCTTTTCTTTCTTCTCCTCCTTTCCCTTCTTCTTATTCTTTCTCTCTTCCTCTTCCTCCTCCTTTTTGCTCACTCCTCCCCCTCTTCCTCCCTCCCTCTCTCAGCTACCATGTTATGAGGATGCCCAGGTCACACTGTGAGCCCATGTTCTAGTAGACAGCTCTAGTTAAGTTCTCAACCAACAAGCCAGACTGCCATACAGGGAAGTAAATGAGCCTTCAGATAATTCCAGATCTCTTCCATGAAGTCCACCTCTGCTTTTCACATTAGGCCTTAGACACCATGGAGAATGAATAAGCCAACCCCCTGACCCTTATCCAAATCCCTGACCCACAGAATCCATGAGCATAATAAAATTGTTGTTTTATGTCAGTAAGTTTTGCTGGAACTTTGTTACAGTAGATTACTGGAACAGAATTGACTTGTCCATTTTAGTGGCTGTATAGCATTTTATAGCCTGGCTACAATGCTGCTTGTTTGATCATTACATTTGCAAGGGTATTCACTTTGCTTCCAGTCTTTGCTACTACAAACATTACTGCAATAACTATCCTTGAATACAGATCTTGAGAATTGTAGAGTAGAATTGCCACATATTTTGATTTTTACTAGTTCTTTTTTTTTACCCCCTGGTTCATAAGGGGTTTATTTGTGGGGGGGGGGAGAATCTTGATTTATTTATCTTTGCTACTATTTTCTATATTTCATTAATATAAGACTTTGTTTTTTATTAATTTTCCTCTTCTATCGTCTTTTATGGTTCATTTTCTAATTTAGTAAGATGAAGACTGAGTTACTTTATTTTTAATCTTTGCTTACAGTTTTCATGGGTCTTATAGGTATGCTCATGCTGGGTTTTCCTTTTTTTTGCTTTAAAGAGCTTGCAATTTCAATTTAGTTTCTAATTTTATCAAGAAATTATTTAGGAGGCTAATTTTAAGTTTCAAATAATTTAAATTATCTTTTTAAAATTTATTTCTAATTTCATTAACTTTATTCTAATTTCATCAGATAATGTGACCTGTCTCTACTTTTGTGTGTGTGTGGGCGCGCGCATGCGCGC
>NW_027529426.1:3449165-3524625 GCF_008692635.1 Crocuta crocuta
CACTTTTGGAAGAAGTCAATGGCCATTTGGAAATATATATTAATCTTTGTTTAAAGAATGTAAGATTCTATATATATTTATTAAAATTATGTGTTGATTATATGCCTTTGTATATTTCTTAACTTTTTGTCTACTAGATCTATTTCTGAAACCAGTATAGTACAAATCACTCTAATTTCATTTTTATGAAATTGTCTTTACGTTACTAATATTTTGACTTCTATATATTTAGCAATTATGTTCTTTGATGCATATCTTCATATGTTATGTCCTTCGTAGGAAATGTTCTTCTTCTTCCTGTTCATTAATAATTCCACCTGTCTGATGGTAA
Source organism: Crocuta crocuta (assembly GCF_008692635.1). Lineage (NCBI taxonomy): Eukaryota > Metazoa > Chordata > Mammalia > Carnivora > Hyaenidae > Crocuta > Crocuta crocuta. The sequence goes on from NW_027529426.1 coordinate 3,449,497, forward strand.
TATTGCCTCTCCTAGTTTCATTTGCTTGCATTTGTGTGGTATTCCTTTTCCAATTTCTATATTTTAGAATATTTCTTTATTACGTTAAGTGTTCTCTATGGACAGCATACAGCTAGGTTTGCTTTTAATCTAATATGACAGTCTTTGTCTTTTGATAGGAAAACGGAGCTCATTTACATTTAATATAATTTCTGACATTCTTGATTTTTATTCCTTCTCTCGTTTTTGCTTACTATTGAACTATAGTAACTATACTCTCGAACTTTAAATTTCCCTATTACCTTTAATTTATATTTACTAGTATGATCAAGTTATAATTTATTGGGGCACTTGGGTGGTTCAGTCAGTTAAGCATCTGACTTCAGTTCAGCTCATGATCTCGTGGTCCATATGAGTTTGAGCCCCACATCGGGCTCTGTGCTGACAGCTCAGAGCCTGGAACCTGCTTCAGATTCTGTGTCTCCCTTTCTCTCTGCCCCTCCCACTTGCACTCTCTCTCTCTCTCTCTCTCTCAAAAATCAACATTAAAAATTTTTTAATTATTTAAAAAAGTTATAATTTATTCCCTTTCCCTCTTATTAATTTTAAAATGATATCATACTTTTTCTATTCCATTTATATTTACTAGTATGATCAAGTTATAATTTATTGGGGCACCTGGGTGGTTCAGTCAGTTAAGCATCTGACTTCAGCTCAGCTCATGGTATCGTGGTCCGTATGAGTTTGAGCCCCACATCAGGCTCTTCTATCATACTTTTCTATTCCATTAATAGTTACCTTCCTTTTTATTCTCTGAAAAGATACAATTTCCCCCACCATTTTAGTCTATCCCTGGATACTTTCCCTCCACTTTAGTAAGATAATACTTCTAAAATGCTTTTGCTTTCCACTCCCCTTCTCTCAACCCCACCTTTTGGGTTTTGGTGAGAAATTTTATGACTTTTGCTTCCAGGCTTTCATTAGTAGAGTCCCATTTATCTTGAGTCTTTATTTAATACATATAATACATAGTCCCAGTCATTCCATTATTATCCGTGTATATTACAAGGTTCAATGTTCACTCACCACTTTTTCCTTTCTACTTCACCTTCTCTTTCTTGAGATCTCTATTCTCATTAATTTGTTGTTTAGTTACAGCCCTCTTTTCATAGTTTCCTTGGATGGGAGATGAGTGATATATTCTTGGAATACTTACATTTCTGCATTCCTTTCCCCTTGGCAGGTGAATGGTACTACGCTGCAAAGATACCTATCTCTTGGGTTACATTCCTTTTCTCTTAGTAGGGATAGACATTATTCCAGTCCGATGCCAGTCTGATTCTTTTCCCTTTGTGAATAATTTCTTCTTTCTGTCTAGAAACTTACAAGATTTTTCTCTTCAACCTTGGGACTCGTGAATTCTGTTAGAATATGTTTAAGTGTGGGGTGCCTGGGGGGCTTGGTCGGTAAGCCTCTGACTTCAGCTCAGGTCACGATCTCACAGTTTGTGCTGACAGCTCAGAGCCTGGAGCCTGCTTTGGATTCTGTGTCTCCCTCTCTCTCTGCCCCTTACCCACTCACGCTCTGTCTCTCTTACCTTCAAAACTAAACAAACATTATAAAGAACTTTTTTAAAGAATATGTTTAACTGTGGGGCACCTGGGTGGCTCAGTCAGTTAAGCATCTGACTTCAGCTCAGGTAATGATCTCACAGCTCGTGGGTTCAAGCCCCGCATTGGGCTCTGTGCTGACAGCTCAGAGCCTGGAGCCTGCTTCAGATTCTGTATCTCCCTCTTTCTCCGACCCTCCCCTACTCACGCTCTCTCTCTCTTTCTGAAATAAATAAAACATCACAAAAAAAAATTCAAAGAATATGCTTAAGTGTGTGCCTTCGGCACTTTCAATGGCAAAAAAAAAAAAAAGTCTTCATTCAGCTCAGGAAAATTTGCATCTATTAAATTTGGTTTTTCCCTTATAATTCACTCTGGAACTCTTATTAGATCTCTGGATTTGTCCTCTGTCTTCCAGCAGCTAAAGCAACCATTTAAGAATTTGAAAAGGTATACTAATGCCTTTCCTAATAATACTGGATCATCACCACCGACATCAGCTAAACTATCTGATGATAACATCTGGTAAGAGAATGTAGCCTAAAGTGAAATATAATAATATGCATATCATTTGCACACTAGATAATCCACTCTATCAAGCTTGGCTTTTTGTACTATATTTTAAAATATGCATCTATTAACTTAATTATACTTATTTTAAAAAATTTTAAAGCAATATACACACAGGTTTGTTTTTTTTAATCTGTCCATATAATGAAAGTAAAATCTCCCTCTCCTACCTCTGACTCCCCAGACCCACCCCTAAGGTAACTTGTTCTTCACACTTTCTTACAAAACCCTTCAGAAATTCTTCATGTATAACAGGAACAAAATTATTGTTGTGGAAGTATCCATACCTTCTTTCCATCCTCCTACCTAGCAGCAAAAAAATTTTGACATTTGTACCCTGATCCCTTCCCACCTCCTACATTCCTACCTCCCACTGCCTTATTATACAGATGGGACAAATAGGTGTGGGGGACTTATAAATGAAGAAGCAAAATTGAAGTAGGAGATTTATATCAAAAAAGCCCATGCCTACTCACTATAGGAAGAAGAAGAAAAAAAAAGTGGAAAGAAAGGTAGAGAGATGATAGATGAGGCCTAGCACTGGCAAAGATTTCAGAGAGGATTTTGGAAAAAGGGGGAAACAGAGGCTTTGGGGTGTCCATAGGATATGAGAGGGTGGGAGACAGAAAGACTATGTGGAAATATAGACCTAAAGAGGTATTGTGAAAGTTACGTTTTATGTAATTTATATTGTATCAAACACAAGTATTTCATATAAGTTTTTTGAAGAAGACACAGATTAGAATTACTTTCATTGTCTTACGAGCACGGTACCCTCTGAGGCTGTCATTTGAGGCCCAAGATCTATTCTGTTCATTCTATGTGTGGGTTTGCCTTCAAGTGTGTGTGTGTGTATGTATGTATGTATGTATGTATGTATGTATGTGTGTGTTTAGAAAGAGATGTATATAGACAGATTTATCTACACATATCTTTTAAAAACAATTTTTTTTAAATTATTTTTTAAGTAAGCTCTACATCCAATGTGGGGCTTAAACTCACAACCCTGAGGTCAAGAGTCACATGCTCCACTGACTGAGCTGGCCAGGTGCCCCTACATATATACTTTTCAGAAAACACAAAAATGTAAATACACTTTTGCACCTTGCTTCTTTTCCCCCTTAAATATATAGACTGATTTATTTATATCCTGCCTACTTCCTAAAAAGATTTGATTAGCTTACAATAAAAAATTTTAACATGACTCCAAGGACAAGAACCGAAAAGTAAAAGGGCCACAGGAGAAACTATATTCAGAAATTCTAGCTAATAGTTTCATTTCATGTCAGAAAACATTAATGTTACTTTAAAAATAGACTCCTAAGGAGCCAAATTTTTGAAAGGAAGAAATTAATTCTACCTAAGAAAAGACTGAACAATGAAAAGAAAAACTTAGCCCAGATCCTAAAAAGACAGTGAGAGCTTCCTACTACATGACCCCATCCACTTTAGAATCTTAGCAAAGAGATTCAGGCAAGCGCCATCAATTCTCAATTGTTTATACAAACAGAGATACACAAACCAAGATCATCAAAAATAGCAGGTAACTTTTAAAGTATATTTAATTGGTTTTTATATATCCAGATGGATAAATCCAGAAAGAAGTGACTTCAAACAAAACAATGAAGTCCTACTACAAACTGTTTCAGAAAGACCTGGGAAAGTATCCATTTCCCATCATCCTCTCAGCTCCTCCTGATGACCCCATCCATCTCATCCCTTCAGTATGTGCACAACAGTAGATTAAAGCAGAATAATCCTTATAAATCTTTCCTCAAAGTGGAGCTGTGTTGAGTCAGATCCTATCAGTGTGAAGGATGGGGACCATGCAAATAAAGAAAACATGTTTTAGTCCATCCATACTTCAGGCAGATGGCTTTCAATCTTCCCTTCCACTTTATTGCCTGTCACCTTCCTGTACAGTATGTACATAAAACAGATGATCCAGAAAGTTGGTATCACTTCTGCGACTTTCTCCACTCTGATAATCATCTCCATGCTCAGCCACAAATCAAACTATGTTGTGAACAAATATCCACAATCCTAATATCTTGAACTCTGGTATTCTCTCCCTTCCTACAAATTCCTTTTGCCTTCCCTCTCCCCAGCACTTTCTGAATCTGTTTTTTTTTTTTTTTAACCTCCATGATACCTTCACTTATTCACCTCCATTTCCTCAATCTACCAGCCCCTCTAGATTCCACTTGACTCCTTCCCCAGTTTGTATCTCACAATCAACCATTTCAACTTTATACATACAGCACCCTAAATTCCTTCTCTCTTCCTTTCCACACTGACTCCGTGCCATACCTCCTTGACAATCACTGACCTTGTGTAACCTAACTGGTGTCTCTGTTTCTCCTCCCTTCTGGAAACTGCTGGAGAAAGATCACTCGATACAATAAATAAGTACCAGGTGTTTAGGATGTACAGCTCTCAATCCAAAACCTGGTTCTGCTATTTATTAGCTGGGAAAGTTTGGACAAGCAACATAATCTCTCTGAACATCTGTTTCCTTATCCATAAAAAGGGGTATATTCATTAGGACACTTGCAGGTGTAACAGAACAGTAGCTTACTCTCTCCTATAATAAAATGGTTAAAAATCAGTTCCAGGGTTAATTCAGTGACTCGATGAAGTCATCAAGAACAAAGATTCTTTCCTCTTTATGTTCCACCATCCTTAGCACACTGACTTGGGCCGTAGGTGTATTTCTTCATGTTACAATATTGGTGACTGCAATTCGAGGCATCACACATAGACACCAAGTCTTGCTGAAGAAGGATGTACTTCCTCCCATGTGCCTCACTGTATTAGTGAAGAAAACCTTTCCTAGAACCCTTCTAGAATTCTCCTTAGGTCCCTTTGTCTTAGTCATATATCCACCCTTTAGCCAATCATTGGCAAAGGGAAATGGGATTATCATGACTGCCTTTCTGACCAATCATAATTCACTCTCTGGGGCTAGATAGAAGGCAAGCTTTCCTGAGCACATTGCCACTGGATACCTAAACAAAACAAACAAACAAACAAGCTGTAATAATAAGAACATGTGTTGTGTAGGCCAACAACCTGTCATTTGGGCAAGAATACCTACTTCACAGGGTGGTTATAAATATTATATTGGATACATTTTCAAAGTACCTAGTGATGCCTGACACACGGTAGACGTGATGGTTTTTAAAGTTGTCCAAAAATTCTTTAATATTCTTTCCCTCAAAAAGTAGAGCTAATTCCCCTACCCTTGAATGTAGGCTGCACTTAGTGACTGGATTCTAACAAATAGAACTTGGCAAAACTAGTGGTGTGAGATTTCCAACACTAGGTCATAAAAGGTTCCGCAGTTTCTGTTTTGCTCTCCAGGGTCGCCCACCCTGGAGAAAGCTGCCATTGTATAAGGACACTCAAGTAGCCCATGGAGAAGGCCACACAGGGAGAAACTGAAGATAACCACCAACCAGCACCAATTTACATGCCACGTGAATGAGCCATCACCATGGAAGTGAGTTTCTGAGGCCCAGTCAGCCTTCAACTGACGGATGTGCCAAGCCACATTTAGGCTGCAACCTCATGAGAGACTCCAGTCCAGAATGATCCCAGCGAGGCCACTCCAGGAATCCTGGGAAACTGAGAATAATCATTTTTGTGGTTTAAAGCCACAAAGTTTTGAAATGATTTTTTTTTACACAGCAATAGAAAATCAATACAGATTTGAGTACCAAAAGAGGGTTCAGCTATAACAAAAAATTTTTAATGCAATAGTAGCTTTGTAACTTGGCAGTGGACAGAACCTGGAAGAACTTTGAGGAGACAATTAGTGAAGACTTAAAGGGCCTTGAAGAGACTGCCAGTGAGGGCAGTTAAGATTCATTAGTTTACTATGACAGACCAGATAAAATGTATCTTGGTTTCCTCTTTGATAGCTGCTGAGAGGTAATAAGCATCATTAAATGCACAGGCACTGGAGCCTGATTGCCTTGATTTGAATCCTGGTTCCATCACCTCTTAGATATATTGGGCAAGTTGCTTACTGTGTCTCAATTTCCCTTGATAGATTTTTATAAGGATTAAATAAGTTGCTACACAAAAACTTTAAAAAGGGCAGGTTTCTTTCTGTGTCCCATGGCAGAGTTATGGTTGAGGACCTGCAAAACAGGATTCAGGTAGAAGTCAAGGAACATTAGAGAAGCCAAAAAAGAATAAAATTTTTGTGATGGGTTATGCCACCAGGGTAGCATTTCTTAAGGTGTGGCCCACCTGCATTAGAACCATTGAAGTATTTATTGAAAATCTGGGGCCTTACTTTCTGAGATTGATTTAGGAAGTCTAACGCAGGGAAGAAATCTGTATTTCCACTGAGCCTTTTGTGGATGATTCTTATGTACACTAAAGTTTGAAAGCCATTACCCTGGGGAAAGGGAGTCCAAGTAAATTGTATAAAGATTAGTCTCTTTGAACCATACTGTTTTAGCTTAAAAATGAGGGCAAAAATTCCCATTCTTATCCACAATTTATCCATTTTTGTTTTAATATACAAATAAGGTACATTAAATAATAATGTGCATTATCTGCCATTGAGTAAAATTAACGCTCCTGAAAACAGGCTATGTTTATCCTAGACGTGTGGAAGTGCTGGCATACATCCACTTCACCCAGCTGGGCTCCAAGGTTTTGTGATAACTCTGTCAACCCATTTTATTTCTAGTGCCTGCTTTGACAAGTACCATCAGGGTTGTAAATATGGACATTTGATCATTGATCCTCTGGCTCCAGCTTCTTCTAATGAGGCTTTTTGTGCTGTAGAGACTGGGAAGTCTAAAACTGCATTTCCTTGACCCCTTTGGAAGGTAAAACCCTGGATATAAAATAGTTTGTAGCAATTAGATATACTCATGAAATGTGGGAGGCAGAAGTAAGCTGAAGACCATCTATCTACTGCTATGTCTCATTCTGATAAAAAGTCAGGTTATAGGTGAGGGCAGGGTTTTCAGCAAGTTTTCCAGGTGTGGGCACCAGCTCTGAGTACGCGGAGAGGAAGTGGTGATGCTGCTGCCATGGCGACCTTTCAGTTAAGGCAGATGTGGCAGGCAGCTAATTGCACAGTGTTCTGGAAGCCATTCCCTGAGCTAAGTCTAGAATTCATTTCTCTCTTTTACCAACTTTTTAGAAACTTTTTATTGGGGCATCTGGGTGGCTCAGTTGGTTAAGCGTCCAACTTTGGCTCAGGTTATGAATTCATGGTTCGTGAGTTCAAGNTTTTTATTGTTGAGATTTTGAATATATTTTAAAAGTAGAACCATAGACTCATAAACTCCCAACTTCAACATTTACCAACTTAGGCCAATCTTCTAAGTACCCTCATCTACTTCATCTTATTTCCAAATAAGTTGGAAATATCATTATCATTTTATGTATTTCAACATCTTACCTCTTTTTCAAAAAGTAAAGACTCTAAAAAATGTAATCACTGAGATAATAGAAAACATATTGGTCTCTGCCCCCAGTTCCTGACACAGAGCTCCTGAAGCCCTTGTAGTCATTTCCTACAGGATAAAAACTCTCGGCGCGTTTCTTGTTCCAATACTGATCTTTGACTCCATTCCTGACACAGGGCTCCTAGAACCCGTCTCTAAGTGATAAGAGCATTACGAACATTTATCCTATTGAGGTAACTCTGGGGAAGGATCCTGGATTGGAGCTGGTCACCAGAAAGACCAAGCCACGATCAGAAGCAGCTTGGAATGTTCAGTCCCAGCCCTTGTCCTCAGAGGAGAGGGGCTGGAAACGGGGGTTAATGACTGAACATGCCTACATGAGAAAGCCTCCACGAAGTTCCAATACTGTGGGCTTTGGAGAGCTTCCAGGTAGATGGAACACTCAAACAAGAGGGTGATGCACCCCAGCTCCATGGAGACAGAAGCTCCTGGAGTCAGGACCCTCCCAGACCTCACCCTATATATCTCTTCATCTGACTGTTCATCTCTGTCCTTTTATCATATCCTTTAACAAACTAGTTAAGCATAAGGAACTGTTACCCTGAGTTCTGTGAGCCACTTTAGCAAATTTATCAAACTGTGAGGAAGTTATGGGAACCCCTGATGTAGAGCCAAGTTGGACAGAAGTTGTGGGTAAGCTATGTATCTACTACTTGTGACTAGCATCTGAAGTGGAGGGGTGTGGGGCGGTCTTGTGGGACTGAACACTTAACTTGGCGGAATACGATGTTATCTCTGGGTAGATAGTGTAACAATTTAATGGAACTGTAGACACTCAGCTTGTGTCATAGACAATTGCTTGGGGTGGAGAAAGACTCCAACATTTGGTGACCAGAAGGAAGGTGTTTTGTGTGAATTATAAAGAGACACAGAAAAGAAACACACAGGAGGAAGGACTGGTTTTTTCCCTAGACGAGAGAATAAGGTAGGAGGCGGAGAAACTAGGTTTTCCTAATATGACCACAATATCCTCGTTCAATAAATAAATAAACAGATCTTTAATATAATTAAATGTCCAGTGTTCACATTGTCAATCATCGTATTGTTGTCATAAAAAACATAATAGTTTTTGGCTGAACAAATAAAGTCCACAAATTGGTTGATATGCCTCTTCCGTCTTAATGTATAGGTTCCCCTTCCATCTGTTTTTTTCCTTTGTAATTTATTTGAAGAAACTGTGTTGTTAGAGCATCTCACAGACTGTACTTTTGTGGTTACATCCCATGGTGTTGACATATTCCTCTGTTCTCTGTAATTCATATAAATTGGTTGTTAGGTCTATAGGCTTGATCAGATGTAGGTTCAATTTGGTTTTGATTCCACTGATTTTTGAGTACGCATTCTATGTATTAGACACCTTTCTAGGATAGTAGAAGCTACCAAAAAAAACCCCAAAAACCAATATCGTGCATTCAGTCAGATACACAGCTACAAGGCATACCTCATTTCACTGCACTTTGCTTTATTGCACTTCACAGATTATGTTTTTACAAAATGGAGGTTTGTGGCAACTCTGCATCAGGCAAATCTATTGGTCCATTTTTCCAACAGCATTTGCTCTCTGTCACATTTTTGGCTATTCTCCTAATATATCAAGCTTTTTCATTATTGTTATTATATTTGCTATGATGATCTGTGATCAGTGACCTATTGTAATTGTTGGGGGGGGGACCACAAACTGTTTGGAAAATGTTATGTGTTCTCACTGTCCCCATTGGCTGCTCCCCTTTCTCTCCCTCTCCTTGGGCCTCCCTATTCCGACACACAGTAATATTGAAATTAGGCCAATTAATAGCCCTACAATGGCCTCTAAGTGTTCAAGTGAAAGGAAGAGTCACACATCTCTCACCTTAAATCAAAAACTAAAAAGGATTAGATTTAGTGAGGAAGACTGTCAAAAGCCAAGACAGGCTGAAAGCTAGACTTCTTGTGCCAGTTAACCACACTGTGAATGCAAAAAGTTCTTGAAGGAAATTAAAAGTGCTACTTTAGTGAATATATGAATAAGACAGTGTAACAGCCTTACTGCTGATATGGAGAAAGTTTTAGTGGTCTGATAGAAGATCAAACCAACCGCATAATTCTCTTAAGCCAAAACCCAATCCAGAGCAAGGTCCTAACTCTTTCCTAATTCTGTTAGGCTGAGAGAGGTGAGGAAGCTACAGAACAAAAATAAGAAGGTGGCAGAGACTCATTTGTGAGGTTTAGGGAAAGAAGCCACCACTGTAACATCAAAGTGCAAGGTGAAGCAGCATGTACTGATGTTGAAGAAGCTGTAGCAAGGCATCCAGAAGATCCAGTTAAGCTCAATAACACAGGTGGCTACACTAAACAGATTTTTGAATAGACGGAACAGCCTTCTGACACCTAATGCAGCTGATGTCTTTAAGATGAGGCTCATTTACCATTCCCAAAACCCTAGAGCCCTTAGCAATTACACTAAAATCTATTCTCGCCTATGCTCTATACACAGAACAAAGCTATAACATGGTTTACTGACCAACTGCTCCGAAAATAAAAGATTCCTTTCAAAATATGACTACTCATTGACAATGTACTTTGTCACCCAAGAGTTCTGATGGAGACAAACAAGATTACTGTTGTTTTCATGTCTGCTAACACAACATCCATTTCGCAACACATGGATCAAGGAGTCATTTTGACTTTCAAGTCTTATTATTTAAGAAATTTCTTTCATAGGGCTACCGCAGCCATAGATAGTAACTCTGACAGATATGAAAGCTTTCTGGGAAGGATTCACCATTCTCAATGCCATTAAAAACATTCCTGATTCATGAGCAGAGTCAAAATATCAACATTAATAGGGGTCTGAGAGGTAATTCCAACCCTCATGGATGACATGTAGGAATTCAAGACTTCGGTGGAGGAAGTAACAGCAGATGTGGTTGAAATAGCAAGAGAACTAGAATTAGAAGTGGAACTGAAGATGTGACTGAATTGTTACAATCTCATAAAATTTTCACAGATGAGAAACTGCTTACAGGTGAGCAAAGAAAGTGGTTTCTTTAGATAGAACCTACTCTTGGTGAAGAAGCTGTGAAGATTGTTGAAATGACAACAAAGGATTTACACTATGACTGATGGGTGGGGGGAGGTGAAGGGGGGTGATGGGCATGGAGGAGGGCACTTGTGGGGATGAGCACTGGGTGTTATATGGAAACCAGCTTGACAATAAACTATTAAAAAAATTCATTGATAAAGCAGTGGCAGAGTTTGAGTGGACAGACTCCAATTCTGAAAAATCAGCTGTGGGTAAAATGCTATCCAACAGGATCACACGCTACAAAGAAATTATCACAAAAGCAAGAATCAATCGATGTAGCCAACTTCTTTTTTGTCTCATTTTAGGAAACTGCTACAACCACCCCAACCTTCAGCAACCACCACCCTTGATCAGCCATGTTGGTTAGTGGTATCATTTGAATACTTAAGTTAAAATACATACAACTGCAATTTCCTTTTTATTATTCCTAAATAATAATATTTAGGAGTACAGAGCACAGAGTAATCATCAACAAAGTTATGTTGATGGAAGAACTAATTTTCACATTATTTACATTTAGTGATGAAAACTGTGGCAGATTAATTCCCCTAATATACATTCTCTTTCCTCCAAGAGAATGCCCATATTTTAGCTGAACATGTAGTACACTGAAATAAAGATAATTTTCCAGCATCTCTTGCAGCTAGATGTGACCACATGACTAAGTTCCAGTCAATAAGATATAAGTGGAAGTGTTAAATGGCAACTTCCAAAAATCTTTTATTAAAAAAAAAAAAATCTCTGGCACTTGCCCATTGTTCCTCTCTTTGTCCTTCCTCCAACAGAATGCAGGTTTGATTATTAGAGTTCTAGCTACCAACCCTGGTTTAGGAAATGAAGGCCACAGCCTGGGTATGATAATAGTGGTAAGCTAAAAATTAAAGGATCCTAGATCTCCATAGAATTCATGGAAATGAGCACACTCATCAGACCTGAAGTCTGTATTACATTAGGAGAGAAATAAACTTTTGTTGTTGTCGCTGGAAAACCATGGTAAGAGCTTCCTTTGGATATAGGAGGAAGGCCGATTTATAAATGGCAGTTTTTCACAGACTTACACAGTAGAGCCATATCTTACTAGGGGGTAAAAGAATATTATCTTTTTATTCAATTATTCTTATTCATATGAAGAAAGTAGTTGCTTTATAGTAGGAGTTACAGAACCTAGCTTGGAGTTTCCCTCTGCCATTAACTAGCAAATGAGTCAACTTCTCTAGGCATCTGTAAGACAACTATGTAATAAGATTCTCTTGAGTCTTAAAATATAACATACATGGAAGTGCTTCATAGTATAAATAACAATGCACAGAGAGTTGATGAGAATTATAAGATACCTGTAGAGAGAAGCTCTATCTCAGCTTGTATCCCCAGTAACAAGTGCTCAACACATATTTGTTAAATGCCAATGCTAAATGAGTGAATTATTCTGCTTTGGAGTGAATAAAGTTCAAAGGTCTTTAGTGTTAATTAAAGTATTACTTGAGTTCCTTAGAGCTACAATTCTTAATTTTGCCATCAAAAAGATAATTTATCTGGTTCAAAAGTAGACCCCTATTTGCTATAGCAAAGAATAAAAGTTGTGGTACAGAATAAAATTTTTATGACCCTCTTCTTTCCCTTGAAATTACAAAGTTATACATAAAGATATATTTTAATATTTAAACCACTAACCCTACCACATCAAATGAAAGATTTCCTCTCAGTGGGCTGTGGCTAAAATACTTTATTAAATTAAGTATGTAATCTGCAAACAGTTTCATAAGAAATTTTAAAAGCAAAGTTATAAAACATTGTCAATAAAAAAGTACAGAGTAAACAGCAAAATTACATTTTCTTTATAGTACAAATAAAAACATTTCACTTCTAATATACTGTCTGAAAATTTTATAATATATTCTCCAACTGATAGCTGCAATATTATATTTTAATGAGAAGTTTCACGGTTAATTCAATCATTTGTTAATAACAGGTTCATCATTTGGACCATAAAAGTCAACTGCTCAACTTTAAGGAAAATAATAAAATTGCCATTCTATAATGTTAAGTTATAAAAGGCTCTTCAGGATGTACATGTCTTCCAGCCTTGTTTCTCTACTAAATTCTGTAAGAGGCTCTAATAATACTGTAAACTTGAATTACATTTTACAAATAAGCACCATTAATATACATTCTACATAAATTCACTTTACCTTTTCAATGACACTTTTTTGGCCACACAAACATTTAAATTTGTTTTCTTTACCATGTAAATAAAAATAAGCAATATTTAACCACTACACAGAAAATTATCAAACTTCACCTCATTGCACAATGGAAAAGCACTTAGAAAAAGCGCTTGGAAAAAACAGCATACATTATTTTTGTCTTTTTTATATATTTTGTCATTTTCTTAAATCGAGAGCAGTTAAAACATTGTCAGAGCAATTTCCTGAGTCTCAAAGCTTCCAATTTCCAGCTCAGAAATAACCAATCTTGCTATTACATATGTCCTTTTTCTAAGCACACAAAACACTTGAATTTAAAAAGAAAAAGATCAAAATAATATGGACTGGAAACAATCTAACAGAATTATTTAGCCATTCTTCTCAAATGTGTTATAATAAACAAGACACTTTAAAGTATAAGTCAGAATTTCTATTATGTAATATGCCCCTTATTTAAAGGCCATAAAATTGCAAATAGTATGGAAACACTAATACACTGGAAAAAACCTCAACTTGAAAATATTATGAGTTACATGAATAGCCAATAAACCAAAGACAACATGCTTCCATGTCTCATGCTGAAGTAAGAAGCAGATGAATTGATAATACTGTTAAAGAATTTCCTAGGTCCAACCCCGCTTCCCCTGTGGTTTCCACCTTAGTTCTCTTTTTTCTCCTGGTGGACACAGATGAGAGACTAGTGAAAAGATAGAACAGTTACTAAAACCTTCCAAGCTACCAAAGTGTTGTACTTTTAAAACATTAATACATTTGCAAACGAGCCATTCTAATTAGACATGTATTAACACAAATATACCAATACCTGAATACGCTGATAACCCCCACACTGTCCTTACTTTTGACATACAGGGCTTGGAAAAGAGCAAGAGAAAAAACTGATAATCCCCAAACTATGTTTACCTTTGCAATATAGGATTTAGAAATGGGCAAAACAAGAAAGAAGAAACAATAAATTTTTTCTTTCATAATTATGTGTTTAAACTATGCTAGACAGTGGAGGTGGGAAGCAGTTTAGGATTAAACAACTTCATAAAAATATATATGATGCTCAAAATTTGCCTATATACTTATGAATGCTATGATGAAGAAGAAATACCTTATATTTACCAAAATAAAGCCTAACATGAAGGTTGGTACAGCAGAAAACATAGCTTGTTTTCATTTGGTTTCTGCCCACAAAACACCTCACCTCTTGTTCTTTTTGACTGCTCCCACATTAATCTTAATTACAATAATACTAAAATAAAAAAATCTAGCTGAAGTGCTCAAAAGCTGGGTGAGGAAATATAAAAACATGGAAAATGAGTATGCAGCTGCACACACTCAAGTAACTCCAGGTTTCAGTACTATTATTCACATTTGTTAAATCATATTAATTTATACATAGAAACATTTTACTTCTTTAACAGTTGTTGTTTTACAGTAAGTTCTTGAAATGAACTGCTTTATTTTAAATGTATACAACTCTTCTAGGCGTTACCAAAAACATATGCTAAACGGGTGGCATTTTTTCTTTTTTAAACAAATTATTACAACCATGAGAAAATATTTCAATACCACTCACTAATCATTTCTAAAAATAAACATTTTTATTTTTGTGGAAATAAATTTAATGATACAGCTCTTCTTTTAAAAGCATGCTTTCATGATATGCAAAAATGTGTTTTTGAGTTTTATTTTCATTAAAATGTCTGTTCTTTTGGGAAACCATTCTGTAATTCAGGATTCTTTAAGTAATAGCTCAGCCCTATAATTCCTGATCCAAATGATTTTTAAGCTCATCAAAATGCAACACAACTGTTTGTTAAATTACGTATGTTGAAAATACTCTCCATATCCAAACCAAATTTATTTAAGCCATTGTTTCATATTGGAAAATTACACTTTACCACATTAAACTTGTATAAATGAAATTTACATTTTATAGTTGGCATACGAACAGGACTTTTTAGCTCACACAAAAACAAAGTCAATGAAAGTTTCCTTTCAGAAAGTTGGCTCTTTTTAAAAACGATGGCAAAAAACCCCTTTTAAATTGCAAGGATTCCTTTAAAGATTATATCAAAAATGTTTTCTTTATTTAATAGGATTTTGACCTACTGCAGTTTAGAAATTATATGACTCAAATATAAAATATAACTCTCTAGTACTGTCTTAAATACCACTTACACAGACAGCTCTAGAAGCAGTTCTGTAAGTCACTAATACTTGGTAGATATGTAACCATTTCTCCTTCTCTAAAAACTTTACTGTCTACAGAAGGTATAAAACTGCAATACAATCTAGGGCTCCAACTTTCCTCCTAGAAAATGCACATATACAGAATAAAGAAAGAAAAGTTAAGAGATCAAGATCATATACAAAACAGAAGAAAGTGCAAACAGCATGTCTTTCTTCCTGTAGGAAATGGCAAAATGAAATGATATTTTGCATTTAGCTTTGAAATCAAAAAGCATTTAAGGGCTTTTGTTACATTTCCTTTCTTTCATTACTATTACCATTACTTCTCTTTTTAATACAAGCCTTTGATGGGCATGAATGAGGTCTCAAAACATTTTAAATGCCTCTCAAAGATGCCTTTTGGATTTTACTAAATGTTAAACAACAATTAATACAAAGGTAACATTTTCTGAGAAAGAATCAGAGCACTTCAAACTTTAAAACCACAGCTGATAATTTTCTTGGACATTTTATAATCAATAAAAATTCTCTTTAGTATTTTTAACAGACAACATATTTGGCATTTGATTCAGTAAAAAATTAAACTTCTCTTGAATTCTGAAAAACATCATTATAATGCTTCTGTTATAATTAGACATTTTTAATAAAACACATGTGCACAGCAAAATTGACTAAATTACTATAAATAAAACTAATTTTAACCTACAAACCTTCACACTTCTAAGTCAAGGACGTTTATTTTACTTTAGCATGACTTTCAAGCACCCTGGTTTAATTTCAGAGAACCTATAGAAATGAGAAAACAGTTATTTTAGGTAAAAACTTCAAACTGGTTAAGGAATATATCATGTAATCAATTCCAAATGTTTACTATCAAAATACTCTCTTATTAAGTCAGTATCCAGAACTGATATCTATGCTTATGTACTTTTAATCCATTGTAAAAAATAAATCATCCCAAAGCAATAGGATTACTCCTAATTTAGTAGTTATTTAAAGTTTTTCAAAACTCTCAAGCCTGAATTTGACCTTCATGAAGAAGAGCATGGTGTATGAAGGATAAGATGATGTCTGCATTACATTACCTCTATGTAGTAAGTCAGTACTAAAAAGAAATCTCTAACATAATAGGTAAGTCTAATTCATCAGGCCATGAAATGCTTCCAAGTCCCTCAGTGTGAAATTTAAAAAACACTAGTCTCTACAACAGATCATTAATCCTAACATGATAATGCTCTAGTGCAACTACTTCTTTTGTAACAGTAACTCTAAAAACAACAACTGCTTTTATGCTCAGAATTAATGCTACTATTTTCTATAATGTAGCCAAACTACATTTTATTACATAGCATAAACAAAAAATGCTACACTAACTAAAGTTAGAACTAGGGGGAGGTGGGTACCTAGTGATATATATCCTCAGGAAATCTATCCATCAAAAGATCTTTATTCTTGGACTTCTCTTGTCATTTTCTGTTACTGAATAATTAATCACTTAATAAAAAGGTCATTTCATGTTTGTCACAGCTAAGATCATTAATGGCATTTAACTTATAAAGATGTATAAATTCATACTGACAGGAGTATTTCTGCTAAAGTTTAAACAAATCCATTATAACCAAATTTCGGCAAAAACCCCCAATTCCTTCCAAAATCCACAAATATGTATATCCTTTTAAATATATAGTTAATTAACAACCTTAGATGATGATACACATAATCTAATTATCATGAACAATACATTATCAAAGAAACACAATTATATTTCCTTTCTGTTCAATTTTAAATTTATGAGGCAGCTTTGTCAGATGATTCCTTCAACAACGTATTTTTCTTTCATTTCTGGTTTTCTGAATATCATTAAGACCAGCAGGGAATGTTATAATTTAAGCATAAATTTGTGGCTAATATCAGGTGGTTAAATTTAGCTAATGATTCTAATAAATCACCTGAACATACTATTAGTGTTTACTATCTGTATATGGACAATTGTTATTATCAGTAACAGAAATCTCTACTCACCTGAAGTTATGGCTTGTGAGGTATTTAATGACGGCTGGTTTGATGCGAGCAACTCCTCCTTGGCTATGGTTTCCTCTCCCCGTAATCACAGAGAGATAGGACTTACCACCATTCTGCTTAAATTCTGTTACAACAGGAATTGGAACATCTTAAAATTCATTTATCTTACATTCTCAATAGAAAACCACTCAAATACATATTAACCACTCAAATACATATAAAATTACTTTCAAGGGGATTTAGAGATTTATAACTTCAAAAAGCCCCCAAATAGATGTTTTTAAATGGATGTTTCATCTATACTGTTTAAGTATGGAAGCCTCAAAGCAATTCATCTGCCTAAAAGTAAGTGAAATTTCTTCCTCTGTGGGGAGGGAGATTTCTGTGTGCTACCAGAATTTCTCTCTAAAATAATGATAATGACAACAGTAATAATAATGATATCTAATAATTATTACATATTTAGAGTCAAGAATTGCTTTAAGCAACTTATATTTATTAACTAAGAATCTTCACAATGATCCTTTTAATTAAATACTCTGAAGCTAGCCAGCTTTGATTTGATTAGCAGCTCTGCCACCAAATGACTGGGTGGTATGACCATGGGCAAATTACTTAGCCTATCTGTGCTTGTTTCCTTATCAGTAAAATGGGATCTAAAGCAACTACTTTATAGGATATCAGTCTTCAGGAATAGTTATTAGTAAATCCACTAATTATAGCATGGACTATAGTCTTACTGCAAAAGATAGTCAATTCGTAAAAAACTCTTCCAAGAGCACCTGCCTGGCTCAGTCAGAAGAGCATGCAGCTCTCGATCTTGAGGTCATGAGTTTAAGCCCCACATTAGGTGCAGAGATTACTAAAAAAATAAATAAAACTTAAAAAAATAAAGAAAAAAGAAACCCTTCCAAAGAGGTGATTTTTTAATATTAAATGAATCTAGGCGTCTTACAAGAATGAAGCTCTTGCTTTGGATAAATAAAACTTAAAAAAATAAAGAAAAAAGAAACCCTTCCAAAGAGGTGATTTTTTAATATTAAATGAATCTAGGCATCTTACAAGAATGAAGCTCTTGCTTTGGATATGACCTTGTGAAAATCAAGTACATAAACCCTGAAAGTCAATCACTGCTGCAATAAAATAACAAAAACTTTGTTAATAATAAGTTGATTCAATGAATTGAATAAATACTTGTTCCTCTGTTATAAATAGCACAAGTTTTGATCATTAGCAGAATATATATATTCTCTTCACTAAGTTGCCCTAAGACTCCAGCAGATCCACAGTTTTTCAAGTCTCGTATCTCCAAAGCAATATTTAGCCTGGAATTCTAAGAGGGTAAGTTGCTTACCCTTTAGTCCATTATCCATTATTTCAAGCAATACTTTGTTCAAAATTCAACTCTTCTCAGGTGCTGGATACACAGGGTATTCACTTTATAAAAGTTTTTATGCTATATAACTATTACTTATACATTGGTCTTTATAGATGTGACATTACAAAGTTTATTTAAAAGAAACCTTAGATCTCTTAACTATCCATAATTCACTCTCATCATTCCTTCACTGCTGCTCCCCTTATCAGTTAGGGCAGTCATGTATAACAACTCATTTTTATTTATTTTTCTTAATGTTTATTTATTTTGAGAGAAAGCATGAACGAGAGGGGCAGAGAGACAGGGAGACAGAAAATCCCAAGCAGGCTCCATGCTGTCAACACAGAGCTGGATGCAGGGCTCAGTCCCATGAATCATGAGATCATTTACCTGAGCCAAAATCAAGAGTCAGACACTCAACCAACTGAGCCACCCAAGCGCCCCATAACACTTCATTTTTAAATTCACTGCTCTGAAAATATTCAACAGTTGAATCACATGCTTCAATAAAGTACGTGTTCAAAGGATGTTTGTTGAATTAGTTCAGGTATATGTTTAGGTTCCCAAATTTCAGGCTATTCCTGTTGCTTATCATCTTTAAAAAAAAAAAAAACTACTTAACTCATTTTTAAGTCTATCTCAGATTTATCATTTCAACTGTAAATATTTCAATGTATATTTCAAAAAGAACTCTTAAAAAAAGGAACAACCACAATGTCACCATCGTATCTTAAAAACAGTTCAATATCCTATTTCTAAAAATAGCTAAAAATTTCCCTCAAAAAAAAAAGTTTTACAGTGACTTGGTTAAGTCAGGGTTGAAACAAGTCCACACATTGCATTTGGTTGATATATCTCTGAAGTAACTTTTAATCTAAATGTTCCTCCTCCCCCTGGGCTTTTCTTTACAATTTGTTGAAAAACTTGGATCATTTATCCTAGATTTTCACAGTCTGAATATTGTTGATTGTATCCCCATGGTGCCATTTAACCTGTTCCTCTGTTCCCTGTAAATTCCTATAAAGTAGTAAAAACTTCATTGGTGGTGGTGATGTATATTCCAATCAAAAGGCATATAAGGGTCAGATATCTTTTTTGTTGTTGTTCATCCCCGAGTTTGACAATCATCTTTTATAACTAAAAGTGATGGAGGGCAGAGCCACTGATTTTCCCCTTGGATACGTTTCAATTCAACAATACTACCATCTAGTGGTGACTGACGTTAACTACAGACTACCACAGGTGGCAACATGCACAAGGGTGGGCCTGGCTTCAGAAAAGATTTGTATCTTGGGTCTGACCAAGCATCACCTTATACAAGTTATTTAGCTCTTTTTTTTCTTGTGATTTTTTTTTTATTGAGATACAATTCATAAAGCATAAAATTCATGATTTTAAAATGTACAATTCAGGCAATGAGAAAGAATGAAATCTGGCCATGTGTAGCAACATGGATGGACCTTGAGGGTGTTATGCTGAGCGAAATAAGTCAGGCAGAGAAGGACAAATACCATATGTTTGCACGTATAGGNATTCAGTGGGTTTTAATATATGAAAACATTGTTCAACTATCAATACTAATTCCAGAACACTCCATCAACTCAGAAAGAAACTGTGTACTTGTCAGCAGTTACTTCCCATTCCCTAGTTTCTAGCCACAGCAACCACTACTATACTTTGTTTCTATTGGTTTGTCTATTGTGAACATTTCATTTATCAACTGGAATCATATAATAAAGTGGCCTTTTTGTACCTGGCTTCTTTCACAAAGCATGTTTACAAGGTTCATCCATGTTGTAGCATGTATCACCACCTGACTCCTTTTTATGGCTGAATAATATTCCACTGCATGGATACACCAAATTTTGTTTGTTATCAGTTGACAGACATTAGATAGTTTCCACTTTTCAACTATTATGAACATTCATGTACAAGTCTGTGTATGGATGATTCGTGCTTTCAATTCTCTTGTACATATAACTAGGAGTAGAACTGCGAGGTCATATGGTAACTCTATGTTTAACCTTTCGAGGAATGCGAACCTTTTCCACTGTGGCTGTACCATTTAACATTCCCACTAGCAATATAAAGCGTTCTAATTCTCCACATCCTTACCAACACTTACTATTTTCCATTTTATTAAACTTTCCAAATCATTAACCTCCTCATCTATGAAATGAAAGGAATGCTTATCCTTTATTCAATCATTTACTTAAAAGTTCTTTTTGGGTGTTGAATGAAAGGTTCTATAGAATAATCAATACTGACTCAATTCCTGGTTATAAAGACAGACTTTAATATTCAACTATATAATAAGGTTTTATAAGTACTTGATGCACAGGAGTACTGCAAGAGGCTATTAATGGGAAGCCTAGATGGCAAGAAATGACAGTGTAGATAAACCATCAGAAAACGGAGTAAAACAGAGATGAGAATAGGGTGGCAGGAAAGGAATAGACACACAGCGATTTAGGAGTTTATGCTAAGAGAAACATGGCAACCTGTACTTTCTTATCACAATGTTCATTATTATGTAACTATTTGCTCACTGTCATCTACGCTACTAGACAGCAAACCCCATAAAAACAGGGACTGTGTATCTTCTTCACTGCTTTATCCTTGATGCCTAGAATATATTAATCAAATCTTTATTGAGTAAATGATGTATTCATCCTCTACAGAGTATTCTCTTATAATGCTTCTATATAACAGTTTTTCTTTTCTCCAGACTAAATAATGTATTTAAAATGCTCTTAAATTTTCTCTTTTCAAATCGTTATTATTACTGTTTTCTAGATGTTCCCAAAGATTTCCAAATTCTATTTTAAAAACAAACAGGGGAGGGGAATTCTTTACTTTATCAAAGAACGTCTGCTAATAGACATAGTACAAACACAAATTATAAAACACCATTATGCAACCACCAATATAATAATTGATTCAGCCTAGGATCATCAATGGAGACTAAATTACTAGGTGAAATATTGCAGGACAATATTAATCCCACAGTTGCAAAGTATCAATTGCTAAAAAATTACTAGTTAATTATAAAGAAAGAAAAGGTACATTTACATAGAGAAATCTAACAGAGTCCCACCTCAGCTAAGAAATCAAACTTAATATCATCAATAATGGGGCAAACTGACCATATATATCTCTTGATATGTTCAGCAAGGATGACTTAACATCACCTATTCAGTATTTTCATCAAAAAGATCTTTAACTAAATCTAATCATGAGGAAATAATCAGATAAATTAAAATTGTAGGTCCATCTACCAAAGGCTTGGAGTCTTCAAAAATGTCAACAACACAGAAGAATAAAAATAGGCAGAGAACTATTTCTATGTGTATTTTTAAAGTAATTTCTACATCCAATGTGGGGTTCGAATTTACAACCCTGAGATCAACGGTTGCACTCTCTACAACTGAGCCAGCCAGGTAGCCTGGAACTATTTCTATATTCTGGAGGCTACAGACATGGATAGCCAAATGGAACATGTGTTGTCTGACTGGATCCTGGCTTGAGGGAAAAAATGGCACAGCTACACAAGACATTTTCATACAGCTGGAGAAATGTGAATGTGGCCTGTACACTAGCCAATATTATAACAATGTTAAATATCTTAAAAGTGTCAATGGTGCTATGATTAGGTAGAATGGATTTGTTCTCAAGAGAAACACGTAGAGGTGTATAAAGGTAAGATACCACAATGTTTAACATCTTATTTTCAAATGGTTCAGCAAAAAGCAATTTTAAAAAGATAAGGCAATTATGGCCAAATGTTAACAACTGATCAATCTAGGTAAAAGATATATGGATCTTTATTATACAATTATTTCAACTCCTCTATGTGTTCTTAATTTTTCAGTATAAAAAGCTGGGAAAGAAGATAGGAATGAGAGTACACATGTTCATATGTTGATACTGTGACATTATAACTACATGTCTGTGAGTAGAGAAATGGATACATTATGACAGACACACTCATACAATACTGTACAGCAGTTACAAGAAAAAAAATCAGACCATCAATATGAGTGTATCTTGAAAATGTATTGGGTGAAAACAAATGGATTGGTTGAAAAGTATACTGTGAAATCCTGGACATTCATTTTTTTAAAATTCACGAAAGAAATACTACAGACTGATTATTGACGAAATTACATATAGCAAAGTATATATTTTTAAAAACCAGTTAGGAACCAATCTAACCTGAAAGATGTTGATTTCCACTAGAAAGAGAAGGAAGAAAGAGAAAATGATTGGGAAGAATAGTGGTGCCTGGCTGGCTCAGGCAGTAGAGTATTCACCTCTTGATCTCAGGGTTGTGGGTTCAAACCCCACGTTGGATGTAGTAGAGATTACTTTAAAAAAATCTTAAAAAAAAAAAAAGTTTGGGAAGAATACAACGTGGTACAAAGTGGAGAGTAAAAATAAAATATAAAGCATATATGGTAAAATATTATCACTTACTTAGATTCATGGGTGCACAAGTGTTTCATTACATTACTCCAAGCTTTTCAACATGGTGTTCATGGTAAACAGATCAGTTTTCAACCTCTGTATCAGTCACATTTAATCAAGTATTTAATTACAAATGATACATGTTGAATTAATAAACTTATATAAAGTATACTATAGTCTTCCTATATTTATATATTACATATATTCCTATATGTATATAATATATATATTATATATATATATTAGCCAGAACAACACAGCGATCAATAGCAGGATTATGAAGTACAGGGTCACAGCTGAGGCATGGGACTCCGTGTTTCCACAATAAAATGGAAGATAAAGACAAAGCTAAGTCGAGAATTCAAAAATACTCTAGTAGTGGTAAAGGAGATGACTTCTAGTATTAAAGCATGGGGGAACTAAAACAGATTGAACTTATTCTAAGTGCCACCATCTGATAATGAAAAAGAAAACAAGATACTTTGATGTATATGAAGTACATGATATTGGATGGAAAAAGATCCTTATCTAAAGCCCTGGGAAGAGGTAGAATTTAGAGAAGAGGCAAGTAAGACAAAACACAAGCAGAAAGGGAAAGAGCGAGCACCTACATAATGCAAACACTCAGAAAGCCTGCCTTTTCTGATAATTCTGAAAAAAATACTTGCACCTTATTTGCGTCTTCATTTTATTAAATATTTACTGAACAAGTGACATCTAGCAAACATCTATTAGCTTTAATAAATGTCTATTGAACAAAGATGTATGATATTCCTGAAAAGTCTCATTTCTAAGTCAGAGGATTCCCAGATTACACCATGCCCTCCCTTTTTTTTTTTTTTTCAAATTTTTACTTAAATTCTAGTTAGTAAACATATCATGTAATATTAGTTTTAGAAGTCAGAATTTAGTTATTCATCACTTAAGTATAACCCCCAGGGCTCATCCCAGCCCTCCTTAATGCCCATCACCCATTTAGCCTATCTTCCGCCCACCCCACCACTATCAACCCTCGGTTTGTTCTCTACACCATGCCCTCTCTTTAATAAATACAAGAGAATACAAATATACCTGACATAAGGAAATAAAAAGAAAATGTTAATGACCATGCTAATGAAGATTCTTTTCCAAAAACATCCCCTTAAAGAGTATAAAGAATGAAGCTAATACAAACACCTATAAATGTGACACAGACATCCTGAGCCTGCAAAATACAGATTCTCCTTAATTGGTAAGTTTATCAATATGAGCAAACACATATTTTCTACTGAAAATTTGTCATCACCACAGTCCTACCTTCAGTTTTCTGCTGTAAAACTGTCATCAAATGTTCTATAGCTTCATCCACATGCAGCCCATGGAGATCTAAAACATTCTGTGGCAGTAAGGAGGCATTGACTTTCTCAAAGATCTCCACGGCAGCAAGGTGATTGGCTTCTTTCATCTTCTGCTCATGGAGACTGCCCTTTAATTATAAAAAGATCACCAGGAAACACTTTTGATATTTGCTACTTAGAAGGCAATGAGGAAACAAAAAATATACCAAATAAAAGAACAAAAAAGAGAACAACAAATCTAAAATTTTAAATAATGCAATGGGCTAATAATATGCAAGAATGCATGAAAATTTAGGTGAATTTCAGTGAATTAATAACATAGTTCTTAGAATATGAAATCATCATTTCTTAACATATTTCCTGATCCAAGTATCATAGAAGTGGAAAACTTAAATAAACATCACCCTTCTCAAGAAGGAATCCATTAATTTATCCTTTGATAATCCTGGTCTCATCCCTTTCAACACCCTGTGGTTACCCCTGAAGCCATCTGTCAAGGTTTGTTATTGGGATTCACAGGGTAATACCAGTTTAATGTTTTTCTTAACTCAATCACAAAAAGTAAGCCATATGGAACCACAAAGCTAAAAAGGAAATCAGACAGCTTTCATGTAATACCATGTACAATGAGCCTGAGTAGAAATTTTACTTCCCTGAAAGATATTAATGTAACTTTCTTTTTCTGATCATAAAAGTGACACATTACTAAAAATTCAAATATGATATAAAGCACAAAGTCCCTGTAATTCCACCCTGAGATGGTCAATATTAACATTCTGATGTCTCTCCTTCAGAAAACCTGTATCTGTTTAGAAGCAGTTCTGAATGACATAATTTAATCTAAAAGAAAATACGGATTGTCAGAATAAAAAGTAATTCATTTAAGTTATAAATGCAAAAGGAACCAGAGAAGTTGAGCATTTCAAAGGAGACATAATTCAGAACCATAAATTTCTTATATATTAGGATACCTTATGTCACCTACATAATCTACATTCCCCACACCATCTTCATCTAGTCACAATATAAGTATCACCCACTTTAAGGTTATTCAGACATTGTAAGTGACAAAGAATTAGTAATCAGTTTTCCTCTTTACCTGCTGGGCATAAAACGTGGCAACGTGTTTTTTCCCCATCCGATAAGCTTCCTTTGCTTTGCTGTAGCATTCGATCCTCTTCTGTTGATGAAGGAAAGCCTCTGCCCTGTAGTCATTATACTCTGGATACTCAAAATCCTGGAAAGATGGTTCGCTTGGTGTATCTTCAGTCTCTTTCGATTTCTTTGCCTGTAAGATGTTACACAAGGAGTAAAATACAAAGAAAGTAAAAAAATACAGGCTTTTCCTTCAAAAAATGTATATAAATATTGTCATCCAAAATGGACCCTTAAGTTAAACATGCAAAAGTAACTCTAAAACACAAAGTAATGAAAATAATAATTATGCCTCAAATACTCCCCACCAAATAGAAAATCACATGTTTCTGAAGATGTCTCTAAAATATCAAAAGTCAGTGTTTAAAAACAGCAAGTTACAGTGACTTCTGTATCCAATTTGGATTTTCACTTATCTCATACTCTAAAGTGCTATTTGCAGACAACTGTAAACAGCAATCTGATATATGTTTCTTAGTGTGTCACTGGGGGGTATAAGTGGCGATTAATTAGTATGATTTAAATGGATTTTCTTAAAAGTGCAAAAGAATTCCAAGTATCAGGTGCCTTACAAAGTAATGTAATAAACATTTTATGAAAACTCAATCCCAAAATCCCCCCCAAAATATATTCTTCAATATCTTAAACAAATCATGCTTTTCTGATCTAACTGAGAGTAAATTAAATGGTATAGGTTGTTAAATTTCTGAAAACTGAAAATTAAATTAGAAATATTATCAAAAATTATAACTATAATGTACTCTATAAGACAGTCTTTAAGAAAATGCTACTTTAATTTTTAAGGTAATATCATTTAATATATGTTAAATGTTACATAAAAATACATTAAAATAATGTATATATTATATATATATTACATATTATATAATACACAATTACCAACTGATTATGTTTTCAAATTTCCTGCCTGTGAGTAGAGCTGGAAGTCACAAAATGTTGGGGGAAAAATTAGTCTAAAATATAGTAAATGATTATATAATCTTTTTACTCATTACACTTTGTATTTAGCCCCTAGAATTCTAGAGGTTTAATACAAGTTAAAGAATAAAGATATCATCATCCTCCAACTCATTACCAAAATCAAAAATCTGTAAATAGAGTTGATTTACTTTTGCAACAAATACCCAGCTTATTTTATGAAAGAACACAAGGCTCTCTCTCACATCGGAATATTCATAGGACCAAGATACATCCTTTGTCACTCTTGCCAGTACTTAATCACAAGCTTGTTTCATATGTTTAAATATTCTAAGAGTATATGGCTTGAATCTCTGATAAAAATCAAAGATTTTAAAGAAGGGATAATAAAAATGCTTTCCATGACTTTTAAAAAGCCACAGTGCTTAACAGTATGAACATAAATGTTTCATGCATTAGTCTCTGTTGGCATTCATACTAAAAAATGCAAATTACATTTCATTCTCTGAGAAGAGACCTTTCATTTCTTATTCTTTTAAAAAGAAAAACAAAAAAAGGATATAATGAGAGATGCTTTCTCAAATAGCTACTTTTTCAAAATAAAACTACAATTTTTTTATATCCACTTCATAGTGATATGGTTTACTATAACCTCATTAAAAAGAGCTAAGTGAAATATATGCTTCCTAAGAATTCACCTAATTAGTGCCACTTATTCTCTTGAAAGTATGATGTACTACTTCCTCCCATGGTAACAAACTTGAAAATTGTTTTAAATGCTAAAGGGAAAAATAGAAGTATTAATAAAACAGTTTTAAATGCTAGTTCCTCAAAAACTGATAAGCCAAAATATTACTGGTACCATGATATTCCCTTTTAGTATCTGTAGTCCCTTCAAGTCCTAGGATATCAGAGTATTCTGCTCACAAATGTTAAAATATTTTTATTAGCATTATGATACCCACCTATATTTTGTGAAAAAAGCTAAGAATAATCTCCAGAATAACTTAAAAGTCTACTTTTTGTCCAATGTTTACATAACTCAAAATCTCCTTTTCTTAGTTGAACATCTTCCAATCATCTGCCATTTGAGCAGGCACACTTTCTTCTCATCACCTCCTCTATCACCATAATAACCCAAAGTACCTTGCTCTATTATCAGGGGATAGAAGAAATAACCTTCATTCCCACTTGGCTTTGACGGTCTCATCATCATTTTGTATCCTCTCTGCATCTTATTAAATACTACAGCTATCTATCCATGATGAACACGGCATATTCAGCACTAAAAGATCGCATAAACACAAAACTTAACTGAATCCTATGTATGAATAAAGGGATGGTGAAAATAGAACACAAGTTATCCCTTATGGTCTTAATTAATAAGAATAACAGGATGATTTTTAAAAAGCCTAAAGCTAACACAAAATTTATATACAAAATCAATTATATTTCTATGCATTTGTAATATTCAATCCAAAACTAAAATTAAGAAAACAATTTCATTTACAATTGCATCAAAAAGAATAAAGTAACTTAGTAATAAATTTAACAAACACATGCAAAACTTACACTCAAAACTACAATATATTGTTGAAGAAAATAAGACCTAAATAAATTGAAAGATACTCCATGTTCATGGATTGGAGCACAATATTGTTAAGATGGCAATACACCTCAAGTTTATCTACAGACTCAAGGCATTTCACATAAGAATTCCAGCTGGCTTTGAGGTGCCTGACTGGCTCAGTCAGAAGAGCATGCTCTTGTTATGGGGGGTCATAAATTCAAGTCTCATTAGGTACAGAGATTACTAAAAATAAATAAATAAATAAACTTTAAAAAAGGCTCTTTGCAGAAAATGGCAAGCTGAGAACTGCAAAGGGACCAGAAGAGGCAAAACAATCTTAAGAAAAGAATACAGTTGTAAACTCACACTTTCCAATTACAAACTTACTATAAAGCTACAGTAATCAAGGCAGTGTGATACTGGTACAATGACAGACATACAGATCAATGGAATAGAACTGACAGTCTAGCAATAAACTTACAGTCAATTCATTTTTTTTTTTTCAGTCAATTTATTTTTAACAAGGGTGCTAAGAAATTAAATGGGGCAAGAAAAGTCTCTGCTACAAGTACTGCTGTGACAACTGGATATCCACATGCAAAAGAATGAACTTAGTTCCCTATCTATACCATACACAAAATATAAACTCAGGGACACCTGGGTGGCTCAGCTGGTTAAGCATTCAACTTCGGCTCGGGTCATGACCTCATGGTTCTTGAGTTCGAGCCCCACATCAGGCTCTGTGCTGACAGCTCAGGGCTCTCTCTCTCTCTCTCAAAAATAAACAAACATTTAAAAAAAGAATTTTTAAGAGTTAACTCAAAATGGATCAAAGATCTAAATGTAAAACTATAAAACTTTTAGAAGAAACATAGAAAACAAAACAAAACAAAATTACTATATAACATGAAAACCAAAAAAATTCATGACCTTGGATTAGGCAATAGTTTCTTAAATATGACACCAAAAGTACAAGCAACAAAAAAGATAAATTGCACATCATCAAAATAAAAACTTTTGTGCTTCAAATAAGACACCATCAAAAGCAAAAAGACAACCCTCAAAATGGGAGAAATTTTACAAACCATGTGTCTGGTTAGGGACTTGTATCTAGAATATATATAAAGTACTCATACAACTCAAGAATAAAAAACATATTTTAATGGGCAAGGAATATAAATAGACATTTCTTCAAAGAAGATAAACAAATGTTCAGTAAGCACACGAAAAAAGTGTTCAACTTCACCAGTCTTCAGGGAAATGCAAATCCAAATGACAAGAAGATACCACTTCTTTATTAACTATTGTTTTACTTATTTCCTATTTTCTGATGATTTGACATCCGGGGCCTTGCTAACCTCTGGAAAGACAGTACCCCCAACCCTGGGGTTAGCTAATTCCTAGAAATAGCAAACAACTCATCTGCTAACATACCTTACATACATAAACCAATTAATTTGGAGCTCATACTCTGAACCACTTTCTTTATGGGGTTCTCTCCCTCAGGGCCACCATCTACATTGCCTAATCACCCATGCCAGATACCAGAACACCAGGGACAATTCCTACACCCCAGAGCACACTGAAACTGTTCAAACTAGTCAATCCTAAACCTGCTTACCCGGCTTCACCTGTTTCTCCCCACATAAACCATAAAAAAGGCTCCTGCTCACATTTCCCCTCTGCTCCCTCTGTCTCCTGACTGGCCCTGGTTCTCTTCTATGTGGCCCTAGGTGGTAGGCCATGCCTCCTGTTTCTAGAGATCTGTGAGTATAATAAATTTCTTCCTTCTGGACATTTCCATATCTGAGCATCTTACCATATCTGATTAAAACAAATCCCATGTACCATTAGGACAGCTTCACAGCCACTAAGATAGCTATAATCAAAAAAACAGATATTAACAAGTATCAGAGATGATGTGGATAAATTGTAACCCTCATACATTGCTGGTGGGAACATAAAATGGTACAGCCACTTTGGAAAAAATCTGGCAGGTTCTCAAATGGTTAAAATTTTCTGCCTAGACATTTAACATATTTACATTCTAAAGTCCACCATAGTACCAATGTTCTCAATTAAGCCCCATACACTATTGTGTAGAGGTCTATACAGAAAAAGTTACAGAAATTCAAGTGCTTACCATACAGAATGACATTGAAGAAAAAATTATAATCAGCTATAAATTCATTATTTTGAACAGGTATCCTAAGTCAAATATGCTATTGGTGGTTAAATTTCCAATCTAGTTGAAATGTGAGAAATAATCATTAAATTACATTTCCATATGCAATTATTTACTTTATAATAAAAAATAAGTAACTCTATACCTTTTTCTCCTTAGACTTCTGTGTGGCATGAGAAGGGACATTCTCATTTTGATGAACAAACTCTGGAGCTACAACTGTTTTTACAGGGTCTCCTTCAAGAACACAGTTTAGAAACTGGACTGTATGTTCTAATGAATAGCTGTAGAAAGTTACAAATATGATGTCAATAAAAAAATAAAAGTTATATGAAAGCATTAACATAAGCAACCCTTCAAACATTTCAGAATATGAAAAGCTGGCTCACTTCTAAGTTTTAAACATTGACACTAAGTATCTCAAAGACTCAAGAATGATCAGAAGGAAACAATTAAGTAATAAACTCCCAAAAGCTAATTTTTATAAATTAGTACCAAAAGGTAACATCATTATAATTAATTCATTGTCTGATCTTTATTCCAGATAGATTATCCACAACAAATCTTACTTTATCTTATCACCTATACTTCTTAGGTCCCTTGTTGGTTTCACACATGGTTTCAGTTTCCTTCAAACACCAAACACAGACAACAGATCTTTAAACTGACATTTTCCTTGTGTCAAATTCTACTTTTTACTTAAACCATAAGGTTCTAGTCAGACAAATTCTAAGCAGGGACACAGAAAGGAAAAAGTAAAACACTATTATTCATGCATATTTTCACAGTGATTCAATATTGCGTGCAGTATCAAATTCTATGAATTGACAGACTTGAAACACTCATGTTCCAATATCTAAAGAAACTCATTCCAAAGCAAATTATAAATGATTTTATACTGCTCATTACTTCAAACTATATGCCTCTGATCTCTTCCAATGACCATGTAATGAAGAGCTGACCAGAAAGGACTATTTATGCAATGTTAATAGTTACCCAAGTAGTGTACCCAAGTTACCCAAGACATTTTGTTTTTTCTTCAATTTAATGAAGACAACCTTTGATGGAGAACCATTTTGAACAACTAATTCCACTTTAGCCCTGATCTTGCTGCCTAAGATATGCTCAACAAAACAAATAGAGGTTCCTAGGAGCTAGAAGCTACCAGCAGTTATCCACATCCTAAATAGCCCTTAAAATTACGGGTTTGCTTACTCATGGGGCTGGAAGACAGTATCTACCATTAGTGGTGTTAGAGGGGTATGGTCCTGGAACACTGTACTGTAGGCATATTCGCAGTAACTGAAAGCACTTACCCTTCTTACCAGGATGATAGAGAAGCTACTGCTAACTGAAAAAGTTATACAGATGCTGGAAAACAAATGGAGGCAACTGACCACCTACCCTGATAGGCCAGACTAACCCATCATTCTGGGCATCCCCAGGGAAGGACTCACTCGGACCCCCTTACCTTGCCTGAAGACCCACAACTTTGGATTTTTTCCTATCAGACCTTCTTGTCCCGGGTCCCCATAAAAGAGAGTTGCCATATACCAGTGCCACCTCCTTAATCCCCATGCCCACCCCATCCCTCGGGGAGATTTTAACACAGAACTCTAAGAAAACAGCAAGTTAAGTAACAAAAATAGGGAAATTGTGGATTGGAATAACATTAAAAATCTGATTTAAGTGACAGCTTTAGAACTCTACACACTCAGCAGAGAATATTCTTTTACAAAAGCACTTTCATGTAATCTTTATAAAAACTGATCATGGATTAAACCACAAAGAAAATATTAAATTCCAAAAAGAACTCTTCCAGGCCACATTCTTGTACCTCAATAAAACAAAAGAAAATAAGCAATAACCCTCACCCCATTCACCACCAAAGCCATCAAACCATTTAGAAAATTAAAAAGTCTTGGGTAAATGAGAAAATCAATCTGAATTAGAGATTATTTTAAAAATAATAAAAATGAAAATACCATGTATCACAATCAAAATATTACATATATATCAAACATGATACAAAGAAAAAGTTAATGCCCTTAAAAGTATTTGTTATTAAAGACCGAAAGAAAACAAACTAGCCAAAGAGTAAATTACATCAAATTTTAAGAGAAAGGAATTATCAAAAATAGAAAGGAATCACCAAAATTAAAAACAACAAAAAAAATGATTAGAAACATAAAATAAGACTTTGATCAATAAAACAAGAGCTTGTTCTTTAAAAGAGTCAATCTGGTGCTCACTTCAGCAGCACATATACTAAAACTGTAAAGATACAGAGAAGATTTCCATGCCCCCTGCACAAGGATGACATGCATATTCATAAAAAGGCCAATCTGATAAAGAGCAAAAACAGAACACAGGAAAAAAAACATCCTTAGGAAAGGAAAAAGGAATACGATCAAATACAAAACAGTGTTTTTAACTATCAAAGATTATATAACTTAACAATAATAAAGTTGAAAACTAAGGTAAAACTGATTTTCTAACAAACTACCAGAACAGACTCATGAAAAAAGCAATCTGAACAAAGCAATAACCTTAAGACAGTGAAAGATTCTGAAGAGCTTCTCTCTGAAAAGGTACAACTCCAGAACGTTCAAGGTACTAATTTACTTAAACTTTCTAGAGCATAGAGAAAAACAGCAGTCTTTCCAGGTTATTTTATTAAGTCTAATACCAAATAAAACTCTGAAACCAAAATCTGCCAAAGATCGCACAAGAACAGAAAATCACAGACCAATCTCATTTAACTGCTTTTGCAAAAATCCTGAAATCAATTCTTAAACTGCATTTAAAGAAAAAAAAATCAAAAACAAAAATCTGAAGGTTAAGTAGGTTTTATTCGAGAAATTTACTATTATGATTGAAATACACTAATAAACTAAAGTAAAATACCTATATTCAATTCTCAGTTATTAAAAAAGGCATCTATTTAAAACATCTCTTGCTAAATACAAATTTAAGAAATATGTTAAGATTGAAATATATATTATTCAATCCAGAAGTATTCCTAACATGCCAAACATCAAACACTGTACATAACACTACGATAATTAAAACAATATGGTGGAAACTCAAGACCAAACGAAGAGCTCAAAAGAATTGAAAAATCTTTAAAAGAAAATGTGTATTTTGGAATTTAGCAAATAATAGTGGTTATATTTTATATCAGTGGGTGAAGATGATCTACTCATCCAGTTGATTATTTGGAAAACAAGTTTAAATCTCTACCTCATACCATACACATAAAATTTAGATTTTGAAAATTTAAAACTCCTAGATAAATGGGAAAAGCTAGATTATTTAAAACATTTTTACTATTAAAAATACTGAAGAAAATATTTTTATAATATTGAGGAAGGACAGACTTCCTAACATGACATTAAACTCTGAAACAATAAAGGAAATGATTTTCTGATAAAACAAATGAATTAAAACACGTATGTGCCCAAAGAGACTATATACCAGGTTAAAAAGTTAAGTGTCAGAGTTAAAAAATAATTCTAATCTATAGAAATAAAGACAACTACATATAACATATAAAGTGAGCTCTCACAAATGAAAAATTACAAAGAACCAAATGGAAAACAGGCAAAAGGTAAGCAATAGAAAAATAAATTAATGGGAAAGGCTCAACCTTCCTAGTAATCCACAAAATTAAAATTTAAACAACGATGAAATATTTTACCTATCAGGATCCCCAAAATTTTAAAGATTCTTAACATCCAAGGTGGATTACACTATCAGTACTTATAACACAGAACACCTTTATCCCAAAAAAAAAAAAAAAAAATTGGCTTACACATATAAGTGCACACACAGTAGTGTATATATGAGAAAAAAATAGAGGACTATAAACCAATTTCCAAAACCTGCTCACTTTCTGCATTATGTACATTGCATTTAAATGGTTTATAATATACTGATATTATTTGTTATCAAAAAATTAAAATGACACACTTTCAATAACATCACAATAGAAATTATAGATAATCCTATCACTCACTTGTGGTCCTTGAAAATGTCCACCAGAAAATTTTGGTTAATGGCTGGAAATATCTTAAAGAGCTGCTTCTCCTTTAGTTTAGTGGCACAATCTTTTTCAAACATAAGTGCCTCCCTTTTCTAAAACAAACAAAAAAGACATAAATCAACCCTCAAATGGAATTTATAAAACTAATTATGTTGATCCAAAAGCATGGTTATTTTGTTGCAAAAAGATTAATAATTTAAAAGCAATCGCAGACTTTCTTCACTGATTTAAGACTGAAATTAGTAATATTAAGTATTCTTGCACTATTTATTTATATCCCATTTTTTGCAAAGTATTTGAAGCTGTTCTTTGATATACACAATCACACAAGTACATATATATGCACAAATATATATAAATATATATACACTCTCATAACATACCCAGCACATTTAGACATACTGTATTAAAAAAGATGAAGATATATGTACACATATATAAACAGGATATAAATAAATGAAGTCAGAGAGTAAAGTAAGAATATAGGATAAAGCTGGCAAGTAGAATTAGTATATAAACGCATGCCATAAAATCCTGTACAGTTGCTAAAGGTGGGCCACAAATTCAGTTCTGAGCTTCTTAGTGGCCAAAGCAAAGGGGGAAACAAAGATTCTCAGTGTCCATAAAATAAAAACAAACCAGTTGCTCAGGAGAAGTACAGCTTTTTCTGGTACTGAGACCTGAGAGAAATTTCTCCCATGGGTCCTCATTAAAGGGACACTGTGTGATGCTGTGAACAACGTCCTCAAAAACATATTCTCCTCAATGGGCAGAAACTACAATGTACAAATAAGTTGCAAATTCAGGTTGACAGGAAATCTTAAAATTCACAATCTTAAAAATTTTCACAAACATATTTACTCCAAAATAACTATATGAGAACTGTCACTAATTATTATTTTTTCACAAGTCATAATTG
Source organism: Crocuta crocuta (assembly GCF_008692635.1). Classification (NCBI taxonomy): domain Eukaryota; kingdom Metazoa; phylum Chordata; class Mammalia; order Carnivora; family Hyaenidae; genus Crocuta; species Crocuta crocuta. The sequence goes on from NW_027529426.1 coordinate 3,484,638, forward strand.
GATCTCTTTAAATTGCCAAACTAAAGAACTTTCTTAAAAATGTGCTTTTTAAATTCTAACCTTGGATTATGGTAAACATTCTTAAAGTGATTTCTAACTCTAAAACAATTTGTTGACGTTGTGATGTAAGTACATAATATTTTTGTTTGCTAGCAAGAGGCTAATATCTGAAAAATAACTTCCTATAAAATTTCAAAGGTGACTCTGAAACTATAAAAATTCCAGTAATCTAAGACAGCCCTAACAATTTAGGTCATTTATAACATTAAACAACAATGAACGAGGATTCACAACAGGTGACAATCTGACCAGTAAAAGGGACTGGTATAGCTGAACACATCATACATCACAAGAGTATTGGAAACAAGCCACCTCAAGAATTAAAAATATTTCACGTTTTATTTAAGATACATATTATAATCTGAATTTATTTAAAAATTCAGTGATCAGGTTTACTAGCACTCTACCAGGTCACAGAGTTTCTAAACTACAAATTCTAAGGTCTCATTAATGAACTGAAAACTCATGAACTTATTTTATTCATATATTATGCCTAATGTTTATTTTATATTCTTTGCTTTAAAAAAAATACAAAGTGTATTTCTCCTTTGGAGATGAAGAGTGAAAAGAAAGCATTAAGAAAATTCTCTTACTGAGGCTCTATCTAAGAAGTATCCTGGGGACCATATAAGTTCAGCTTCTATTACCCAACCCAGAGAAAGATAAGCAAAATTCACTGACAGAATAAAAATGCATAAGATGGGAAGCCAATGTACTCATTTGTTCACTATTACACTGAGAAATTAAAAGACAGATTAGAACTATAAGTTTCAGCATTAAAAAATGGAATTTCAGCAAAAGGTGCCACACCATTTGGGCATAAGTTCTAAGATTTCCTTATTCTTTTTAACAAAACGCATTCTCCAATGTATTACATATACAAATGAAAAGGATATTTGAAACAACACTACATTTTAAGACGTTACCAAAGAGACTGCTCTTGGATTATGTAAACATGCAAAAATGGTAACATTTCCAATTTAATTCACGAGATAACTGGGGAAAATAAATATGAAGGTAGAAGAATCCCACCATTCTTCCTATGCCCCAAGTCTATTTATGTCAGCCAAATATAAAGGTGCTCCTTTGAAGAGTCAAATAAGTAAGAAAGCAAATAAAATGTTTTAGATCACCATCTAAGAATTATTTCTTTTCTTTGAGAATTGGACTAAATAACCTCTAAGTTCTTTTCCTTTTTGATTCTGAAATTCTCTAATACTAATTTTCAAAATTCCAAAAATGGCTAAGAAGAAATGCAAAAGAAACCAAATTCACTTATGGCTTCATAAAATTTGATATGCTAAATAAGGAACAAAAAGTTCAAAATAAAGTTTCTTTGAACTTGTTTGACTGAAAGTCAGAAAAAGAAGAGTACTCAATTTTTTTCTTTTTTTTTTTAATTTCAAGGGGAGAGAGAGAGAGCGTGAGCAGGGAGGGTCAGAGAGAGAGGGAGTGACAGACTCTGAAACAGGCTCCAGGCTCTGAGCTGGCAGTCATCACAGAGCCCGACGCAGGGCTCGAACCCACGAACCGCGAGATCATGACCTAAGCGAAAGTCGGATGCTTAACCGACTAAGCCACCCAGGTGCCCCAAGAGTATTCAATTTTTAAATTCAAATTCATAAGTTTCTAAAATTTTTCTCTAAAAAATTTTGTCTTAAAGTTGCGATAGTTCTTTAATAGCAAGACAAACATTTCTTTCCACTAATTTATGAATAAAATTATCTTCAAATGAAAGATTTCTTTCATGCTTTTCTAAAATTAAAAAATTATACAGATAAGTGCTAAAAGCCAAAAAAAAAAAAAAATGCAGCTCAACCACCTACAAAATTAAATCTAAAATAACAGTTTAATACAGACTGGCTTATTTTTATAGAATATCAACTAATCTCCCAGAGGCAAAACCTCCAGCTTCAAACTTCAAAACAATTTTCAATTTTAACGTTAAATTCAATCAGGTTAAATACAGATTCCAGACTAGAAAATACAGAATCAAATGAAAATCACAACGTAAACATACAATCAACCTAGAGTCAGAGACAAAGTCTTAATGGTTATACTAACTCATACCAAATCATGTTTTTCCTGTAAGGCAATTTCTTCTGACATTATTTCTCTGAGTGACACTTTTTTAGTTTGAGTGTTCCAATGATCCAATAAGGGTTGCATTTCAGGTGCTGCTAAAGTCTTCAGTAATTTTTTGCCTGTTCTCTGAGATGGCTTTTGTTCAGGATTATCAAGACCAATACTCCCAACCTGGGAAGGATCTACAAAAGCATCATAAAAAGTGTCAGACACTCAACAATAAATACACAAATTAAGCATTACTCATTCTATTACAACTACCTCAGAAAGACCAAAGAAACATGATTTTTTTTTATATCTAGTTTATACAACATAACTCTGAAGTTTCAAAATAGATCATCACATAATTGCAAGCAAGAAATATGTATAAATGTAGGAATATTTCAAATGAGCAAGGATCTGGGGATCACTGTAAATCAACTCAATGCTTTCTACTTATTTTTAATATTTATCGAGAGAGAAAGGGGGAGAGAAAGAGAGAGAACATGTGCACGCTGGGGGGAGAAGGGCAGAGAGAGAGGAGAAAGAATCCCAAGCAGGCTCCATGCTGACATGGAACTCAATCCCAAGAACTGGGAGATCATGACCTGAGCTGAAATCAAGATCAAACCAACTGAGCCACCCAGGTGCCTCCCTCCACTCCTTTTTGTATCCCATCGACACAGAAAAAATGACACACACATACACTGGTAAACAAAGGGAGTTGCAGCCCAGTGGCAGTGACCAGCTAGAGTAGCTCTGCTCAGCTCTGCTCAGCCACTCCAAGGCCTGAAAATGACCAATATTTTGGCAAACCTGCAACCCACTAGAGCCACACCACAAATACTGAACAAATCATATTCAACACTAGGAAGAAACTGAACATTCTAAGAAGTTCACAATAACAAGATTTAATATATAATATTTCAGCATCTCTAAGGGTATCAGCCATATTCTATATATTCTTTTGCTTTCCCAGAGAATAAAGAAACAGCATATACTACCATCCACGTAAACTCTGATACCCTTCTAGTACCTCTAGCTCTCAAACAGCTTTAGCTCTTGAAGCTACAACAAAAGCATACCCAAAGAATCTTCAACCTGGAGTCCTAGTGTGAAGCAGACAAAAGAGGTGTCTGAAGGAAACATGCACAAAAAGAGGCCCCTGTTAACAGGTCTGCCACCCTGCACTAATCACTGAGAACAATGCTACCTAACAAGTGTCTGGAATCAAATATTGTCAGTTTGGCAGTTTCCAAAAGCAGACTGACTTTTGTGCTCTAATAACATTAACATCAATAAAAATTTTGAATAACCATAATAGCTGAATGATGCTCTCAATCAAACACTTGAACATTTTAGTCGTCTTGAACCAGAACAAAATCTTAAACAGGAAATACCCTGACTATATGTTTTAGAGCACACCATAGGTGGTCCACTACACTCATGAAAGTTAATTACAGGTGCTTTTTTTAGTTCTTCTAGTTTTATTTTATTTCAATGTTAAATGTTAAATATTTTAAAAGAATTTTAATTTCAAATCAAAATTCTTAGGTAACACATTCTGTGGAAGTATATTTAATGACGCAGTAAAATTCATACACAAACACCACCAAGATTCAACATCATGACAAGAACATTTGAAGTAAAAATATGTGCTTTACCTCGCATAAACTTGCCAGAGGATACCTCTTCTTGTCTTTGTCGCTCCTAAACACAAATGTAGAACAGGGGATTGGCAAAGGAGGGTGCATTGTAAAATAAGATTATATTATTTTTCTCTAGAAATCACTTCTCCTTGTAAAACTATCAACTGTTCTTGCTAAATCTAAGTAAAACAATGAAATTAGTTAAGATTATGAAGTAGGACTATATTAATATATTTTTTCCACTTAACAGAGCTCTTAGGCTGTTTTTTTTTTTAACTGTTTTTGATATCTAATCAATCAGTGCTGCAAGTCTTTAGAGTAAAAACTATTTATGATTTTTTTCTCTTAAAAAGTCAACAATCATACTGAGCTCCATGATTAGTTATATAATTTGGCCCGTCTGGAAATAATCTAAAGTACTGGAAAGAGAAAAAATATCAGTAACCTGTTTACTGATAAAAATTCATTCTCTCTCAAAGTCAAAATTCAATAGAAATTTTTCATACAGATTTTATTAAGAGCAAAGGCGAACACAAAAGGAGCTCTTTATAAAAAGAAGCCTACCAACCATTACAGATTCTTTCCATTTCTCATGAATCACTTTAGCCAGATTCAGATCTATATGAACCACACAATCCTCAACTGTTAGAGACCCTTGTGAGGAGGGAAAAAAGAAAAGAAAATATAATCATTACTCATTATACATTTTGAGAAAACATACTCAACCATCTTATGCATCCTAAAACTAATTCTTATTACTAACCTATATTTCTACTTCTAAAGCTCCAAAAATAATCTTGTTTATGTACTATGTCACTGTTTTTACACTTCTTGGTGGGTGCAATTATATAATGCTTCATATATTTAAGTTATTCCTGACCATCAGTTTAAATGTATATACTGATTTCCATTAGTCAAGGCTTTTCAAGAAGTGTGTTTTAAGAAATAATCTTGCCTTAAGTATATCTGGAGTAGCACCACGGATTCAAAAAGGTTCATCTGTGCAAATAAGTATGAGGCAAATACCCAGAAAACTTTCAATATATGCACAGGATGAACACAAACTCCATATAAATACTCTCTATTTATTTAAATTACATTTTTTAAAATACTCTATAAACAAATGTTTCAAAAATAAGGTATATTTCGGTTAACAGAGAACTCGATTTCAAAATGGGAGACAGAAACCTGAATCTGTTTCTATTCACACAAAGACACACATAGAGGTAATCCATTTTTTCTTTACCTGAATCAATACCAACAGGGCCAAATAATTCATTGAGCTGAAAAGCCAGCTCAGGAGGTAATGCCAATTCCAAACAGTCTATGGTCAGAGACTTGGCCGTCACTGGCATGGGATTCAACATCTCAGTTTTATCTTCTTCACTAACTCCAGCTGACAAAGTACTCTCAGCCATTAGAATTTTTTCCATTTCCTGTTCATCTTCATTCATAAATTCTTCAGTGTTTGGAAATTTCACATAAGCCTTAGGAAGATTTTCATTTTTCTTTATTTCAACGGAGTCAGTAAAATCAACTTCTTGATTTAACTCAAGATGTGAAGTGCTCGATACAGAGTTTAAAATACCAGACAAATTCAAAGAAGAATATACACTGTCTCCAATTTCTGTGACTTCTAGGTTCTTCTCCACGTCCCTCACATCTTTAGCAGTAGTAGCTTTTAGAGTACCTGGAAAAGACTGCTTACTGTTATATAAACCTGGAAGTTCTGCCTGACTACCCAGAAGTATTTCATTAGTATTATTTAGATCTGTAGTGGCATTAGGAAAGAAATCTGTTATAAATCCAGGTTTTTCAGTAGTGATAGCTCTTATTTCTGCCTGTTTTGAGGTTCCCTTTTCTGAATCACAGGTAGACTGCACATTAGTGTTACTGCCAACAGCACCACGACCAAATTCTGGCACAGAAGACAAAGAATCCTCCAAGGTTTCTCTTTGGCTAATAATTTCCTTCAAATTTAATCCCAGAGAAAATGGCCCAATTTGTGCTTCATCATACGATTTTTGGATATTCTCAAATTCAATATCTTCACATAATTTAGTTTCAGAATCCAACAAAAGGCTTGTAGCCCAAATAATATCTTTGTTACACCTCTCATATAAGTCTTTTAGGGCTTCTAATGAAAAGGACCCAAAGAGTTTACAAAGAATGTTAAGATTTTCAGATTCATCAGCACTGGTGAGCTCACTTTCTTCAACATATGTGCTTTTATCATACATTACCCTATATGGAATTGTTTCTTGAACATCTAATTTCGTGTTAATCTTGAAAGCTGTTGGTTTAAATCCATCTAATCGTCCTGTTAATACTCTCACAGAATCTGAAACACTAATTTTATTCTTTTCTATTTTCCATAAGAGGGCAAAATCCTGTGGTTCAGTCTGGGTACACACGCCTTCTTCTATTCCAGGGACTTTTTTAAGTTTTCCTTCTGGAAATTCTGCTAAAGTTTGTGGTCCCGCTACTCCAGGAATAGTTGGCCCACTATTGGTAAAAGTAAGAGACAATGTGTTTTGTCTATGAATCTTTTTACTTGGACAAGTTTTATTCTCACAGGTCATTTCACTGGATGGCGATTCAGAAGTTCCTAGAGTGGAACTGGAACTACCCAGTGTTTTTAGTTCTTCAGGGCTCGTGCCCCAACAGGCCTCATGTGCTGTGTAGAAGGATATTTCATTCATACTGTCATTAGTTCCAAATTCTAGGTTGTGTTCCTTTAAGCCATCTTTCAGCATTCTAGATCTGTGCTCTCTCTGAGCTAAAGAATCAGATGAAGGCCAGTCGCCCACAATGCTGAATGCCTGTTTTTCAGTATTTTTATACGGATCATACTGACAGTTACTGAAAGATTCTGAAGCATCATCATACTGTGATTTCTTGTCATCCTCTGTACTTTCATGTGGAGATTCTCGCTGCTGGATGTGATCAATATTCACAGATAGACTGTTATCTAACACTTTGCGTGCCTGAGGGTGATTGTACTTTTTGTCACTTTGTACAGATGAAGCTTTTTCAGTTTTTCGGTTCCTTTTTGTCCTCTGGCCAATAGTCTTATCAACCGGCCAATCACCAACGAAATTTGATAGCTCATGTCTTGGGAACTTTTCCAAAGTTGATTTGCTTTTTTGTTTTCCAAAGGCTTTTTTCCTTACCGTGGCTCTTTCTTCCAATATTTCACCAGGTGAAGGCTTGTCATTTTGAAATGGTATAGTATTTGAAGGATCATAGTCTTCTTGATTATTTTCACCATAGCAAATACTAAGTGACACTCTCTCTACAAATCTATCTGCATCAGATTTACTATACTCTTTTTCAGGAGCCATTTCTACTTGTTCTTCTTTCTCACTTTTTTCTGTTGCTTGTACTTTGCTTTCAGAATCAGAAAAACACATGTCTGAAACTTCCTGAATGAAAGCACTCTGATTGTTAGGATTCATACCACTTATTTCTTTTCTTCCTTTGTTTAAATCTGCATTAGAGAGATATGTAACATTCTCAGGTAATACAGTTTCTTTGGTCACTTCAAGTTTCTTCTCTTCAATTAACTCTAGATGCTTCAGAGATGAGGATAAAACATTTTCTTCTTTTTCAGAGGTAATATCTTCATTGTCTCTTGGGCTGTAAGATTTTTTTTAAAGTATTATAAGGAAGTCTCTTAATGTTGCCACTAACATGATTTTAATTAAAGAAGCATTCAACTGAAAGACAAGACACTTAACATTTCTTCTAAAACTTCTATAAATAAACTACATTAAAATTATAAAAGCTAATCTTGATCTTCCTCTAGTACATTTTGAATACATCCCTTTATTGTAACCCTAACACCTAACACAATGCATGGCATAAAGGAAGCACTCAAAGTTTTTTCGAATAATAAACATGAGATTTTCAGTTAAGGTGCTCATATGCATTAAATATTAAAGGTTCTAAATTTGTTCCCAGAAGAGGACACCTGGCTTCTTTCAAAACTTTAATAGCTTAATATATGTGAAACGAGGTCTGCCTCTATTAACATCTGTCATTTGCTACAGAGGAAAATGCTTAAGCTTCATTTACAAAGTCGCGAAGAGTCAACATGATTTGCACAACTAAGAGAAATGAGAGAAAGGGAGGAGAGCTGTCATTTGAAATGTCACCTGTTAAATTTTTTAAAACCATCCTCAATGTTAATTTCAGACTTAACAGCACTTTTGCCTAATCATTACACTTTCAACTTCAATGCTTTTTCCTTAGTCAATTTATCAACTCATCTTCTTTTTTCTCTTTATTCCAGGAGCTCTCAAAGTCCCACCTCTCCCATGAAGCTTCCTAATGAAATCACATCTGAGTTTTCTACATGCCAGATGCTATTCTAAGTCCTTTTTAAGTATTAATTCATAATCCTTATGAAATTCTTATGAGCAAAGTGTTGTGATTGACATTTTAGAAATGAAGAGCTGAAGTACAAAGAGATTCTATAATTTGTCAAAGATTACAAAGCCTTGGAATTTGAAGCCAGGAAGCAGCTCAGGAGCCATGCTCTAAACCACTTTGGAACACTGCCCCTCAATAAAAGAGCATTTATGAATTTTCTCTTTTCATCTCCTTTTTAAGAGAGACTTACCAGCCCTTCGCATCAAAAGGTACGGGTGATTTAGACTTCTATCTATAGTTAAGGTCATTCTTTAACTCACCTATTTATTCAATTGTTTATATGTCCTAAATATTTAACAGAATCGGTACCTTCCCGGATTGCAAACTTTCAAAAGGCTACGACTTGTATTACTTATTCAAAGCATTTCATTAATAATTAATTTTTATAATACTAACCAGAAAAAGTATTTTCACTAATACCTAAAGAAACACAAAATACCAACAGGCAATAATCAATGAATATCGGAACAGCGGGAGTCACATAAAGAAAGTAGTATTCACAGTATAAACATGGACCCACAAAACCCTAAGAACAGTGAAAAAACTCCCATGTCATTGCTTACATAAATTTACTTCTTTTGCTAACAATATACATCTTGCTTCAGGTAAGACAATGATCTAAACTCTACAAATAACAAACATCTACTTTTATTTTTAAAAGTTACTTGGCAGTGGTTTCACAAGCTACAAAATTATTTTTTTAATTATATTTCAAATTGAATTTTTGTACACAAGGACTTTAACCTACCTAGTACTTCTGTCCTCACAAGAATATGCACACAACTCAATACGTTCAATTTTCTCTGGAACTGAAGAACTCATGATTATTGGCACTGAAACAAAACGCTGGTAGTGTTCCAACATTCTTGTTATTTTTTCTTTGCTTACCCCATGAATATTACGCCTAAAAATTCCAGGGCAGAAAAGGGTAGAAGGAATANCTTAATGTATACAGAATAATGCTGTATCTCTAATACATAAAAATACCTAAGCTGGTTTGTTTTGACACAATACACAGATTCTAATTTTCGTCTTATTCAAGATGCCTTAAATAACCATTTTTTAAATCATTCCATACAATCTTTTCCAAACATCTTTTATTAACTTAGAAAAAAACAGATCTAATAATTCTAAAAGAAGCTATTCTTAAGCTCTGCCAAAAAAAAACTTCCTAAGAGTATGACCATCACTTCAAGACTTTAATTATTAACTCGTAAATTAAAAAATTCCACTAGTCTTCCACGTATGCCACTATGGCAGACTAGATGTCCAAAGGGCCCTCCTGTTACAATAAAACTGAATCCCAAGTCAATTTAAGCAAATGTATATTTTAATACATTTTAAGTTCAAGCAAAGAAAAGAAATTCCTTATATCTGAAGTCTCTGGATATCCAAATATGAAATTTGTTCTATTTGTGCTTTCACTCATGGTGGTTTATTTCTGTCTCTTTTTATTTATGAACTCATATTTAGTTGAGCCTAATACTAAAGAATACTTAGGCCTTAAACTGAGGGTGCTTTCCTTCATACAACATCTGGATTTGCATCTGCCAGGAAGCCAGATGATATGCTTTAGTTTCTCAAGAATCTTATCTTCATGAAAACATCTCAGTTGCAACACTCCTATCTTGGGTTGGATCCAAGGCTCAGTGTCTGGATCCCAGGGCTAATATTAATATTTGCCATGTGGGCAAATCTGGCTTTCATATTTACCTACCTCAATCTTGTCTGGTTTCAGATCACAGAGAAGCAAAGAGATAGAAAATATGAAAGAGAAGTTAAGAGACATAGACATAGAGGACAGAACAAAAAGGCAGTATACATCTAATCCACGTCCCAGAAAGAGAATACATGGGACAGAAGCAATTTAAAGAAAAATGGCTGAGAATTTTCCAGAACTGATCAAAGACCAATCCCCTTGTCTCTGAAGCCCAACAAATCCCAAACAAGATAAATATGAATCCACTAGAAAAACATGGTGCTGAAACTGTCATTCACCAAAGGTAAAGAGATGATACTAAAAGCAACCAGAAATTAAAGAAAAAACAAAAAACTAGTTACCAACAAAGAAACCAAGTATTAGAAGTACAGCTGACTTAACAGTGATGAAGTCAAAAGAGAATTAAATGTTATCTTCAATAACAGAAACTATCAACCAATATATACACCCAGTGAAAGTATCTTACAAGAATGAAGGCAATAAAAGAATTTTCAGATAAAAAAAAAAAATGAGTTGGACATGAAGCAGAACTATACTGTAAAGAAATTCCTAAAAGATGAATGTCAGACGGAAGGAAATTCCCAGATGAAAGATCTGTGATGCAAGAAAAAATAAGCACAAAGCAATAACTGTATGAAAACACACATTGTCTGTACACTGGACAATCACAGCATGAGTTGGAAGGGAGGTAAATACTGAGTTAAAATGTTTGAAAATCTTTGTGTTTTGAGAAGGCTACGAAAATGTTTTAACTTTAAATTTAACGTTTGCATGATAAAAGTTTTAATGTAACCATTAAAAGGATAAAAAGTGTATATAATTTCTAAATTAATAGAGAAAAAATAAATAAGAAAAGTTGCATTCAGTGAAAAAAATCCAAAATAAGGCATGACAGGAGGGAAAGAAGTATATAATTTTCTGTGATAAAAAAACAAGCACAGGAAAGGTGAGACAAAGAGAAAGTACACAGAGTGAGACAGTAAGAAACAAGACCAATTATATGAATAACCAAAATAACCATAAAAGAACTAAGCTTAGCAACAAAAAGCCAAAGATGGACAAAGGATTTTTCAAAACCTAATCATACAAGTTATAAGAGATATACCTAAATGTAAAGACACTGAAAAGTTCAAAAGTAAAAGTATGGAAAAAGAAATAACACTCAAATCCTAAAAGGAAGCTGGTGTAGTTCTACCATATTAGACAAATTAGACCTTACCACAAAAATTAACATTAAGGATAAAGGAAAATTACTTGACAAGGATAAATGGTTCAATTAGATATAAAAATTTTAAGCTTATAAGCACTTCGAAATACATCCTCAGAATATATAAAGTGAAAATAGAACTGTAAGAAGACACTAACATACTCAACATAACACCCTTTCACCCAGATTTCCTCATTCCTCCCTTAAATATTAATCCATAAGGCAAATTTTTTTAAAAAGATGTGAGCAACAGAATAGGCATGACTTAATAACATATTAACATACAATAACCAGTATATATTTTTATCAAACAGGAAACATTTATAAAAAACTGACAATATGCTAGGTCATAAAATGCATCTTTAAAATATCAGAGAATTAGTAATTACACAAATTGCACAATCTTACCTACTACAGTTAAGTTGAAAATGAATTTTTTAAAAAAGATGAATTTAAAAACAATCTGTTCAGAAATTTTAAAACACAGTTCTAAATAACCCAAGGGTTAAAAAGTAATATTAATCATAATGCAAATAAGGGGGTAAATGATATAATGATAAAAAGAAACTATTCTATATTAAAATTCTAGGAGCACTGAGCATAGTACCTAGGGAACTTCATAGCATCAAATGCTCATATAAGAAAATAACCTAAACTTTCAAGTGAAATCTTATAAAAATAAAAGAATAAACAAACCAAAATAGATTTTTTTTAAAAAAGCAAAGTAGAATAAAAGAGAAGCACAAGTGAATTGAACATAAAACAAACTTATAACAGAAAGATCAAACAAGCAAAGTGATGTTTATTTGAAAAGGCTAATAAAAATTCTGATCTCTGGTGAGAATAATCAAGAAAAAAAGAAGACACACATACACATATTCAGATTAAAAAGAGGAACTTAAGTATGGATGCAGCAGAAATGTAAATGGTAAGAGAATACTATAATTTTAATAAAGTCTAAATAAATTTGAAAACTTTGGTGTAATGACAAATTCTAACTGAACCTTCTCACAAAGAAAACAGATCCAGATAGTTTCAGAAGTAAATTCTATCAAACATTCAAACTTACATAAACTCAGAAAAGAGAAAACCAAGAAAATACCTTCTGATTCATTTTATCAACCTAAAACCATGATACCAAAGCCAGGCAAGAAAGGGCAAGGAAGAAAAAATTACTGTGTCAACCTCACTCATTTATACAGATACAAAAATCCTTAACAAAATATTAGAAAACCAAATCTAGTTAATGTATCAAAAGCATATAAAAAGAAGGAAGTACTGATACATATTACAATAGGGATAAAACCTTGAAACATTAGGCTAAGTGAAAGATGCAGGACACAAAAGGCCACATACTATAGGATTCCATTTATGGGCAATGTCCAGAACAGGCAAATCCATAGAGACAGAAAAGCAAATTAACATTTGTCAAAGGACAGGGGGAATTGGGGGGTGACTAACAGCAGGTACAGGGTTTCTTTTTGAGGTGATAGAAATGTTCACTAATTACAGTGGTGTTGGTTGCACAACACTATGAATATAGTAAAATTAGATAACCCTTTAGTTAGTGTTAAAATTACCAAGAAGAAAATAACCTGACCAAAATCCAGTTATGCCTATCTCTAAGGGAATATAGAGCACAAAGCAAAATACATGGTGTGTCCATGTCCTAGGTAACATTTTTATTCAAGTCAAACAATCACATAAAAAAGCATAAGCTTTAGGAGATGGGCAAGGAGTGGGGAGGGTAGTGCAATACTTGGATAGTTGCATATCTGCAACCTTTCCACCTATACCTTCCTCACTTCCTTTCAGTATTCTGTCACCAGGCAACTACAATGATTTGTTCCTCTCTGTAGCACAAGGTTCAGGCATGCCAATGCCCAGGGTCTGTTCTAATTTCAGATACTGACAATATATTATAAATAAGTAATAAAGTACTAACTATATAAGACAATTGGAATTTTTCTGTTAATTAACTCAATATGGGGAATAAGAAAATACAAACTTTTCAAAAACTGAAAGTCTATAGGAAATGCAAAATTTTTTACAAAAGCTGCAATCTAACCTATTTTGTTTCATTGATTCTTTATAGAGAGAAAAAATCTAGATGGACTTTCTATCACTACCATAAAATTAAAAACATGTTAGATGGTCTCTACATTTTACCTTGCAAGTTCCTTTGGTTTGAACTTCCACCATGTGTCCGGTTCCCGGAAAAGGACTTTATATTTATGTTTTTGAGACTATGCACAAAAAAGACAAATGTATTTAAAAATAATTATTTCCATGAAATTAAAGGAATTGTTTCCAAATTCAAAGCATGTTAACTGAAAGAACCTAAAAGATTATCTAATTGTGATGAGTTTGTTAAACTTGCAAAATGCACAATCTCACTGACCCAGCAATTAACTTCCAGAAATGTATATGAGAGCAAATAGACACACACACACACACACACACACACACACACACACACACACCCCTAAGATAACCATTTCATTATTATTTGTAACAGCAAAATAAGACAACACAGTGACTATTAATATGCAACTGGCTAAATAAATGAAGGTACAACCATACAATGAAAATACATACAGCAATTTTGAAAATTCTATACGTGTTAATGAGAAAAGGTCCCAATATAAACTGTTAAGAAAGTAAGATACAGAATTTTCACTGGGATAAAAAAGAATTAATCACACATTTTCACATATATAGAAAACTTCTGGAAAGATTCTAAAAAATACTATTAAAAGCACCTCAAAGGAGTAGGACTTTTTGGAATTCTTTTTTACAATTTGAATATGTATCATATATGCATTACTTTTATAATTTTAAAGCTATTTCAAATAATATCTCATTCTATTTTTCAAAACTCTAATATGACTATTATCTAAAAGGCATGCCCTACACTTCTCCACTAGATCCACCTCCTCGCTCCACCTTGAGGATAACCAAGTTCAGCAATTCTCCCCTCTGAGTTATCATAAGTTTTTTTCTCTCTCTTAAATCAATCTTATCACATTCAATTATTTCTCCTATCTTATTCTTAATCCCCTTTCCCCTGCTCCCCATTTTCCTGCTCCCCTTTGCAGGAAAATGCCTTCAAAAGAATCACTACACTCTATCTCCAATTCCTCTCCTCACCTCTCTTAAACCCACTCCAATTGGCTACTCGACTGAAACTGCTCAACAAGACCACAAATTACCTCCACACTGAAAAATGCTACAGTGAATCCTCAGTCCTTTCTTACTTGACTCTCAGCAGCGTTTATCACACTTCATCACTTCCTTTGTCTGACATTTTGTTCCTGCACACTTGCTTTTCTTCCAGCTCCACTAAAATGGTGTTCTCAGTCTTTTTCGCTAGTCCTTCTTTTCCACTCACATCTCTTCCCACAATGGAATGCTTAGTCCTTAACTTAGTCCTTGGTGCTCTATTCTTGATCTATACTCACTTCTTTAGTAATTATCATTCCATTCCTTGGCTTTGAATATCATCCATATGTTAACGACTCTCAAATACATATCTTTAGCTCAGAATTCACTCCTGAACTCCAAACTTGTAGATCCAACTACCTATTCACCAAACTCAACATATTCAAACCTAAACTTCTGAAATCCATTATCCCAAAACTATTCTATCTAAACCCTTTTCCAACATTATCAGCTCATGGCAACCTCCAACTACACGTGCCAAAAACCAACCCTGATGTCACACTGAACTCCTCTCTTTCTTTCACATCCATATCAATCCAGCAAAAAATTCAGTTGGTTCTACTTTCAAAATATATCCAGAATCTAATCGCTATTCATTGTCACTTTCACTGCCACCATGTTGGTCTAAGCCATATGATCTCTTAATTATCACCATAGCCCTCTAACTAGTCTCCCTGCTTCCATGCTTGCCTCTCCCACCTATTCTCAACACTGGGCTACAGCAATCCTCTTAACAGTCATGGATCACGTCACTACTCTGCTTAAAACCCTGTTGTAGACTGAGTGTGTCCCTTCAAATCCCACTCCCACCATGCGACTGTGTTTGGAGATATGGCCTTTAAGGAGGTAATGAAGATTAAATGAGGATATTAGTGTAAGGCTCTGATCTGATAGGATTAGTATGCATACAAGAAGAGACAACAAAGTACTCACTATATGCCATAAGAGAACACACAAGAAGGCAGCCATGTGCAAGCCAAGAAAACAACTCTCACCCAGAGAACCAGGCCATATCTTGCCCTGGAATTTCTGGCCTCCAGAGCTGTGAAAAAAATAAACTACTTTTGTTGTTTCAAACACCCAATTTGTAAGATCTTATTATGACAGCCTGTGCAGATTAATACATCTTCTACAGTGATCTATGAGCCCTTATATAATCTGCCCCACCATCTCTACAACCGCCATTACATCTCTGACCTCATCTCCCACTACTGATCCCCTCCCTCAGTTTTATGACAAGATGCCGAAAGTACTCACTGCTATTTTGTCATTCTAAGAGAAAAGTCCCAAAATCAACCAAAACACCATGGTAGGAAGTGACATAACACCCTGTAATGGCTCTATTCACTTCTATCTCCTCACCACAATACCAAATTTCATACACTTTATTCAGGCCATGGCAACAGCCCCAATCTTTAATGACCTAAAGGAATGTCATATATCTCTTAGGATTGAATTAAGTGTAAATGCATACAAAGAAAGAGAGAAATAAAGACTAAATTTAAAGACTTTTTCAACTCCCATGTCAATAGGTAAATCTTGACAATGTTACATTATTTGGGAGGATTCTGATTTCTGTTAAGCTATATGACAGCTCACAAGGGAAACTCTATATAAATATATAGAACAAAGTAATAAGTTTTGCCAGATGCCATTAAGCAAACTCAACTGCTTGCTACTTATTCCCAACTCACTACTTAACTACTTTTATAAATGACAGTCAAGATACTAATAGACTGTTATCTCCAAACTATTCCACTCCCCCACAGCTCTCATTATCTTGTTACCAAAAGAAGTAAAAAGTGATCCTTCTCTACAGTAATTCCTATAATTACTTCTTTTTGAAGAAAAAATGAATTTGGCATTCCATGATAAGCAGCATTTATACTTTTTAAATTTTTTAATGCATATTTGTTTTTGAGAGCGAGAGAGAGACAGAGTGCAAGGCGGGGGGGGGGGGGGAAGGGCAGAGAGAGAAGGAGACACAGAATCCAAAGCAGGCTCCAGCCTCTGAGCTGTCAGCACAGAACCTGACTCAAAGCTCGAACTATGAGATTATGACCTGAGCTAAAGTCGGAAGCTAAACTGACTGAGCCACCCTGGCACCCCTTGTCATTATACTTTTAAGTAGAGCTGGGAAGAGCCAAGGAATCAATAATTTAAAAAAAAGATTTATAATTTTAATTATTATATAAGAAAAAAGAGGAAAAAATACTGTGGAAGTTACGTGGAAACTAATTTGACAATAAACTATTTGTAAAAAAAAAAATACTGTGGAAGTGTGAAGGCTAAATGAAAATCAGTAGTAACACAGTAATACAGGGCCTTCTTTATTATCTACACAGGAAAATGAGGTGTTAAAGAACTTTCTACGATGACAGCAGGAAGCTAAGGAAAACGTACAGAGAAGTCAAGTAAGGGGAAAGAGGAAAGCATTCCCCATAATAAATATGTTAGGCTAGAAATTAGGAACTCCTGAGGCCAGAAAGCAAACTGAATTTTAATTCCCAATGCACTAATTTGATTCTTTGTTCCCTCTACTGCCCCTGCACAGAAGTAAAATCTCATTTGCTCTCAAAGGACATTAATTTTCTTCAGAAAAATGAAGAGTCACACCTTCAAAATAGTATAAGTGCACTAAGCACAGCAAAGGAGGCAGATGCTGGATGTACTGAGGACATAAAAGAAGCAGCACAACATTCATTAACTGATGAAACATAAAGTGAGCTTTAATGTGCCAGACATGTGCTAATATTGAGAGAGTAAAATAAACAATACCCCATAATCATAAAAGCTTTATTCATTCATCATTTTAAGCCAACAAATATATATTTCCTGTACGCCAAGCCCAGTGCTATATCCTGGAGAGTCAATGATGAATGAAACAACAGACCTACCTGCAAGAATATATAGATGGCTTAGAGCCAAATTCGGCCCATCAGCCAGTTATTTGTACAGCCTAGGAGCTAAGGATAGTTTTTATATCTTTAAAGGATCATTTAAAAAGAAAAGAAAAAAAAAGAATATACAACAGAGACTGTATGTGGCCCAAAAAACCTAAAATATTTACCATCTGGCACTTTATAGAAAAAAGTTAGCCAATTCATGGCCTACTAATAAAAGCAGGGTGCTTAAGGCCATCACAAAAGTAAGTCAGGGTGCTTACAGAAAGAGTACTCCACTCAGGTTTTTAGTAAGTTAATGAATGCTAACTTCCTGGAAACGGTGACATCAAAGCTGGGCAAAAAAAGAAGAAAATGGCAAATTTGGAGAACTGAAAATAATTGAATTCATCAAATTCTGAATTTATCCGAAAAGCAAAATTCCAAAAGAAATTTAAGGACTAACAACAGACTACCAACTTTGATTCTGCCAAGTAATAGCAATAAGGAAAAATATTTTGTGTGTATACATACACACACACACACACACACACACACACGCACACACACAAACCTAAATTATAGTTATGTATATATACACAAACATAAAATTATAATTTAATACCACTACCTTTTCATAAAAGACATCAAAAACAAAAACTATCTCAGAGTTTAAAAACTGAATCTCAGAACTTGAAAACAGAATAAATTTAACTTTATGCAAAAACTATTCCTATTTTTCTCATTTTATCAAAACAGAAAGCTCAGTTACAGAGAGTCCAAGGACTATTTCCTTGAGATTCACTTGTGTAATTAACATCCCCGATAATTTCAAACTTACTGCTACAGACTACAGACTTATGACGATTTATGATACAAACCAAAGAAACATATGGCTTCATTTCCCATGCCTGTAGATTTGTATTGTCTATTATTATAGGAGACACCTTCTTCTCAAATGCTTCTTTTGCTGAAAAACACAAACAGAAAATGACAATCACTTTTTTATAACAGTATTAAGTATTCTCTTGAAATTTTGAAAATTTGATCCTGTGTTCATAATTTGAAAATCACAGATATGTGCTAATTTTACCTACAACTCTACCTCTAAATCTCACTTTTGAGTATATAAAAATTGAAGTACAGATAAATGTTGGATAATAAACAATAAATACTAAAGTTATAATTAGAGAAAATTATAAAATAAAAACTGATCTTTTTATGTGTGTTACATGTATAAACAGCATAAATGGGGCAAAAAAACTATCCTTCATATCATCCTAAAAGCAACATGTATCTTGGATAAGATTCTAGAAGAGATAGGAACTTTAGTAGAAAAACTAATATCCAAATAAAGTCTAGAGTTGAGTTAACAATAATGTAGCATTGTTGGGGCTCCTGGGTGGCTCAGATAGGTAAACTCTTGATTTCAGCTCAAGCTGATCTCCCGGTTTATAAGATCGAGCCCCAGGCCGGGCTCTGTACTGACTGAAAACTTTAATAATTAAAGGGAATCATAACTTTCTACAAATTGTATACCTCTCAAAATACTTTATATTGCTCTTAATATTACCCAGAATCTAATGTCTATTCTTTTTTTTTTTTTTAAATGTTTTATTTATTTCTAGGAGAGAGAGAGACAGCGTGAGCAGGGGAGGGTCAGAGAGAGGGAGTCACAGACTGAAACAGGCTCCAGGCTCTGAGCTGGCAGTCAGCACAGAGCCCAACGCGGGGCTCGAACCCACCAACCGCGAGATCATGACCTAAGCGAAAGTCGGACACTCAACCGACTAAGCCACCCAGGCGCCCCTCTAATGTCTATTCTTACCACGATTCTGGTTCCATTCATGTGCTTCTCCTAAGTACTTTACATCAAACTGGTACTGTCCATTTATGTAAAAATAATCATCAGTACTAAGAATTACTCCACTTGGATTATCCTCTTGCAAAGTCCTATGAATGATAAATGGAATTGTTTTCATTAACTTTTCTTCTAAATTCTCTCTTCTAATTTTTACAAAGCCATAAATCAAATAAAAAACCCAAGTATGGTTATTTAAAAGTGATCATATATAATATTCAAACAAACAATATTGGAAATCCTGTAACCAGAAGATTGGCTCCCAAGAAAACTGACAAGTCTATTTTGTTTCTTGAATTCAAATCAATTGTGGCTTTTTTACTCTATAATCAAAGTTGAACTTATTTTTCTCCTACTCAAATTAGTTCTCTTCCATATAAGCAATTTCTACTGACTTCAAAAGCTCACGATCTTGGGATCGTCTTTAAATTTTTCTTCTGTTTCCCCAAATGCTATTCTATGATAAAAGAATAAAACACTCCTGGAGAAAAGAGTGCTGCTATCAACCACAAAGTAAGAAAAAATTAGTAAAAAGAAAAGATTACAGCAGTTCTCTATTAAGCAAAAGTATTGCACATATTCATATTGTCTGTTATAATGTTCAGGTTCATGCATTATATTTTTTTTAAAAATTCAATTAAACCTCATACCTTGCCAAAAAAGATTTTCCTGATCCTGGAAGCCCTCTGAGAAGAACAAGAACTAGTCCAACATAAGATGACGTCTTCTTTCTTACAACCTGAGAAACTGGAGCTTCTTGTACTTGATAAGCACTTGTTCCCTCTTTATTTCTCCATACCTTTGTTGGGGAAGTGTGAGAAATAACTGGAGGGGGAAATGTGTAGTTGACCGGTCTCCAGTGTGTAGCAGTGGTTACGACAGGAGCTACAAAGCCATGATTTCCTTGAAAGAGGTCAAAAGCAGGAATCATTGGATTCCACATTGGCGGGGGTGGAGGAGGCGGCAGCAACAGAGGGAGAGGGGCAAGTACTGGGCAGTAATTCACATCTTTCCCCTTTGACAGTTCAGTATGTTTGTGTGGTTTGAAATTGAACTCTTCAGAAAGCATGAACATATCAGGGACAGAAGTAGATTTCTGATCCCCACTTGTCCCTAGTAAATCAAGCCCCAGATTTTGCACAGTAAGGCTTAAAGGAGCCTGAGGTTCATTGTCATCCAAATCTACAGGGGCTTGAGAGAACGGAGTCTCAACATACTCAGATTCTAAAAGCTCTTTAGATCTCTGACTGAGATTGCTACCACTCACCATAGTGTCACTTGCTACATTTAAAGAACTAGTGAGAGAAGAATCTTCTAATGCCAATGCGTCATCCTTTATAAAACTTTTGGACTCATCTGAAACAGAATGTGAAGTTAATGTGTTTGAACTTAATGCAGAGGCAGAATTCTCTACGTTTTCACTGTTCAAATCCACATTTTCTGTAGAAAGAATGGGAGTCATACTACTTGAATCTGAATTTACAAATGCACTTGGGTCACTAAAATTATTAACACCTTGCAGAGGCAAAAATGAGTATACTTGGTCATCAGAAGAATTCAATTTCTCAAAAGCATTTTGTATTAAGGAATCCAAGTCTTCAGTTAGCTGCATGTCCAAAAATGAATCCATTTTTGAATCTTCGCTCTCTTCTTCAGGAGGATACTTTTCCATTATTTCACGTCCCACAGCACTTACTTGGCTCTCAGAAGCAATGAAGGTTTTTGAAGACAATTCTTCTATCTTGGCATCAGTGGCAGATAATTCTAACAGACAATCCATTGCATTTTCAACTGTACAAGAACAACAATATAGATGTGTATTGAAAATAGTAAAATATAATTTCATTAAAAATCCATGTAAAAATTATACTTTTTGCACTTAATATAGAAATTTATAAATATTCAAGTAATTTTTTATTTAATATTTTACTAATATACCAGTCTGTATTAGTGAAAGGTTTGAATGATAGAGTCATACAATACTATTACTTTCAGACAAACTGTAATAAACTAGGCTAATAAATTACCATCAAGCAGAAGGTCTCTGATAAATTTGAATAAGCATAAAATATTTATAAATTGTATCTAAAAATATCCATAATTATATACATTAGTTATTTATAGACCCTAAAACCAATTCATTTATTCAATACTGAGCAACTGCATGTCTTTTAAGTATTAAGTATTTTAAGTACTCTCCTATAAATCTAATTTGTTTATATGGTTAATGCTATAAATTTCACTTGATACAAAAAGTAAGTATCAGCATATACTACATATCAGACATACACTGTACAAAGATAAATTAGAGTTTCTAGTACACTTAGGAGATTTTTGCAGTCTAATGGAGGCAATTAAAGATAATCAAATTAGAAGACAATTACACTATAATATAGACTAAACAATGCACACTTTTAGTTATACACAAATGCCATAGCAGCCTTATAGGAGTGTAAGGAAAGATTTCACATAAGGCAATATGTGATTTGGGACTTGAAGATTAAAAAGAAACTTGCCAGACACAGGAAGGAAAGGCAAAGCAGTCTTGAAAACACAAAGTATGTTTAACGTATTAAGAGAGGTTAGTTGGCATGTGGGTACACAGTACTATGGTGGATAAAAGGAGATAAAACTGGAAAAGATCAAGTAAAATTGGTAAGAGTCTTTGTATGTCATGGTAAGAAATATCAATTTTATTTTCTAAGGAAACTTGAAGGTATACTACCTGTCACCGCACTTGAACTAGGAGCTTTATATATATCACCTCAATGAACCCTCAAATAATACTATGAGGTATAGTATATCTAGCAAATAGATGAAGAAAATAAAGTCCAAAAAGTACATTAACTTGGCCCAAGTCACACAGATACTAAGTGACAGAGCCAGGCCTGGTGTGTCTGACTCCAATGCTGAGCTCTTTCCATTATAACACAAATACAGAGCCATTAGAATTGAAATTTGTTTTGCTTATTTCTGTGCTTCGTCTTGTTTTAAGGAAATATGAAAATGAAGCACAGCACAGTAGGTAACAGCTCTGGTCTGGAGTCAGAAAACCAACACTTAAATCCCTACTTGTTGGCTATGACCCTTTGAACAAGTTACTTAACTTGCCTAAGCCTTGATTTTCTCATTTGCAATATGGGGATAATAAAAGTACCTACCTCATAGGGTTGTTGTGAGGATTAAATGAGATAATCCATGAAAAAGTGCTGTGCATAAGGACTGGCACCTAGTAAGCACCCAATTAATGTTCCCTTAAGAAGAAAAACAAAGAGGGATTGGAGGGGCAAGCCTGGCAGAGAGACTAGTTAGGAGGTTATAGCAATAGTACAAAGGTTAGAAGCCCTAAACATGGGAAAAAAAAAAAAGAAAGAAAGCAAACACAAGGTATTTCTATGAAGAAAATATACATGATAGAAAAACAAGATCAACCCAAAAAATTAATGTGCATATAATAAAAACACAGTATTAAGTAAAAATAAGTAAAAGATCAGGATATTTATATCACACAGGAGAAAAGTCATTACAGAGAGTGTTGGAAAAATTAAAACAATAGTATAAAACAACGAAAAACCCATAAACAATTTACACAAGAATATAATAATTAATAAACAATCATATACAAAAATGTTCAATAATCCTATTTACAGAAAAAACAAATTAAGAAAAAGCAAAATTTTATTCGTATTAAAATCCTGAAGTAACACTACACAGTGCTGAAACCGCTGTGGTGAAACCACAGAACCTGTACAATCCTGCTGGGATGGAAACTCAGCACACATCTTGTAGGCAAATGCGGCAGCACATTTCCAAGAGCTGAAAACTGTTCTTACCTTGTGACAGGAGGAAATAAAACACTGGGACTAAGAAAAAAAGCCAAAAGAAGGGAAAGGCGATTTGTACCAAGATGTCCTCAGCTATATTAATTATTCATGAAAAACCTAGTTATAATTAAATAAACTGGAGCACAATTGAGTGGAATATTTGAAGCTATTAACAATAAATATGAAGATCACAGCAACACTGAAAAAAATGTTTATGTTATGTTTAAAAGGCAGAATACACAATTTCATCAATGTTATGATTTCAAAATATCAGTATTTATGAACAAGGTGTAGAGAAGATCCTGGAAAAGAGAAATGTTTTTTGTTAGGATGTAAAGGTAATATACTTTTCTTGTAATTCTTCATTGTTATGTTAGTGTGTGTGAAACAACTAAGTTTTAAACACATCACATCAGTAAATAAATGTTGAAGTCACACATAAAATTCTATACGCTGTTATTTCTGAGCATTATGTAGACTGCTAAAAACTGTTTTTCTACATACATAACAGAATAGTTAAGATAAGGTCACATCACAGACCATGTAAAGAATAAGCGTGGAAGTTTATCACACATTACCAAAACTTCCCCAATCAAGAATAACTTTATCTTATACTAATCATAGCCAATAGCAATACCAAGCATCAACATTTAAAGCATTAAAGCAACATTTATTTACTCATTCAGTCAACTTTGATAGTTTTTTTGTCTGTCAACATACTTCTAAACAATTTATTACAAGTTATTAATAATGCTATACTGAAGACGACCAAACAAACAAACCTCAATTATCACCAGAAAGTCCTATGAGGTACATACTTTCTTTTTTCTCCTTAACAAATAAGAAAACAGAGCCAGAGACGTTAAGTGGCAGAGTTGGAAATCTAACCCAGATTTCCTGATTCCAAAGCCAATATTGCGAATACTATTCTATTAGCATCAACTCTTAATAAGCTCTTATTCCCACAATTACAATCTTTTCCCTAAGAACACCTGGGTGGGTCAGTTGGTTGTGTCTGACTCTTGATTTCTCCTCAGGTCATGATCCCAGGTTTGTGAGATCGAGCCCCACATTGGGCTCCATGCTGAGCTTGGAGCCTGCTTAAGATTCTCATTCTCTCTCGCGCGCACGCACTCTCTCTCTCTCTCTGCTCCTCCCTCCTTTATCTACACAAATAAAAATATCTTTCCACTCAATAAATATTTACTGAGGTCCTAATATGAGTCATTAGCTATTTTAGGGGCTGGGGATACAGCAATAACAACAGTTTATGAGATCTGTCTTTATGGAGCTTACATCCTAAGACAGTGGTTCTCAGCTGGGGATGATTCTGCTCCCCAAGGGACATAAGACAATAGATGGAGCCATTTTTAATTTTCACAAAGGGCTGCTGAAGGTTGCTACTGGCATCCACAGAGTACAGGCCAGGGATGTTGCTAAACGTCCTACTATCCACAGGAAAGCCACTCACAACAAAGAATTATCCAGTCCAAAATGGTGAGAGTTGGCACTATCTAGAGGGTTGATAGTTGGCACTAACCTGTACTAGAGGGAAAATAAAAAGAAATAAAACATAGAATATGATATCTATACATACATCATATACTTAGAACTGTACATTTCTTGAAAGCAGAAAAACTCTGCTTTCTTCTTCCTCATATCCCTCACAATACCAAATTTAGTAACTCACCCATAGCAGATGCTCAATAAATTAAAAAAAAGAGAAAGAAGGCAGTCATTTTTCTATATTACTGCTGGTCATGGCATAGTACATGAAGTCTTCTATAGGATGCAAAGATTCAAACTAAACTTTTTCTCACCTTTGAAATCACATTCAGAAAGCATCAAATACACTACATCGGGATCCAGATCAGAAAACATCTCTGAGATACTGGTGAAGAGTTCTTCCTGATCAACTTTTGTGTCACACATGGAAGGAAGAGTAGTGGTTGGCTCCTCATGACTAGCAACACTGGATACGACAACTTCCTTAGAGCTTGCAGTCTTCCGAAAAGGATTTCCCCCAAGATTTTTCCTTCTCCTTGGCATTCTGACTTCCAAAACTAAAATGTTTCCCTTTTCTTATTTAAGATGTTTGATATTTAAGTCATACCTCAAAGAAAACACGGTTAAATATCTTGCACAATCCAGCAGTTATAGGACCTAAAATAGAAAGTAAGACACTCAGACTATATAGTTATATTTCCATTTCTAAAATCGGAATGATATCTTTATTTAACTCTAAGAGAGCACCATCAACTCTGGCATCAAAGCCAAAAAGCTGTCAAACAACTTTTCTCGCCAAAATACTCAAGTTCTGACAGGATTGAACATGTTAAAAATTTAAGATATTAACAAATATATGTATCTTCACAACAGTGAGTACACTGTTTTAATATCATTTTGGTTAAAAAATAAAAAAATATTAGTAATGACAATGCCTACTGAACATCTACATTTGGATGTCTAACAGGCATCATAAACTTAACATGTCCAAAACTGAGCTCCTGATCACCTACTTCACACCTGCTCTTCTCAGTCTTTCCCATCTCAATTAATGCAACTCTATCCTTCCAACTGCTCAGCTCAAAAATCTTGGAATAATTCCTAACTCTTCCCATCCCACATCCAAACTGTAAGCCAATTTTGTCAATGCAACCCTCAAAATGTATACAGAATATGACCTTTCCCCACTATCTCACTGCTAGCACAGCCTGTTGCCAAGATTACTTGTAAAAGTCTCCAAACCAATCTCCTTGCTTCCATCCTTGCCCCTTCACAGTCTATTTATATTTAGCACAGTAATCAGAATGACTCAGTTAATCCAGAAGTCAGATCATACATCCCTTCTGCTTAACTATCTACTGGTTTCCCATCTCACTCAGGGTAAAAGCCAGAATTCTTAAAATGGCCTATAACCCAGACACTTTGTTATTTCAGTGCTGTCATCCCTAAACCCTGCTCAGTGTCACTCTGGCCACACTTCACCTCCTTGTTCTTCTTCAAACACACCAGCCATGTTCTCCCCTGGGAATCTTTACATTTAGTTCCCTCAACCTAAACTACTAATCTCTCAGGTATCTATAAGGTTTATTTCCTTACCACCTTCCTATTATTACTCAAATGTTACCCCCTCAGGAAGTCAGTCTCAACAACACTTATCCTAACTTGAATTTCCTCATAAGCTTAATCATCTTCTAACACAGTACATATTTCATTTGGGGGTTTTTTTGTTTTCTTTTTTTATGTTTTCTACCCATACTCAAGTAAAGTGTAAGCTCCACAAGGGCAGGGACTCATTGATCTGGAGAACCCCAGTCTACTTGCTCTCTTCACCTGGATGTATCCAATAACCATTTCAAATTTAACATATGCAAAATTAAATTATATTTTCCCTAAAATCTGCTCTAACCATTTGCTACTATCATCATTTACTCGTATTCTGATGTCCTAAATGTTCTTTCAGTTTCCAACTCTTGTCTCCTACAGTCTATTTTCAACATACCAGCCAGAATGATGTTCATAGAACAACATAGTACATACATCATACATATATACAACACATAACAAGTCAGAATGAATCAGGGCCTGCTCTAAATCCTCAAGTGGTCCATCATGTCACTCAGTAAAAGCTAAAGCTCTTACTGTGGCCTTTGATATACTCTTCCCCAAAATATTTGCATTGGTAGCTCTCACTCCTTCAAACCTTTATTCAAGTTTCATAATCTATGATTTCTTCTTTGATTACCCAATTGAAAATCATCTCCCCCAATCCCTGTGCCCCAATCAGTCTCCCCTTCCTATCTACCCATTGCCCTTAATACCCATACTATAAAATTTACCTTTTAATTAAATTTATTGTGCCATAGCTCTCTCCATCTTCCAGAATGGCACTGTCNGCAGCCACCAGCCACATGTGCCTATTTAAATTTAAATTAAAATTAAATAAAATTATACCTTTATATATTAACAGCACACAAAGTAGAATTTGGAGAGGAAAAAAATTACCAGAGACAGAGGAGGGCCTTATATAATCATAAAGGATCAGTCCACCAAGAAGGCAACCCTAAATGCGTATGCCCTAAACACCAGAGCCACTAAATAAGGGAAGCAGAAACCGACAGAATTGAAATGAGAAATGGACAAATCTACAATTATAGAAACTTCAAAAGCCCTCTCTCAACAACTGAGAGAATAACTAGACAGATCAGCTAGGATACAGAACACAATTAACACTATCAATTAAGGATAATCAACATTTTTAGAACACTTCACCCAACAACAGCAGAATACATTATTTTCAAGTGCCCACTGAATATGTACTGAGAAAGTCCATAGCCTAGATTTTAAGAAAAACCCCAGCAAATTTTAAAGAATTGAAATCACACAAAGTATATTCTCCAACCACAATGGAATTAAGTTAGAAATCAATTAACAGAAAGATAATCAATACATGTCCATACACTTGGAACCTAAGCAATATACTAAATAAATAATCCATGGGCCAAAGAGAAAGTCTCAAGAAAACATTTTAAATACATTGAAATAAGTGAAAATGAAAATATACCGTATCAAATGTAGGACACAGCTAATGCAGTGGACATTTATAGCAAAT
The DNA here is from genome assembly GCF_008692635.1 of Crocuta crocuta. NCBI lineage: Eukaryota > Metazoa > Chordata > Mammalia > Carnivora > Hyaenidae > Crocuta > Crocuta crocuta. The sequence goes on from NW_027529426.1 coordinate 3,512,176, forward strand.
TTACAACCAAATGCATACAATATTATGAAAGAGAAAAAAGTCTCAAATCAATCAATAATCTAAGCCCCCATCACATTACCTAGAAAAAGAAGAGCAAAACAAACCCAAAGCCAGCAGAAGGAAGGGAACAGTAAAAATAAGAACAGGAATGAAACTGAAAACAGAAAAGCAAAAGAGAAAAATCAGTGAAACAAGCAGATAGCTTTTAAAATTTATTTACTTATTTTGTGAGACAGGACACACACACACACACACACACACACACACACTGGCACAGAACCTGAAATGGGGATTCAAACTCCACAAACCATGAGATCATGACCTGAACCAAGAGTCAGACACTTAACAAACTGAGCCACCCAGTGCCCCACAAACTGATAGTTCTTTAAAAAGATATTTAAAGGGGCGCCTGGGTGGCTTAGTCGGTTAAGCGTCCGACTTTCGCTTAGGTCATGATCTCGCGGTTCGTGGGTTCGAGCCCCGCGTCGGGCTCTGTGCTGACTGCCAGCTCGGAGCCTGGAGCCTGTTTCAGATTCTGTGTCTCCCTCTCCCTCTGACCCTCCCCTGCTCACGCTGTCTCTCTCTCCTAGAAATAAATAAAACAAAAAAAAATTTAAAAAAAAAAAAATAAAAAATAAAAAAATAAAAATAAAAAGATATTTAAAAATGACAAATCTCTAGCATGAGTGACGAAAAAAAAAAGAGAGAAGACACAAATTACCAATGTCAAGAATGTAAAAAGGAGTATCATTTCAGAACCCTGTATGCTGAAAACTTTATATAAAACACTGATGAAAGAAATCAAAGATCTAAATAAATGGAAAGACACAGCATGTTCATGGACTAGAAGACTGAACATGGTAAAAACGTTAATTCTCCTGAAACTGATATACAGAATTCCTACCAAAACCCAAGCAAGATTTTTTGTGGATATGGACAAGATTATTCTAAAATTAAATGGAAAAGACAAAGGAACTACAATGGCTAATTCTGAAAGAGAAGAATCAATCAACTCAACTTCAAGATTTGTTATATCACTACTCTAACCAAGACTGTATAGTATCAGTGGAGGGACAGACATATAGATATGAAAACAGATTACAGATCTGGAAACAGAAGAGAGAACCCAGAAATATACCAACATAAATATGCTGAAATAATTTTTGACGCAAGTACAAAAGCAATTTAAAGAGGAAAGATAGCCTGTTTAACAAATCAAACTGCAGCTAGTGGACATCCACATATAAAAAAAAATAAACTTTGACCTAAGTCTCACACTTTATAGAAAAATTAACTCAAAATGTAGCAAGAACTGAAATTCATAAAACTATGAACATTTTAGGGGAAAAAAAAAAACCAGGAGAAAATCTCCATGACCTAGAGCTAAACAGAAACACCAGAAGCATGATCCATAGGAAAAACTGGTAAATTGTACTACATCAAAATTAAAAACTTTTGCTCTGTGAAAGCCCATGTTGAGAAGATGAAAATATAAGTTACAGACTGGAGAAAATATTTACATACCACGTACCCAACAAAAGATTAATATCTGAAATATATGAAGAACTTACTAAACTCCACAGTAAAAAACAATTCAATTAGAAAATGGGCAAAAAGCATAAGCACAAAAGGATATACAAATGGCAAATAGGCACATAAAAGATGTTCAACACCTTGAAGCATTAAGTAAATGCAAATTAAACTACATACAAGATATTACTTACACATCTATCAAACTGGCTAAGACAAAAACTAATGACACCACCAAATGCTGGCAAAGATACAGAGAAATTGGATCGCCTATAGGTTCTGAAGGGAATGTAAAACAGTACAGCCACTTTGGAAAACAGTTTGGTAGTTTTTTTAAAAACTAAACATGCAGGGTGCCTGGGTGGCTCAGTCAGTGAAGCCACCAACTCTCGATTTTAGTTCAGGTCATGATTTCTCGGTTTGTGAGACTGAGCCCCATGTAGAGCTCCACGCTGACAGCATGGAGCCTTCTTGGGATTCTCTCTCCTTCTCTCTGTTCCTCCCCTGCCTGTGCATGCATGTGTGTGCAACACCATACAACATTTCAGCAATTGCATTCCTGGGCATTTATCTAAGAGAAATGAAAATTTATGTTCATCCAAAAACCTGTACACAGTTTATAGCAGCTCTATTCATTAAGCCAAAACTAGAAAACAATTCAGATGTCCTTCAGTGGGTGAATAGTTAAACATACTATGATATTTCCATTCCATGAAATACTAGTCAGTAATACAAAAGAACATACTAATGATACACAAAACAACCTAGATGAAATTCCAGACAGCTGAGTGGAAAAAAGCCAATCCCAAAAGGCTATGTATTGAATAATCTCATTAATGTAACATTTTTGAAATGACAAAATTACAGAAATAGATTAATAGACAAGTGGGTGTGGCTATAAATGGGTAAGTTGAAAGATTCTTATAGTGATGGAAATATTCTGTACTAATGACAATATCCTGGTTGTGACACCATAGTATAGTTGTGCAAAGATGTTTCACTGGGGGAACCGGGTAAAAAACATAGGAGACTTCTCTATATTATTTACTAGAACTGCATGTGAATCTACAATCTCAAAATAAAAAGTTTAATTTTGAAAAAAAAAGCATGTTAAATTAAAAATTCATTTCCTCAGTCATACTAGTCACATTAGGAATGCTCAAGTACTACATGTGGTTAATGACTATTATACTGGACAGCAGAAATAGTAAACTTTCCCATCAGTATAGAAAGTTCTACTGGACAATACTGTTCAGGACTATAAGTTCCATGGAGCAAGTGAATATCTCATCTTAGGAAGATAAGAAACTTTATAAGCAAAAAAGTACAAAAAAGAAGTCTTAAAGAAAAAAGTACTAATACATCTAGCCACATTTAAATGTAAAATACCTATATATCAAAAACAAAATTGAGGGAAAATATGTATAACATACAGCAATGGTTTCCAATTTCTCTCCTTCATTTTTTCAGAAAAAGGGTTTGCATCCACCGTTTCTACAACTACACTAAAACTGCTCTTATCTAACAGTGCACAAAGGTTCCTTTTTCTCCACATCCTCGCCAACACTTGTTACTTGTTACGTTTTTAATTTTAGCCATTCTGACAGGTATAAAGTGGTATCTTGGGACCTCTGGGTGGCTCAGTCAGTTAAGCTTCAGCTCAGGTCATGATCTCACTGTTCATGAGTTCAAGCACCACATCAGGCTTTCCGCGGTCTGCCAAAGCCTGCTTCAGATCCTGTCTCCCTATCTCTGTCCCTCTCCCACTCCCATGTGTGCTCTCTCTCAAAAATGAACATGTTAAAAAAAAAAAAAGCATCTCATTGTTTTAATTTGCAGTCCCCCAATGATTAGTGATGTTGAGCATCTTTTCATTTGTCTGCTTCATTTGTCTATATGTCTTTAGAAAAATGTCTATTCAGGTCCTCTGCCCATTTTTTTTAAACATTCATTTTTGAGAGACAGAAAGAGACAGAGCATGAGGAAGGGACAGAGAGAGGGGGACAGAATCCAAAATAGGCTCCAGGCTCTGAGCTTTCAGCACAAAGCATCACACAGGGCTTAAACCCACAACACATGAAATCATGACCTGAGCTGAAGTTGGCCGCTTAACCAACTGAGCCACCCAGGCATCCCCTCTGCCCATTTTTAATCAGATTATTTGGGTTTTTTGGTATTGAGTTGTATGAGGTTCCTCAAAAAATTAAAAATAAATTACCATATGATCCAGTAATTCCACTATTGGGTACTTAGCCAAAGAAAATGAAAACAGTAATCCAAAAAGTCTATTGCTTCTCGGCCTTTTGGCTTAGATCAGGTGTAAAAAGCCTAGCATTATTTTCAATAGCCAAGATATGGGAGCAACTCAAGTATCCATTGACAGATGATTAGATAAAGAAAATGTGGTATGTGTACATACACATACACAGTGGAATATTAGCTATAAAAAAGAATGAAGTCTTGCCACTTGCAACAACATGGATGGACCTTGAAGGTATAATGCTAAGTAAAACAAGCCAGAAAAAGACAAATATCATGAGTTCACATATATGCGGAACATAAGAAACAAAACAAATGAAGACAAAAACAAACAAACAAACAAACAAACCCCCAGACTCTTAAATACAGAGAACAAACTGGTGGTTGCCAGAGGAGAGGTGAGTGGGGGATGGATGAAATAAAGAGGATTAACAGTACACTTATCTTGAGGAGCACTGAGAAATACACGGAATTGTCAAATCATTATATTATACACCTGAAACTAATATAACATCACATGTTAATTATACTTGAAAAAATATTAAAAATTTTTTTAAAAGGGGAAAAAAAGAGTTTTTTAAAAATCTTAAGCAACCAAAAGGTTTTGGTACCTTCTCCCATTTTCATTTCAAAGTACAAGCCATTCTAAACTAAACTAAGTGAAAAGGAAGCCCAGCAAGGTTCTGATTTCCCACCTGACTATGCTCTGCGTTGTGCTTTTTATGTCAAATATTAATTTGTTTTCCAAAAAGAATAAAATAAAATTGCTCTTATCTAAATTACCATTGACATACATGTCAGTAGAAAAAGTCAATGATAAAAGGTCCAATTCACCAAGAAAATGTAGTGATTCTAAGTTTGTATTCTGTTTGTAAAATTGTTGCCTCTGTAACTATTAGAAAAAGGAGCACCCCCAACAAAAAGGGAGAAAAAAAGAAGTAACAATAAGGACATAGAAGATTTGAGTCATGCACTATATAACTTGACTTAGTATCTATACAGAAAAGGACCCAATAACCACAAGATATACTTTATTTTCAAATACATATGGAATTATACTAGAAATCAGTAACTAAAATATAAACTAGAAAACACAATTGTTTGAAAATTAAGAAATACACTTCTACACTTGAGTCAAAGAAGAATTCCACTATGATAATTACTGAAGTGTTAACATTAATTTAAAATAATTAAAACTAATACTATTCAGAAAATACCTTAACCAAATAAAAATAATATATCCAAACTTTGTGAGATACAATTAAAATTATACACAGAAAAAGACTCATAGAAGTGCATATTTTAGAAAAAAAGAAGGGCTGAAAAATCAACCATCTAAGCATTTAATAAGCAGTTGGCAGAAAAACACTGAAACAAACCCAAAGAAACTAAAAAGGAAATAGCCAACAGAAAATACAAAGTAGAAAACAAATACATAGGGGCACCTGGGTGGCTCAGTTGGTTGAGTGTCTGACTTTGGCTCAGGTCATGATCCCACTGTTCGTTCGTTCGAGCCCCACATTGGGCTCTGTGCTGACAGCTAGCTCAGAGCCTCAAGCCTGTTTCAGATTCTGTATCTCCCTCTCTCTCTGACCCTCCCCTGCTCACACTGTCTCTCTCAGAAATAAATAAAACATTAAAAAAAAAAGAAAAATACATAGTAAAGGGGATCAAAAATGTCAAAAGATGGTTCTTTCCAATTTAAACAATTTTTTAACACTATTAAGAATGACACATCCCTACAACGCCTGAGTGGCTCTGTCCATTAAGCATTCAAGTTACACGCAGGTCATGATCTCACGGTTCCTGAGTTTGAGCCCCACATCAAGCTCTGGGCTCTGCGCTGACAGTGCAGAGCCTACTTGGGATTCTCTCTCTCTCCCCCTCTCTGCTCCTGCCCTCCTCGAACTCTCTTTCTAGCAAGGAAGGAAGGAAGGAAGGAAGGAAGGAAGGAAGGAAGGAAGGAAGGAAGACAAATCCCCCCCCCAAAAAATAAGAATGACAAATCCCTGGCAAGCGTGATCAAAAAAAGAGAAGGCACAATAACCAATATCAAAAATGAAAAAAGGGACATCATTATCAAGTCCAGACATATTTTTTTTTAATTTTTTATGTTTATTTATTTTTGAGAGAGAGAGCATCAGGGAGAGCCAGAAACAGAATGCAAAGCAGGCTCAAGGCTCTGAGCTGTCAGCACAGAGACTGACATGGCGCTCGCACCCACAAACCATGAGATCATGACCTGAGCCGAGGTCGGATGCTTAACTGACTGAGCCACCAAGGCGCCCCCACATATTTGAAAAAGAGAGATAACAAGATACCATAAGCGATTTTATGCCAATAAATTTTAAACTTCAAATGAAATGCACATTTTTTTAAAAAAAATACATGATACTCTATTTGATATAACAAGATCTGACAGCCCTGTCTCTATTATATTAAAGACATGGAATCTATAACTTAAAACTTTCCCACAACAAAAACCTCAGGTCAAGGTGGCTTCACAAGTAAATTCCACTAAATAATCTCTACTACCAATCTTACACAAACTCTTCCAGAGACTAAGAAAAAAACTTCCCAACTCATTTTATGAGGTCAACATAACCCAGATACCAAAACTTTACAATGACATTAAAAGAAAAAAAATTACAGGCCTATTTCACTCATGCAAATAGATGCAGGGGCACCTGGGTGGCTCAGTCAGTTAAGCATCTGACTTCAGCTCAGGTCATGATCTCACAATTCATAAGTTCAAGCCCCGCACTGGGCTCTGCGCTGACAGCTCAGAGCCAGGAGCTGGCTTCAGTCTCCCTCTTTCTCTGCCCCTCTCCTGCTTGTGTTCTCTCTCTCAAAAACTAAAATAAATATTTTAAAAATTTTAATAAAAAAAGAAATTAGATGCTAAATTCCTAAGTATTAAAGTAGTAACACATAAATTATGATATCATACAAAATATAAAAATTACATTAGTCATAAAAATAATACATCATAACTAACCTGAATTTATTTTTGATCATAAAGGTGTTTTAATACTTGAAAATTAATCAGTGCAATTCCTGATATTACCAAAATAAAGAAAAAAATCACACAATCAACTCAATGTATGCAGAAAAAAATTTGAAAAAAGTCAACATCTACTCATGATAAAAACAACACAAATTAGAACTATAATAAAGGCATTTACCAAAAAACCAAAACCCACAACTCATACTTAATTATGAAATGCTGAATGTTTACTTTCTACAATCAAAAGTAAGACAAGATGACTGCCATCACCATTTCTATTCTACACTGCTACACTGTACCAGAAGCCATAGCCAGTGCATTAAGAGTTGAAAAGGAAATAAAGTTGTAAGGATTAGGAAAAAAAAGAAACAGAACTATCATTATTCACAGACAATAGTGTGCATATAAATCCAAAAGAATACACAGATTATCTTTTAGGATACTCAGATAATTTAACAAGATTTCTGGACTGAACTTCTCTACACCAGCAATTAGAAAATAAAAATTAAATCTTGGGTGTCTGGGTGGCTCAGCTGGTTAAGCCTGATTCCTGGTTTTGGCTCAGGGCATGATCTCAACAGTTTCTCAAATTCGAGCCCCATGCTGGACTCTGCACTTGGCAGCGTGGAACCTGCTTGGGATTCTCTCTCTCCCTCTCTCTCTGACCCTACTCACGCTCTTTCTCAAGTAAATAAACTTAAAAAAAGAAAATAAAAACTAAATCTAATGGTCTAGACCCATCAGCAGCATTTACACAGCTGATAAATCCCTCCTACAGATTATGCTAAAGACGTTAACTTCTTTTAAGATAAATAAAGGATTAAGGTAAGGAAAAAGAAACAAGAAGAACAGGAAAACAATAGGTACAAGATTCTAAAAAGAAACAGTAATATTCAATAAAAATTTTAAAGTTTAAACCCACTGGGGAACCTGGGTGGCTCAGTCAGGTAAGGATCCAAATCTTGATCTCAGCTCAGGTTTTGACCTCAGGGTCATGAGTTCAAGCCCTACACTGGGCTCCACACTGAGCATGAAGCCTACTTAAACAAAAAAAAATTTGACCCCATTAATAAAATGGAATTAGAATATTACTGGGGCGCCTAGTAGCTAAGTCAGTTAAGAATCCAACTTCAATTTGATCATGATCTCATGGTTGGTGGGTTCGAGCCCACATCGGGCACTGTGCTGACAGTTCAGAGCCTGGAACCTGCTTCAGATTCTTTGTCTCCCTCTCTCTCTGTCCCTCCCCCACTCCCGCTCTGTCTCTGTCTCTCTCTCTCAAAAATAAACATTAAAAAAAGAGAATATTATTATGTTGCCCAATAAATAAAAAATAATTTTTAAAATAATAATAGCCATTGTCAGTAAAGCTACAGTGAAATAGTAATTTTCATATATTGTGATGAGAATAAACTAGTATAACCTTTGAAGAAAGCAAACTGCCACTATGTAGTAAGAAATCTTAAATTACAGCTGACCCCAAGAACAATGTTGGTAGTGGTTAGGGACGCCGACCACCCACACAGTCAAAAATCCAATAGCTTTGGACTTAACTAATAGCCTACTGTTGGCTTGAAGCCTTACTGAGAACATAACATACTCAATTAACACAAATTTTGTTTATATACTGTTTTGTTACAATAAAGTAAACTACAGAAAAGAAAATGTTATTTAAAAAATATAAAGAGAAAACACACTTACATAACAGTAAACAATCTGCATATGAATAGAAGCAGGCACCTTAAACCTGTGATGTTCAAGGGTCAACTGTACTTATATTCTTTGATGTAATAATTCCACTTTTAGGAATTCATCATTTAAAAAATCAAATTTACATACATAGATATTTGTATACAGATTCAAAATACAGTAATTTTTTACAAAGAAAAACTAAAAACTAAATAATGAGAAAGGAAAGATAAAATAATTTCTGGTGATAGTAAGTATAATTTATTAAATACTTAACACATGCCAGCTAGAATGTTAATTCATGAATTCACTTAACTCTTAAAATAGTAAGTACTAATGGGGCGCCTGGGTGGCTTAGTCGGTTAAGTGTCCGACTTTCACTTAGGTCATGATCTCGCGGTTCGTGGGTTCGAGCCCCGTGTCGGGCTCTGTGCTGACTGCCAGCTCAGAGCCTGGAACCTGTTTCAGTCTGTAACTCCCTCTCTCTCTGTCCTGTCCTGCTCACGCTGTCTCTCTCTCTCTCCTAAAAATAAATAAAAACATTAAAAAAAAAAAAGAAAGTACTATTATGCCTATTCGGCAAATAAGAAAACTAAGGACTAGTCAAGTATCAAGCACAGTATCTCCTTAGATTCCTAAAATGGAATCTATACAGTCATTAAAGACTATATTTTGGATAATGTTTAATTGAGGGTTGTGTTTTGTTTTTAACGTTTATTCATTTCTGAGAGACAGAGACAGAGCACAAGCAGGGGTGGGGCAGAGAGAAATGGAGACACAGAATCGAAAGCAGCTGAGCTGTCAGCAGAGAACCTGATGTGGGGCTCGAACCCAAGAACCATGAGATCATGACCTGAGCCAAAGTCCAATGCTTAACCCCAAGCCACTCAGGAGCCCCTGAGTTTAAGACAATGTTAGAAAAGAAAGCAAGACACAAAACTTAATATAACTTATACAGATAACTAAATGGGAATAGATCAGACTGTAATATTAGACTAGAAATCTCTGGGTAATTGAGATTACAAGTAATTTTATTTTTAACATGATACTCTTTTTACATACTACATTTGCATTTCCCAAATAATCTATAATATACACATACTTTAACAATCAAGGAAAAAAACAACAATTACCATTATCAAAGCTAAATCTTAGACTTCCCTCTATACTTGGTTCCTCTAGCTATCAAACCATATATCATTTCCACCTCTTTTTTCATTGGAAACAGACCTAAACATGTAGGCAGTTTAAGTGTCCAGTATTTAGCACAGTGAAGAATGTCATATATATCAAAACATACACTACCACCCAAATACCAGTTTTACTTTATATATCCAGATTATCTGAATCCCATTTATTCACTTGAGTGATGTTCAACATTTTTATCAAGTGATCTTATGCATCCTTCTTTTTCCATAAAGAAAGCCTTATTAATTAATCTAGTTTAAACAAGGTTACGTAGCTTCTTTACATACATACCTGACCTAAATAGAAGGTGTATTTTAAAAGGATAGAGGATATAAGGATGGGTAAGTAAGGTTTGATATATAATGGAGAAATGTGAAAGAACTGGCTCAAATGAAGAACCTAAAAACAAATAATACAAATTTTTGTTAACAATAAGACCATGAATATATAAATTTCATCTACACATTTTCCAAGCTCTTCTATCTCTATTATTTAATGTTAACCTGACAGAGAATCTAATTAATACATACTCACTCATCAAAATTATCATCAAAATATTCCAGCGTAGTAAGCAGAGGTCTTATCAACTTGAATTTTTTTTAACAGACAAGGATATATATATATATATATATATTCATTTAAACATTAAAAAAAATTCTAGGTTAACATGAAAATTATAAATAGTAGAGTGAACATGAACTCTAACAAAGGTATAGCAATGGTCAGTATTGTCATTAAAGTGAATATACCAATAAACACCACTTCAAAAAAAAAAAAACCCTTCCTATTGAAAGCTATATCAACACAACACTAACACTAAAAAAGTCTTCCATGTCATTTTATAAATAAATCTGTTATATTTATATAAGAACTACTAATGTTAGATAATTATAGAAAATACTAAGTTTCTATAACAATCAAAAAAGATATTCTATTTAATATGCAATATCATCTAAAAAGAACAGGCCTAAGAAAATTGATACTAAGAATCAAATTTATTAATAACACCTTAGCTCCTTAAAACCATCAAAAAAGGAACAAAAACAAAAGCATCTTCTTTAGGGGTGCCTGAGTGGCTCAGTAGGTTAAGCGTCCTTGGTTTTGGCTCAGGTCATTATCTCAAGGTTTATGAGTTCAATCTGTGAGTTCAAGTCACATGCTGAACTCTGCACTATCAGCGCAGAGCCTGCTTAAGATTCTCTCTCTCATTCTCTTTCTCTCTCTCTCTCTCTCTCCCCCCGCCCACCGTCTCTCCTCTGTTTGCGTGCACTCACACATGCACCGCTTTCTATGTATATATCAAAATGTATAAATAAAGTTTTAAAAAAATGGTGATCTTTAAAAAAAAAAAAGCATCTNATCCTACCACAAAAGATCAAGAAACAGCTCTCTTGGGGTGCCTGGGTGGCTCAGTGGGTTGAGCATCTGACTCAACTCATGATATTGGCCCAGGTCCTGATCCCAGGCTCGTGGCATCCAGCCCTGTATCGGGTCTGCACTAGGAGTGGAGCCTGCTTAAGATTCTCTCTCTCCCTCTGCCCCTTTCCCCACCCACCCCCTCACTCATGCTCGTTTTCTCTAAAATAAAAAAATAAAACAAACATCATTCTCATAAACAAATGCTACCAAAACCAATCAATCCATCTGTACTGGAGATTAAGTTTCCTACAAAATGATTTTAAGTATACTACTGTGATAAGGGTAAGATAAATACTAAATCTCATCAAAGTGTCAAAGAGTGTGTCACTGAAAAAGACAGCATTTACAGAAAATGTAACCAATAATCTTAAATATATCTATCATAAGAACTATTATAACTGATCACTGAAGACATCCTAAATATTCAATGGATAAGAGTACGGCTAAATAAATTATGGTAAAAATCACCTTTTAGAATACTAAACTATTATAAAGTTTAAGGTAGAATGAAGAAACCCTATGTGCGTGTGCAGAAACCAGAAAGATCTCTTAGACATATTCTTAAGGAAAAAAGCCAGTTGGTGACCAATATATGCTTTTAGCCAAAGAATCCAGGAAGGTGTATTTCTCTATAGAGTTCTTCAACACTTTCTGTAATTCTTCATTACATACTGCCAGTACTAGTCTTGCTTGGTTATTTTAAGAGTCTCATACTGTTGGTTTTACCAACATAGTTTCATCTTTACGTGTTTATTTTCCCCTCAGCCATGTTCCCTGATAACATGATAAGTATATTATGATATATACTTCAATCTGGCAGTTAGCCATAGTACCATACAGGAAATGAGTGCACAAATAATATATGCAGATGACTAACAATATATGAAATATGAAAAAGCAGTTTAGAAACAGAGAAACAAAAACACACATTAAAAAGGAAAACCAGGAGTACAACAGTTGTTTTATACAACCACAAACTCTTCAAGAAATTCTAGTAACAAAATTTGTGACTACACTTTCCTTCTGAGAGTTCTTTTTTTTTAATTCAAAAAAAAAGGCTCGAGAACCTATGTGTAGAATATTCATACTCTATGACTGTAGTCATACTTACCATCTGCCTGGCATTGATGCTACCAACGTGCTTAATAAGGCCACAGTTGATATCTGCAAATTCTACAGCTCTTCCTGTTACCCAACATGTCTTCTTACTATAAAAAAAAAGTTACATATTTTACATATATAATAAAGATAAATTTATATCACACTATAATCCTAAATGATATCAAGGTTTAAAACATATGTAATATTTATAATATAAATATATATGAAAATCCACAGAGAAAGCCACAAAATTGAAG
>NW_027529426.1:3524704-3537335 GCF_008692635.1 Crocuta crocuta
GAGGAGAGGAGAGGAGAGGAGAGGAGAGGAGAAAGGGACGCCTGGGTGGCTCAGTCGGTTGGGCATCCGACTTCGGCTCAGGTCATGATCTCACAGTTTGTGGATTCCAGCCCCACGTTGGGCTCTGTGCTGACAGCTGGCTCGGAGCCTGGAGTCTGTCTTTGGATTCTGTGTCTCCCTCTCTCTCTGACCCTCCCCTGCTCACGCTGTTTCTCTCTCTCTCTCAGAAATAAAAACAGGGGCGCCTGGGTGGCTCAGTTGGTTAAGCAACCAACTTCAGCTCAGGTCATGATCTCACGGTTGGTGGGTTCGAGCCCCGCATCAGGCTCTGTGCTAACAGCTCAGAGCCCGGAGGCCTGCTTCAGATTCTGTATCTCTCTCTCTCTCTCTGCCTCTGACCCTCCCCTGCTAACACTGTGTCTGTCTCTCTCTCTCTCTTTCTCAGAAATAAAATATTAAAAAATTTTTTAAATAAATGTTTAAAAAATAAAAGAAAGAAAGGAAGAAGACCAAACTCATTTGCCACCACTGGGGATAACTACTACACACTCTGGAAATGGTTATATTAAAGGAACAAACTAAGCGTTTATTCTTCAGGTAGAACATTTTTTCAAGGTAACAAAACAGTCCTAACTGATGAGAGAAACTTCTTCGTAGAAGATGACTATGCAAAAGGAATGTAAAAGGAACAATAGAATTTTAATATTTATAATGAATAACGGAATAAGAATCAATCATCAATGAAGGCTAAAATCATTAGGTGAAAGGTTGATGGAGATTTACCTGGTGTCAAAGTACCATGCACAGTGACTTACTACATGCAAAAAGGAAAAGATAACTTTACAATAAAATGATCTAGTGGTCACCACCTTAGCCTAGTGATGGAACACAGCAACAAAATGATGGGACAACCAAATGCTATGTGCCTCTCAAAATGAAACAATATTTTCATAGTACACAACATTACTATTCTTCCAAAAATCTTTAACCTGATTCTGAAGCACATTTAGATCTAACACACAGTTTATAAAAAAATACAGGGGATTGAGGAAGAAGTTATACTACACCATGAGTAAACAATCAGCAACACAAAAAATAACAGGCATTCTCAAAAGAGCTAACAAGTCTGTATCTGGGGTAAGAGAGGGAGAGTGGTATAGACAGGTAAGAAAGGCAGTTCTGTAATTTTTTTTTAATGTTTTTTAATCTATTTCTGAGAGAGAGAGAGAGAGAGAAAGAGAGAGAGAGAGAGCGCGTGTGAGCAGGGGAGGGTCAGAGAGAGAGGGAGACACAGAATCTGAAACAGGCTCCAGGCTCTGAGCTGGCAGTCAGCACAGAGTCCGATGCGGGGCTCAAGCCCACGAACCGTGAGATCATGACCTGAGCCGAAGTCGGAGACTTAACCAACTGAGCCACCCAGGTGCCCCGGTAGTTCTGTAATTTTAAAAGACTCAAAGAGATAACTAAATGCAATGGGTAGCTCTTGATTTTAATTTGGTATTAAAAATACAATAAAATGTTTGGGGAACAACTGAAGAAATACATGCTATGATTACTATATATTATTGTTATCTTGCTAGGAATAATGGTTTTATAGTTATATTGGAGAATATCCTTTTTCTGGAAGATATATGCTAAATAAAGATAATGTCTTTCATAATGTTTTTAAAAGAGCAAATTTCAAGCTAAAGCCTTAAATAAAACTTAGCAAAGTCCAAAGTATATACATTTATAACATAAATATAAAATACTCAAAAAAAGAAACCAAAAAATAAATCTCACTTGCCACCATTAATTTACTTTTATTTTATCTGTTCATTTATTTTTGAGACAGAGAGAGAGAGAGAGCATGAGCAGGGGAGGGGCAGAGAGAGAGACACACACAGAATCTGAAGCATGATCCAAGCTCCAAGCTGTCAGCACTGAACCCAACACGGGGCTCAAACTCACAAACCACAAGATCATAACCTGATCGGATGCTTAACTGACTGAGACACCCAGGCACCCCCATTAATTTACTTTTAAATGGTTCAAGAAACTTACACGTATATATACATATGTGTAAAGTAAATGTGGCAAAATTATTAACAATTATTGAATCTAGTTTTCTATATGATTATTTTGCTAATAAAAGTTTCTAAAATGTACCATGCTTCAAGTAAACTAGTTTAGCTCTATAAAGTAAAAGATTCTGGGGCATCTGAGTGGCTCAGTTAGTTAAGCATTCCGACACTTGATTTTGGCTCAGGTCACGATCTCACAGTTTGTGAGATGGAGCCCTCCATCTGGCTCCACACTGACAGCACAGAGCCTGCTTGAGATTCCCTCTCTCCCTCTCTCTCTGCCGCTCTACTTACTGTCTCTCAAAATAAATATTTTTTTTAAAAAGTAATAATCCTTTTTTAATCCAAATACCAACCCTTAATTTGAAATTTTAATTCAAATATGCCAAGTTTTCATAAAGCAGAGTAAAGGTTATATCTGTTCTTTTTCTTTCTCCAAGAAGAAAAATCCAATCATGCTATAAGGGAAGGAAGAAAATGAAAGAAGAAATTCTAATGGATAAAACTTAAGAAAAGGAGGGACTCCTGGTTGGCTCATATGACTCTTGATCTCAGGTTCATGAATTCAAGCTCCATATTGGGAGTGGAGTCTACTTTAACAAAAAACGAAAAAATGTTACACTTACACACACACACAGTAAAACCTTGGATTGCAAATAACTTGCTCTGCAAGTGTTCCACAAGATGAACAAACATTTCTAAAAAATTTTAACTTGATAAATGAGTGATGTCTTGCAGTACAAGTGATACATGACACCAAATATCACATGATCACAACCGAGGCAATGGATTTTTCTTCCCTCCCCCCCCCCTCGACTGGATTGTGGGTGATCGACTCCCAAGCTGAGATGCTAGGTCTCAGGCCATGGTGTTTGGCAGAAATCAGTGATTTTTCAGAACATCGCAAGGTGCCACAACAGGCACTAGTGTATTTTTTACCACTTCAAAGCACCTATGGACAGTCCTTTGCTTTTCCATACAGAGAATAAGCTTAGAAATGCTTTGCTTCATTCTAGCTCCGGCTGCCTGCAGATATACACCATTTCCTCTGCTGCCTTATTGCTGGTTACATTAAATACATTACATGACAAGAGTTTATTAATACTGTAGTCAACATCTGTGTGAACATATGCAATGGCCCCCATGTAGATAAAGGGTGAAAAGAAAGGCAGTACGAAGGAGATGATTATGGTGGAAGCTAAGAAGGAAACCATCAAGAACGAACAAGGTATGCAACTGGCCAAAACTGCAAGATTGTGTAAGAAGTCTACATCTGCATCTCGTCTGCAGAGGAGGAGAAAAAGGTAAAATCTCACTTCAAATGAGATTATGGAGGTGTGTAAGTGTGAGAAACAGTACAAAATTTTGTAGAAAAGCATCACCCGAGAAAGGATGTAGAAGTGCAAGCAACGGACATGTTTAATGACAAGGCAATGTCACAGTTTCCAGAAAATCCTCAAAAGAAGGCAAAACCAAGTGTCATTGGATAGGTTCCTTGTTAAAGCTACACAAAGAGAGAAAGATTCCACTGGGCCAACAGATTGCAGTGATTCTACTAGTGACAGTGAAAGTCGTCCTACACAATAACCCTCCTCACTCTTGTCCCTCACACAGCCACAAAGGTTTTCGAAGGTAAGTGCTTTTACCTCGGTTGTTTATTTTTATGTTCTACATTTTCTTTATTATTTTCTATTATGTTACAGTATTGTAATAATTTTTATATGAATATTTTGGGGTTGTGGAATGAATCATCTGAGTTTCCATTATTTCTTATGGGGAAATTTACTTTGATATACAAGTGCTTTGGATTACAAGCATGTTTCTGGAGCGAATTATGCTCACAAATCAAAGTTTTACTGTACATATGTATTTTTTTAAATAAAGAAAAGTTCCCCGAATGGCCAAACAACCTTGAGAAATTAAAACAAAGCTAGAGGCCTCACACTTCCTGATTTCAAAACATATTAACAAAGCCACAGTAATCAAAACAGTATGGTACTGGCATAAAGAAACCTAAGAACAGTTGGAACAGAATATACAGCCCAGAAATAAATCCTCACTTTATATGGTCACGGTATCTTTGCCAAGGGTACACAATGGAAAGAGGACAGTCTTTTCAACAAATAATGCTTGGAAAACTGGATATCTATCCACATGCAAAAGAATGAACTTGTACCCTTACCTGACACCATACACAAAAATTAACCCAAAATGGGTTGAAGACCTAAACATACGATCTGAAACCATAAAACTCTTAGGAAAAAACATGGCAGAAAACTTCATGACATTAGGGACATCTGGGTGGCTCAGTCGGTTAAGCGTCTGACTTCGGCTCACATCACGATCTCAGGGCTCCTGGGTTCGAGCCCCGCATCGGGCTCTGTGCTGACAGCTAGCTCAGAGCCTCAAGTCTGTTTCAGATTTCAGATTCTGTATCTCCCTCTCTCTCTGACCATCCCCTGCTCATGCTATCTCTCTCTCCCTCTCAGAAATAAATAAAACATTAAAAAAAATTTTAAAAATTAAAAAAAAACTTCATGACATTAGACTGGCAATGACTTCTTGGGTATGGCTCCAAAAGCAGAGGAGACAAAAGAAAACATACAAATGGGACTACATCAAACTTAAAAACTTCTTCACAACAAAGGAGACAATCCACAGAGTGAAAACGCAAATCTACAGAACAGGAGAAAGTTATTTGCAAACCATGTATCTGATAAAGTGTTAATATCCAAAATATACAAATAACTCCAAGTCAACAACAAAAAAAATCTCAAATTTTAAAATGGGGAAAGGATGTGAATAGACATTTCTCCACAAATGATTGATATACAAATTGCCTACAAGCATATGAAAGCATGTTCAACATCACTAATCATCATGGAAATACTGATCAAAACCATAATGAGATATCACCTATACCTGATAAGATGGTCACTATCAAAAAAAGGGGGGGGGTAGGGACAAGATAGACTTTCCAAACCAAGATTAAAGTTTTTAATAGTGGTAAAAAGATTTAATAACAATTTGTGAAACAATTTAGGTGGTATCACCTTAGAACTATGAATTTATGCTTAGAATTTATTCTAAATTCTGATTACAAAGTTAATTTTAGAAATATTAAAAGGCCACCTGGCTGGTTCAGTCAGAATAGCAAGTGACTTGATCTTGGGGTCATGATTTCGAGCTCCACGTTGGGCACAGAGAATATTTTTAATAAAATAAACTTTAAAAAAAAAAGAAATATTAGAAAAAACTGATTATCACATCTGTAGAACAATGAGATTTTTTAACGTGGAAATATGAAGCAATGACAAAGGAAAAGAACAACGGATTCGTGTACGAACATTTTAACTTTCAGA
This sequence comes from Crocuta crocuta, assembly GCF_008692635.1. Taxonomy (NCBI): domain Eukaryota; kingdom Metazoa; phylum Chordata; class Mammalia; order Carnivora; family Hyaenidae; genus Crocuta; species Crocuta crocuta. The sequence goes on from NW_027529426.1 coordinate 3,530,130, forward strand.
CAAATAAAAGTAACCAAAAATAGCGAGAAAAAGATTTTTAAGAAAAAAAGACACTAATAACCATATATTTGGACCATTCTCAAAATTTTAAGAGAAACAGACCTATTAATCAAAGGACATGAACAATCCGTTTTAGAAAAAGTGTCCACCATCAATCTAATGAGGTTTAGTGAAATTGGTACACCCAGAACCAGTGCTCAGCCAACATATGGGTTCTTCCAGCCAGTAATTCCACTGATGGTCATAAAAACCTAGAAGGGCTACCCAGCTTCTTCCCCCATGGAAATTAATGAATTTTTAAAAAATTCTTTAGGTTATGTAAGTTCGGATAGCACAAATTAATCAACCTGAATCTGGATGTACAAAATGAAATAATTTCTGGAGGACAAGGCTTAGATTCTTCCAACAGCCTACCCAATCTAGACATATTCTAAAACTATAGTACCATGGGTAAGAGGGTACTTAAAAGTAAACTCAATAAACCAAAATTCAGAGTAATGTTAAAATCTGTATATAAAACCATATGTTTTATATAAGCAAAGTAAACTACTCATAATGTAGAGGGGAAAAATGTTTATCTGACAAACCAATATACCCTATTTCATCAACTTTAAGACATATTTTTACATTTCTGCAGTAAAGAAAGATACATCTTAAAATCAATGATATAGCACCATTACTTGGCACTGTTGGGGTTGTTGTTTTTTTTTTTTTAATTTTGTAGAGGTACATAAAATAACCCATCTCATAACAAATGGGATGAATGGTAAATATTTGGAAATGTCAGGATTTACTTGGTATCAAAGGTTTTGTTTCAGAGGGCCACAAAAAGAGTATGCTAATAGTAATCCTAGCTCTGGCAAATACCAGTTGGGTAACGCTGGACAACTTTCTTCACATTTCTCACGTTTTCTGTTTACTCATTTGTGAAACAGAATAATAGTGCAAATTTCATATAACTGTGAGAATGAAATACAGTAGCATATGTAAAGTGCTTAAAACAGTGCCTGGCATATTCATATACACAAATAGATAAAGTGGTAGCGATTTTTATTACTATGAGAATGAAGGGATGAGGCTGATAATGACTTTTGGCTTATTCAATGCCTGGCATAGTAAATATTTTTTTTTTTTAATGTTCAAACTCTTCTTCAATTCCTAATAAAACTACCTCTAACGGCATTTAATAGAGAACTGCTAAGACTCAATACTTGGCGGGCCTTACTCTTCACAAGACTTACACCATGAGTTTGCATATAAAAAGCTGAAGGGAAGAAAGGCAAAGATGACACCCCTCTTCTAAAATTCACATTGACTAATAAACGGTTACTGTTTTGCATATTAAAAGACTTGCAGAACCATGGATAATCACTAAGACAGAAAAGGAGATTTTTAAAAGAAGGAAAATCCTCAGATACTGTTTAAAAATATGCACCTACACTGATATTTATATAGTCTCTACTGTGTACAGTAGATATATAAATTGCCTCCTTCAATAAAGAAAAAATATTCTTTGGTAATAACTTAAAAGCACTTTTTCTATGCAGTCCAATACTTGGTCCTCTTTACTCTTCCCTTCAAAGTTATTAAAGTCAACAGGTACACAAACTGACATTCCTCAGCACTGTATGCTGGGTTGTTTTTTTTTAATCGTTCAATACATTAGTCCTTTTTCATAACTAAACTGTAGCCTACTTGTACAAAAGCAGCCATTTCTTCCCTATTCTTCCCACCATCTCCACCACCGCAGCCCCCCATGCAGGCAAAGCCACTTAAATGATAAAGGCTCTATGTAGCATAGGAACTAAAAATTGTTGATTTAGTTTCTGCTAACCCTAACCTTTAAAAATGCGCAATGTTAGAAAACTGAACCACGCCGATTATCAAAACACAAAACACATGACGTTTCCATTTCTGAAAGCGTGCAAGGATTCTTTCATTGAAAACTGAACGACGGTTAAAACAAGTTACAAAAGAGAGTTGGCTGTTTGAGAGAAAATCCATAGAAATAATAAAAACGGAACAAAAAGCTAATGTTAGGATGAAAAGACAACATTTTTTTAAAAAGTGAGAAAAAAGGGGCGGCTGCAAATCAGTCATGGTTTTCGGTGAGAGAGACCAGGTTGATCTCCAGGATTTTCTTCCCTGCGCTCAACCAATCCCCACCTTTTCTGAGTTAACCAGTCTCCAGGCAAGCAGCGCTTCTTGATTGGCTTAAAGATACCGAGTAGAAAAACCAACCAATCCAGCCTTCCAGTCGCAACTGTGCTATGGAGACATTACAACCACTGCATGGCGAGAATGTGTACAAACCTGTCCCTGCCACAAATACCAGATCCTAGTTCTAAAGACTGTTGCCTAAAGGAGGATTCTTTAAAGCCCACACTAAGCGTGATCCGGCATCTGGTATCTACACTTTATTACTCCAGCTCTCGAGGACGGGGGCGCGCGAGNGATATTAAGGAGTAAATAAACGGCTTTGCTAAGAAGACTACGTGCTCTGGAGGGTAGACCGAAGTTCCAAGAACGCTCCGCCGCCGGGGAAACGCCAAAGGGGCGAGAGGTCAAGTCCCGGCGGGAACCGACGACGCCCGGGGGAGGGGGGGGGGTCGAGAGGNCCACACCGCCACGGTGCCCCCCAGCCGGGCTGTTGACTCCGGGCGTGCAGGGCGACGGGCGCGTGAACGCCGCTCGTGCGCGCGCGGCGCTGCCCGCGGAGGTTTCCGGGCCCACCGGCCCCCGCAGCCAGGAGACAAAGGGGTCGACGGCGGCCTGAGCCGGGACAGAGGCTGCCGGGCCCCAACCGGCACTGCCCGACGTCTGTGCGAACGCGCTGGCGGAAGCACCAAAACGTGGGCTTGTTTGCGGTGCAGAACTGCAGGCCCTGACCTTTGCCCTCCAGTTAGAGCTTCGGTTTTCAAGTGCCAAGAAAAAGCAACGAGGTTTTCTTTCCTTTCTCGATCACTGTTTTAGTAGCTCGTCTCCTACGCCCGCTCCACTTCTCCCGCCTAAAACTCTGCTTTCTGTGGTTTGTTTCTTCTGTGTTCTGACGTGAAATGTTCAGTGTTTCAAGGTACACGAATTTTTTTTACCCTTGCTTTCTGGTGGTGGTTTTGCTTATCCGTGTTTTCTCCCTCTGCTCGACTCCCCTTTGCAATTACTTTTTATTCCACCTTCATTGTTTTTCATAGGGAAACCAAATAGCCTCCTGGCAAAGTATTCTTTTGCATCGAGGGACTGTCAATGTGGTAGTAACTGCTTTAAACTGAGCGGAAATTTGGGAACAGCTCAAGTGGATTTTTATCTTCATCCGAGTCTAAATACTCACACTCCATGGAGACATTCTAATGGTTTTTTTTTTTTTTAGAATCAGAAATATTTGAGCAGAGACCTCGGATGGTAAATTTTCTAATGAAGCCAACTACACACGAGAATACAAAGAAAAAAAGGATTTTTCCTTTTGTATTTTTTTGTATTAGAGATCCTTGAGTCTCAATGTTAAGAAAATTACAACAAAAACCTTTATAAATGCTTTTATTAAATTTCAGAACAGCAAACATTTTAATAAAGTACACAGAATCTCAAGATATAAACAGCTGTTGCTGAGAACCTAACATTAACTCTGCCTCTGAACAGCCATTAAAAAAGACTAATAACAGTGATATATGCCACTTTAGAAATGAAAGAACCCTAGTAATTATAAACTTCAAACAAATCTAGCAAATTAATACCAATTTTGTTCATATGAAATATGTTCACGATGATAATAAAAGCAGACATTTAAATTTTTTATTTTCCTTTGAACACTGTTAAAGATTCATCACATCTTGTCTCACAATAAGAAAGTATTCTTAATACTGGAAAATACTTTTCAAGCCAAGACATCAACCAGCCTGAATTTTTTAGAAATGAATGCTTACTACTCCAATAAAAGGAAAGCATTGGTATTACAAGTTCTGAAAGTCAGACTCAAATAAAGAACAAAGCAATCTTAACACTCACAATGCCAGCCTTCCTTTGTGAATAGTTATAAAATTTTTCTCCTTCCTTATTGGTTTAAATTCTAAACCAATAGGAAAAGTACAACACATCTTTCAAAGGATGAGACATCAGCACTGGACTAAAACGTGGAATAAAGAGATTGTTTATCATGCACATTCTCATTCAAGATCACGTATCTTAATTTCAAAGAAGAAATTTAAGAGTCTTTGAATGATGAGTATCTTGATATACCTTAAATACCAAAGGGCTACTCCTGATCACATTTTGCTCTTTGTAATCTTCCAATTGGTTACATTAAAATTAATTATGTTAAAATATTAATTCTCTAAAATGTCAGATGAACCTGAAGAATGATAAAATGCCTACAACCTAACACTTTAAATAAGATGAACCCTGTTGTTTTCTGTATATGAAAGACTGGCCTTTAAGGAAACGATAAAGTTTCTGTTTTAGAAATGTCTTGGATTTTTATAAATAGAATGACTAATGCATCATGAATCTTTAATATTTGTCCAAAGCCATGTTTGGCCTACTTAATGGCTGAATTCTAGACCTGCTTGCTTGTTTATGTGTATGTTTAGTACGTAAGTATGATTTCCTCCCAATCAAAAATAATCTCTGCCTTCACATTCCTATACTTTGATTTTGACTCAGAGCATTCTACTTAATTATAATTACTTACATATTTATAATTTCTGTTAATAGTTCATCAGTTCCTTGAAGATGAGTTCCGTAACCCATCCAACCTTGTATTCCTCACTGCCAAATACAGACCCTTGTACAAAATAAATACTCCATGGATGTTTGGTGAGTGAAAGAATGAATGAGCATTCCTCTATAACACAGCATATGGCAAATTAAAGAGAATCTGTTTCGGGATTTTTTCCTCCTCTACATAATAGCGGATAAATACTTGTTTTCATTCTCAGTTAAACTTAGAATAGCATTGCTGCAAGAACTTTACTAAAAGATGGGGCGCCTGGGTGGCTTAGTCGGTTAAGCGTCCGGCTTTCGCTTAGGTCATGATCTCGCGGTTCGTGGGTTCGAGCCCCGCGTCGGGCTCTGTGCTGACTGCCAGCTCAGAGCCTGGAGCCTGTTTCAGTCTGTGACTCCCTCTCTCTGACCCTCCCCTGTTCACGCTGTCTCTCTCTCTCTCTCTCTCTCCTAGAAATAAATAAAACATTAAAAAAAAAAATTTTTAAAAAGAACTGTACTAAAAGAAAGTAGGACCAACATATGCTGGAACTCCTGTGTTTTTCGATTTTAAATCTGGTAGAAACTGGATAATGGGTAATATTGCTATTATCTAAAGTAAATAAGTATCAATGGACTTACCTTTATAAAGGATTGCTTTACCACACTCAAGAAGAGATATAAGCCTTGTGACTTTAGGAAAATTACTTTAAGCCCTCTAAACCCCAGTTCTCTCATCTCTCAAATGCATTCATTATACCTACTTTCTGATTAATAAAAGCATGTAAAAATAAAGACCCGATAGATGGTAGTTATTATTACTTGTAGATATTAGTGGACTCAATCAGGAAGAACAATTTTTGTGCAGTTATATCTATAAGAGGCAGGCATATACTACTTTTTAAAAAAAATGTTTAATGAGGAAACAAATATCCTGAGGGAATGAGTAGAATACTAAGAACATCTAGCAAGAAGGGATAACTTTGGAGAATTGAAATTTGCTAAGAGAATAGATCTTGTGTTTTTTAGGCACATACGCACTCACAAGATAACCATGTAAGGTAGAAGATGTGTTAATCAATTCACAATATATATTAAATTATCTTGTACACATAAGTCTATACAATTGTATCTATTATACCTCAGTAAACGGGAGGAGGGGAAAAAAGTCATCCTACTGAAAAACCAAACAACACCACAAAATATAAGCAAGCAAACAAAAAAAAAAAAACAAGCAAACTAACACAAGAAAAAATAAGGAGAATGATGGCATTCCAGGATGAGTAAAAACTTCATGAAAAAACAAATCTGTGTTTCAGAAAGTTCACAACTTCTCACTATTTATATTGGCTTTTCTCAAACTGTAAGAAGCATTATATAAGAAAATATGTAAATGAAGGGTAAATAAATTATACATTTCTTTTAAAGTAGAAGGCTTCTCATTGTACTCTGTATTTTTCCTTTGAATAAATTATCATGAGTTTTTAATATAACAATGTGCATTATAAAAGAGAGACGTAGTATTACATAGTTCCAAACTTGACCAAAAATCTTTATCCATGGAGAGTATCTCAGGGCCCAGGATTTTATATCACATTTGGGAAGAAACATTCATTAATATGTTTGAAGATAAAATCCCAACTCCTTAGCCCATGCTTCCAAATCCTTCCATTAATCCTACAGAAATGGACTTCAAATAGACGAAAAGCCTAGAAACACTGAGAAATGCTCTTAAAATTTTTATCTTTATTTTACCCAATTTCTCCATAAATGAGTAGGCAGACATGAGGCAGTTTCCAAACCAAAGAATGTTGGAAATGGGATTGGCAAAGAGAGTATTAAAAACAAAAACAAACAAAAGCCTAAGAGAACTAGAACTGCAGAATAGCAAGGATAATTTTCTCACGCTTGGAATAATCCTGAGGATATGATCACAACCACAATTCTGTGTCTACATGGAAGATTTTTACAGGAAGCCACACTTTAGAAGCATATTATGGTAGCTCCAGCTTTAGCTTTATGTAACTGTTAAAATTTCATATTGTTTACCTATAAGGAAATATAACATCCAGTAACCATTCCTGTTGACATCTTTCTGTCAAATGCTCTCTCATTTGTGACAATCATAACACGTCCCATATAACCTACATTCAGTGATGTTGAGCACTGGCCAAGAATCATTCATTTTCATTTATATTTGTCTTTACAAACCTAGCTCAAATTCCTTTTCTCCTGTAAAGTTCTCCAGATACCCCAAACATAATGAACTGCTTCTTCTTCTTTGCCCACAGCAATTCATCTATAGTCTCTTGCCCAATTGCAGTGGTGAATATTTATTGTTGTGTATCTTAACTAAGCTGTGAGCTCTCTTCCCCTAGGCAAAGAAATGTATGCCCAATAACTAGAAAATGTTCTTTAACCATTGAAATGTAGTAGACCCTTTTTAGGGTACCTTCCTTGCTATAATTTCCCCCTTTAGTTTTACTTACCCAATTCCATAGCCTTAACTCC
>NW_027529426.1:3537456-3609391 GCF_008692635.1 Crocuta crocuta
TCATAGCTTTTACTCCAGAATTAAAAAAAAAAAAAAAAGACTCCACCTCCCCAGCCACAGTGAATTAACCAAGAGTGAGTGTCTTTATCCAATTAGCCCTTCCTGGGAGATTTTAGAATTAGAAAAAAGATGAAAAGCATCATTAGTAAAATCAAAAGACAAGTGGTAAGCAAAAAATGCAATTCATATCGGAGACAAATGACTGATTTCTGTAATACATATACTTATAAATAAGAAAAAGACCAAAAATCCAATAGAAAAAAAATAGACAAAGCATACAAAAGATTACTCACAGAAAAAGAAAAATTACTCTTATGTGTATGTATATTCCAGCTTTTATGAAGCATTATCTGTAACAGCAAAAAATTGGGAAAAATCTAGATGTTTATTGATACAGAACTGGTGAAATATGTGACATCAAAATGTGGAATCATATGGCATTCTTTCAAGGCTGATAGAGTACAGTTTCTAGAATAAATTGCTCATTAAAAATGTATATGTTATACTGCAATAACTGAAAAAAATGGAGAAGGAGAATACCTAGGTAGGTAAGTAGATAGGTAGATAGGTAGGTAGATAGATGTATTTTATCACATATACATAAAATAGCTCTGGAAGGAGACAGAACAAAGCGGTATCATCGGTTGCCTTGGAGAAATGGAAATAGGTAGCTAGAGGAAAAAGCTGGGGAGATTTTCACTGTATATTTTTGAACCAAAAGAATCTATTTACTATTTTTTTAAATATCGTTTAAGAATAAAATATTTGGGATTCTAGAGAGATTCAGTTTCATTGTGCAACTAAGCCTGTATGAGGTTAACTCAGGAGTTGGGGGCAGCTATATTCTGCAAGAAGCCAGGAGAGCAAAGGAATCTGACCTAGAAAGAATGAAGCAGACAAAGTGAAGACACACTGGAGTTAGGAAGAAAATGCTACCTGGGCTCCCAGTGCTTCTGTTGTAGTCTTTCTCAGGGCTAGCTACATCCCTCTCCTTGGTTTCTTTTTTTTTTTTTTTANTCTGCCCATTTCTTCACTGGGTTGTTTGTTTTTCGGGTGTGGAGTTTGGTGAGTTCCTTATAGATTTTGGATATTAACCCTTTATCTAATATGTCATTTGCAACTATCTTTTCCCATTCCGTTGGTTGCCTATTAGTTTTGTGGGTTGTTTCCTTTGCTGTGCAGACTTCTTGGTTTCTTTAAAACACTCCTATCATTGTAAGACACCTCCCCTCTTTCAGTGCAGTCTAACTTGAGGTGTTGGCTAATAGTGATGTCCAAAAGAGTTTATTTTAGTAAGTTTTTATAAATGCTGGTTAAAACGAAATGTGAAGTTCTTTGTAATGAAACCCATTTGGGTTCTCAAAATTTGATTGTACTATTTAAAAATTTAAAAAACAAAAACAAAAACCTCACTTTTTTCAAGTTGAGAGAGGGCAAGTTCAACAGGCGTTCTAAGATATTCACCCTAAACAAAGGTAGTGTTTGCTGATGGAAAATACAAACTGGGCCTAGGGCCAAGTAGCGCATTCCACCAGTAGACCTTCCTTTTAGACCCTGCCTAAGAGCTGAGACTTCTCAGTTAATGTTTGGTGAGGGCATGCCTGAAAGAGGAGTTCTTGAATTGTGCTAATTAGGATGGAGCTTGAGGATTGGAGGAACTGTTTGTTGGTTTGGTTTAAGCTGATTTGTATTTTGATAGGAAAAGTATTAGGAGACAGAACAAGAAAAGCACCAATCCCAGTGCAAAGAGACCCTGGATGGTTATTAGTTGAGCATATTCAAATATAAATTTTCAAGACCTAGGACTAATTGACACTGTGAGTCTAAAACTTTCTGAAGGCAGTGTCCATTTCTTTTTCCATGTTTTCAAATCCATAGGTAGTACTATTTATTTTATGCCATCTTTCCCAGTATTGAAAAGATACGAAGTACTTGGGAAATTCCTAGAAGGTCCAAAAAGGTATTTGGTGTTTGTTTGTTGTTGTTTTTTAATGTTTGCTTATTTTTGAGAAAGAGAGACAGAGTGTGAGTGGGAGAGGGACAGAGAGAGAAGGAGACACAGAATCTGAAGAAGAGGCCAGGCGCTGAGCTGTCGGCACAGAACTGGATGCGGGGCTCGAACTCACAAACCATGAGATCATGACCTGAGCTGAAGTCAGATACTGAGTCACCCAGGCACCCCCAGAAATGTATTTGTAAAGCAACTTGTAGTGTTAAAACAGCCCACAAATGAAGTTAAATATATTTTGTATGAGCCTGGTATTGTAATGCACATTCCAAGAATTATAGCATAAAAGCTGCATTTGCATTTATACACCTTTTATATAAGTTAAATTTAAACAGGATGATGAAATTAGTCTGCTGTGAAATAAGTCAGAAGAATTGCATTTAGGGGTAGAAGAGGACAATTATTTCTATCACTGAAATCTCATTGAAAAATTAAATAACATTATGTAAATATCATGAGCTATTCTTTTTTCAACCAATGTTTCTTGAGAATTTAGGGACATTGCAAAAATAAAAGACATAGTCTCTGTCCTTAAGGAGACTGTGGCAATTTTTCTGAGATGAGACATATGCATACAAAGCATCATCATTGTCATTTTTACTAAGAGGAGTAGGATGGTGAAATGGAAACTAATATTGACTTTTAAAAAGGTGTAGGATTCACATTTTTAATTCTGCCATGTCGTTAATGTATGAGCTCTGTGACAACAATTAATTGCCCCTAGCCTTGATTTTGTCAATTGTAAAAGATGCTAAGTATAGAGAACCATGTAAGAATTACATGTGACAATATGGATGAAACTATCTAGGGAAATGCATAGATCTGGTGCTTGATAAATATTAGTTCACACTCTAACTGAACTGAAAGGATTATATGTGTTTTCTAACTCATTTTTATTCATTTGTAAATAATGCATTAGTTCTGTCATTGGTGACTGTTTAAATTGAAGTTACCTAAAAACTTCAATCATTTTGAGAATCAAAACTGTAACTGCTTTAAAACTAAAACTCAGAGGCACCTGGACGGCTCAGTGGGTTGAGCGTCCGACTTCGGCTCAGGTCATGATCTCACGGTTCGTGGGTTCGNAAGAAATACACAGGGTTTTGTTGTTGTTGTTTTTAACATTTATTTATTTTTGTGAGACAGAGAGAAAGAGATTGCAAGAGGTAGAGGGGTAGGGAGAGAGGGAGACAACAGAACCTGAAGCAGGCTCCGAGCTCTGACTGGCAGCACAAAGACCAATGCGGGGCTCCAACTCATGAACTGGGAGATCACAACCTAAGCGGAAGTTGGATGCCAAACCAACTGAGCTACCCAGGCGTACCAAGAAATAAACAGGGTTTTAATCAAGTGAAATAGGTAGGGGGGGAAATGAAGAATATAATTCTTTTCATAGAAAAATGTTAATTGTAATTCCAACTTGCTCCTTGAATATAATAATATCACCTAACATAAGTGCTTTTCAAATATGTAAAAATGTTTACAAAGCAAAATATGCGCAGGTTTTGCTTTGTGTTCCCTATAGATGTAACTGTTTCAAAATATGTCTTATATTGGATGTTTGTTCATGATAGAGCATAGAAATTTCTCATTGTTTTGATGGGTTGCTGGGTGGAGGGAAAGTGTTCCAATAGGTGAAAGACCTATATGCTGAAAACATCGATGAAAGAAATTCAAAATGACACAAAGAAATGACACATTCCATGCTATGGATTGGAAAAACAAACACTGTTAAAATGCCTGCATCTTTTGCTTTGTAAACATTTTTACATATTTGAAAAGCACTTATGTTAAAATGCCTATACTTCACAAAGCAATCTATACATTTAATGTATTCCCTATCAAAATACCAAAAGCATTTTCATAGAACTAGAACAAACAGTCCTAAAATGTGTATGGCATCACAACAGACCCTGAATGGCCAAAGCAATCTTAAAAAAGAAAAGCAAAGCTGGAGTGATCACAATTCCAAACTTCAAGTTATATTAGAAAACTGTAGTAATCAAAACAGTATGGTACTAGAACAAAAATAGACACATAGATCAATGAAACAAAATATAAAATCCAGAAATAAACCCACAATTACATGGTCAATTAATCTTTGACAAAGCAGGAAAAAAATATCCAATGGGAAAAAGATGTTCTCTTCAACAAATGGTATTGGGAAAACCAGACAGCAACATGCAAAAGAATGAAACCAGACCACTTTCTTAAACCAGACACAAAAATAAATTCAAAATGGATTAAGGACCTAAATATGAGACCTTAAACCATCAAACTCCTAGATGAGAACACAGGCAATAACTTCTTTCACATCAGCCATAGCAATTTCTTTGAAGATATGTCTTTTGAGGCAAAAGAAACAAAAGCAAAATAAACTATTGGGACTACATCAAAATAAAAAGCTTCTGCACAGCAAAGGAAACAAGCAAACTAAAAGGCAACCTATGGAATGGAAGAAGATATTTGCAAATTACATATCTGATAAAAGGCTAGTATCCAAAATATACAGAGAACTTCTAAGACTCAACACCCCAAAAAAATCTAATTAAAAAATGGGCAGAAGACATGAATAGACATTTCTCCAAAGAAGATATCCAGATGGCCAAAAAACTTAAAAAGATGCTCATCATAACTAATCATCAGGGAAATGTAAATCAAATCTACGGTGAGATATACCTCACGCCTGTCAGAATGGCTAAAATCAATAAAACAAGTAACAACAGGTGTTGGTGAGGATGTGGAGAAAGGAGAACCTTCTTACATTGTTGGCGGAAATGCAAACTGGTGCAACCACTATGGAAAACAGTATAAAAGATCCTCAAAAAGTTAAAAATGGAACTACTTTATGATCCAGCAATTGCACTACAGTGTATTTATCCAAAGAATACAAGAACATTAATTCTAAGGAATACATGCACCACTATATTTACCCCAGCATTATATACAATAGCCAAGATATGGAAGCACCCCAAATGTCTATTGATTGATGAATAGGTGAAGAAGATGTGCCATATATATATGTATGTGTGTATTTATGTATATATTTGTATATGTATATATGTGATATATACATATGTGTGTATATATATGCACACATTCAGCCATAAAAGAGAATGAAATCTTCCATTTGCAACAACGTGGATGGAGCTCAAGAGTGTAATGCTAAGTGAATAAGTCAGTCAGAGAAAGACAAATACTACATGATTTCACTCATATGTGGAATTTAAGAAACAACGCAAACAAGCAAAGGGGAAAAAAATAAGAGAGAAAGAAAGACTGTTAATATTCTTCTTTTTTAAACTTTAACTTTTAAGTAATCTCTCTACCCAATGTGGACTCCAACTTGCAATCCCAAGGTCAAGAGTCACATGTTCTACTGACTGAGCCAACCAGGCACTCTCGGCTCTTAATATTCTTAGTAGAGAACAATCTGATAGTTACCAGAGGGGAGGAGGGTGAAGGGATGAGTGAAATAGGTGATGAGGAATGAGGTGTTCATTTACTATGATAAGCACAGGGTGATGTAACTAACTGTTGAATTACTATATTGTATACCTGAAACTAATATAACATACATGTTACGTGTATGTTAACTAACTAGAATTAAAATAAAACTTAAAAACAAGAGCAACAACAAACACCTGTTCCAAAGCAGAAATCAATCATGATTTGTAGGATGATGTCAATGCATTTTCTCATTTTTCTTTTGGCTGATTCCAGAGTATAGAAGGATTTGATCTGCATGGAACATAAAAGAGGGAAATTAAATAAGAAATTTTTTGCAAAGTTGACTGGTATTGATCAGGGTAGTCCTACTCACTACACAAATTCTCCAGTCTTCTTCATTTCAATTCAGTAAATATATATTCCTGTGATTTATGTTGGGGTCTTGAGGGAACCTAGTGAATAGCCTCTCTCTTCTCTATCCAAACAGAGAGCAAAGAGCAACAGTAAGTTAAGTGAAGGGTAAGTTAAACTGATGAGAGCTAACTGGAGGATGTAGCTCATGAGAACCAAACTGACCTGTCACCTGAACCCCAGAATTAGACTTCCCTACCCTCTTCCACAGACAAGCACAGAATTACATTGTGTCCTGCATGGGACTATATGCATTTCTGCCTTTATGGGTACCCTCTTCCATTAAAAAAAAAAAGTGTTTAATTATATTTTATGACACTGATATAAATAAATATATATATCAATATTATATTTTGAACATTTTCTTTGGCCTACAAGTTCATTTTTTTCCTTCTAATTTTAAATTGAAACATTAGAGACTTCTGAAAGTATGCTAGACCCTAGACATTGTATCTTCTGTGTCCAATGGAGAAGATGGCCCTGGACCAAGTAAGTCTTAAATCCTGAAAAAAGAGTGAGCTCCCTGAGAGCAGCCTTACTCAACAAAAAGAAGAAATGAGGCAAGATGCCTAGTCATTCTTCCCAAATTTACAAACAGATGTCACTCTTTCTTCCCTGGGATGGGTAAAGGGATAGTGAGAAACTAGGAGTTACACCATCCTAGCTTAATCCACATAAAAGAAAATATCCATAGAGAAAAAGCAAGCCTCCCTTAGCAAGTCTGTCCTTACTATTGTAATGGTTGCTTTCAGTTATCATAATTTGATAATTCTGGCCTTTCAGATCACACATCTTAGGGGTACCTGGGCAGCAGTCGGTTGAGCATCCGACTCTTGATACTCTTCAGCTCAGGTCATGATACCAGAATTTTGGGATCAAGTCCTACATCGGGCTCCACACTAACTATGTGTCAGAGTACTGAGTACTCTGCTTAAGATCCTCCCTCTTTCCCTCTGCCCTTCCCCACTGCTCTCTTTCTCTCTCTCTCTCAAGTTAAAAAAAAAAAAAAAATCACACATTTAACTCTTCTTGCTCCAGATTCCTGTTTCCCAGAAAACTTTCTGATTATAACTATATGGCTTTCCATATAGATTTTCCTACAAAGAAAGTATATCAAGCAGCTGATAAAACATACAATCTGCTCTTTGGTTTCATTTATCATCGTAAATTAATAAATTAGCATTCTGATTTAATATTTTTCTCACAAAATATTGGTTGGCATGAGAATCCATGGATTTGTTTAACTCATTCATTTACATGATTTGACCATGTTACAGAACCAGGAAAATTGAGACTCAAAATCTAGGGGCACCTGGGTGGCTCAGTTGGTTAAGTATCTGACTTTGACTCAGGTCATGATCTCACAGTTTGTGGGTTCGAGCCCCATGTTGGGCTCTATGCTGACAGCTAGCTCAAAGCCTGGAGCCTATCTCTGAATTTTGTATCTCCCTCTCTGACCCTCCCCTGCTCACACTGTGTCTCTTTCTCTCTCTCTCTCTCTCTCAAAAATAAATAAAACATTTAAAAAAACAAAAACAAAATCTAAACTATTGATGGCTTAATCTAAGGTACTACAACCCCGAAGGACCCCACCTCAGTGATCTGCAAATTGTTAGCTGCAATTCATTTTTCCCATTCTCTAATCACAACGACCTTCTGCCCTCTCAATTTCTAATAATGGTGTATCCTCAAATTAGATGGGTGGTGAGGGGAAAAAGAAAGAAACGCTATGTAATTTTTTCCACAACTGTTATTGCCTTCCAGTTCTATCCAATGTCAGGGAATTATAAATACAAGACCTTTTTCCATGGCTCATAATTAGGAAAGAATTAATCATTATCTGTTAGATCTGTGTAAAAAAATCATATTCTTTGCCTTTATTTTTTTAAGTTTATTTATTTATTTTGAGAGAGCATGCATGCACACAAGTGGGGAAGGGCAGAGAGAGGGAGAGAAAGAGATCCCCAGGCAGGCTTTGCACTGTCAGCACAGAGCCCGATGCAGGGCTTCAACTCACAAACCATGAGATCATGCCCAGAGCTGAAGTCAGATGCTTAACTGACTGATTCACCCAGGCACTGCAAAAATTATATTCTTTACAACAAATTATCCATTGGAAATGTTCATTTGGTATTAACTACCTCCATGGGCAGACAAGATGTCATCTTGGATCAAGATGAAGAGTAACTGGTAACACAACAAAGTTTATAACGGAACATGTCAATAGTTATATTATTTCATTAAATATATATGGAAAGCCAGTAATGTGCCACTCAGTAGGCCACTAACATAACTGGACGCTGGCAAACATTATCTAGCTATGTGCCCAAGAACAAAAGGAAATGGATTTTGGTAAATATATATTAATTTCTCCACAACTGGGATAATTATCCCTAATTTCAGAGAAAATGGAGGCACAGAGAGAGTAAATAACTTTCTTGAGGTCATATCTAGAGATCATATAGTCATGACCCAAACCCAAGCCTGATCAGTTCAAATAATCATTTGTTGCATCCCTACTATATGGCAATCCCTAAGGTGACCATTGAGGGTACAGCCCTGGTCTTTTCTTAGAGAACTCCGCCAGTTTCCTGACATCAATTCTGTAAATGTACCTCCATGACCACTCGTACTTCTTGCCAGCCCTCTTGGTTCCACAGGAAAGGCATAGCTCCTCTTAACCAGGAGTACTTTTTACCCTATAATCTAGATGCCACTCTTCACCTTTGTTCTTTTTTAAAAATATTTTTAATGTTTTGTTTTTGTTTTGTTTTGTTTTTTGAGAGAGAGACAGAATGTGAGCGGAGGAGGGGCAGAGAAAGAAGAAGACACAGAATCTGAAGCAGGCTCTAGGCTGGAACTCACAAGCCCTGAGATCATGACCTGAGCCAAAGTTGGAAGCTTAACCACCTGAGCTACCCAGGCACTCCAATGTCTTTTTTAACTTTTGTTCTATGGCCATACCACCCTGAACGCGCCCAATCTCATCTGTTCTGAAAAATAGTTTTAGTCTTACAGAAAAGTTACAAAAATAGTACTGAGTTCATGTACACCCTTCACCCAAGTTTCCTCTAACATTAACAATTTGCATAACCATAGTTCAATGATCAAAAGCAGAAAGTTAGCAAGCTATAATGCTAATTATAGACATTATTGAGATTTTACTAGTTTTTGCCTTAATGTCTTTTTCCTGTCCCAAAATCCAGTCCAGGATCCCATACTGTATTTAGTTGTTGGGTTTCCTTAGTCTCTACCAGATTACGACAGTTCCTCAGTTTTTCTGGTCTTTCACAACCTTGATAGTTTTGATGAGTATTGGCAGTCATTTTGCAGAATGCCTCTCAATTTGGTTTCTCTGATATTTTCTAATCATCAGATTGAAGTTATGCATTTTGGGCAAAAATACCATAGAAGTGATACTGTGTTCTCAACATATCATATCAGAGGGTAAATGATGTCAATGCATCTCATTACTGGTGATATTAATCTTGCACTTGGTTAGGCCAATATCTACCAGGTAGTAAAGTTACATTTTTTTTTTTTGTATTGATAAAAATCTTGAGGGAGTTACTTTGAGACTATGCAAAAATCCTGTTTTGCCTCTAATTGTCACTCACTGATTCTACCATGCATCAGTGGATCTTGCCTGCAACAATTATTACTGTTGCATTTGCCTAATAGAGATTGTATATTTCCCTTATTCATTCTACATTACTAAATGGATTTTTTTCTGTGAGGAACAATAATTCCTTCTCCTAATTTGTTTAATTATATTTATGTTAGTATGGGTTTACAGATATTCTATGAGTTATAATTCAATATTATCATTATTTTGATTCTCAAATTGTTCAACTCTAGCCATTGGGAGCTCCTTTAGGCTAGTTTCTGTATCCTTTTGACCTGTCTACTTCTTTTTTTAAGCACTTCCTTATTTTCTCATACCACAAGATATTCCATTCTCCTTGGAATCAACAATTTCTCCAAGGAACCTCTGATTCCCTTTTATTAAGGGATGGCATTTAGGAACCAACCTGGGTGCTAGATGTGCTCATTGCTACTATATGAGTATAGTAGAGTATTAGTGAACAGACTTAAGGAATTACATGTACATATATTAATGTACATATGTACCACACACATTTATATTTACTCCTATCTATCTGTGTGTGTGTATGTGTGTGTGTGTGCATAACCGTGAGTTTTTCTGACACCACTGATTCCAGATCACAAAGTTTGTTCTAGCCTTTTCTCTTCCTTTGTTTTTTTAAAAAAATTTATTTATTTATTTTCAGAGAGAGAGAGAGTGCACTCACATGCACACTCAAGAAAGGAGCAGAGAGAAAGAATCCCAAGCAGGTTGTAAGCTGTCAGCACAGAGCCCAATATGGGGCTCAATCTCACAAACAGTGAGATCATGACCTAAGCTGAAATCAAGAGTCACTTAACTAAGTCAACTAGCACCCCTCTTTTCCTTTATTTGTAACTTTCTTTCTCCAACAGTAAGAAACCTGGCACTCATTATCTACAGTATATTTACTCATTTGTTAAATCCTAGTATACACATAAAGTAGAGAATGCTAACTCGTACCAATGTGAGAAACAGGTTTATTAAGCACAGTATTTGTGTAGGGTTTTTTTTGTCTTCAGTCTACAGTATCTATCCCAGATACTGTTCACTTGTATTTTTAGTATCTTTTTTTTCCCAACTAACATCTTCACTTACTAAAGTGTAAGTAGATTTAATCTTTTAAAGTGTTTATTTAAATTGCAGTTAGTTAACTTGCAGTGTAATATTAGTTTCAAGGGTACACTATCACTTAGAATAGAAGGGGAGATAAAGAATTTCCAAAAAAATCCCCAAAGTTCATGACCATTAAACCAGCGCTCCAAGAAATAGTAAAGAGGACACTTTGAATGGAAAGGAAAGACCCACAGTGACAAAGACAAGAAAGGAACAGAGAAAATCTCTAGATACAATAACAAAACAAGTAATAAAATGGCACTAAATATATTTTAATACCTCTTTAATGCCTTCTTCTTATCATCATTTAAAGACCTAAGCCCTCTCCCAAGTGAAAATCACTGTTCTCTGACCCCACGTCCATTGCACAGTCCCCAGGGCTGAAAGCAGTTGAATAGTACTATATTCACCATCTCCTTTTCCTTTGCTTACATTCATTCTTGAATTCATTGCCCTCAGACTTCCATCTTCACTAACCCCCCAAAAACCACTTTTATTAAGAACACTTCTAATCTCTGTATTCCTATAATCAGCAGACAAATTCGTGCTTTACCTCAAAAAAATATTTCACACTGTCCAGCTCTCTCCTCCCTGACACCTAAGGCAGACTCTCCCAGTTTTCCTGCTTCCTCTAGCTAATCTTCTCTGTTCTTTACAAGTTCCTCTTTTTATTCCTTAACCGGGGATGCTTCCCTGATTCTTTTCAGCACCCTCTCAATTCTTACTGTCTAATGCCCTGAAAAATATCAATATATCTAATGATTTTTCATTACCATCTGTATGAAAGGCCCCAAAATCTAGAACTGCAATTTAGATATTTCCAGCAGGTGCCAGAATCAAACATACAAATGCCATTTAGCCAATCTTCACTTGAATATCTCAGAGGAATTTCAAAAGTAACATATTCAATTATTAACCTGTCACCAGACCTGATTCTCTTCAATAAGCCTATTTTAAAACACTTTTTAAAACTCTCTTTCCCTTCACTTGGTCTAAGACTTCAGACATAAATGAATTAATCCTTTTTCATACTTAGTTTCATATTTTGTTTAGTAATAATTCTGAAATGTGATATGTATTGCTGAAAACAACACACTTTCTAGTATTTAATTCATGCTTGTCTAAAATCAAATAGAAATTTACTTTATAACACTTTCAGAGCAGGAAAACCCTTAATTTTTTTTTGTAGCAATTAACTCCTTGTATCCAAACATCATCTCTGGTTTCTCTCAATAAAAAAAAAAATAATAAATATTTTTATGCTCCATTAGATTGCATTCATTTCAGTTCCAGAAGTTAGAAATGTATATATTTAAATTTTGTTTAAAGTACCAACTAATGAGGAAAATCCATATCTAGTGTTCCTTTGATTACACTTACAATGTGTCCCGAAGTTTCCAAAGCCAAAGATTCCTGGGCTTCCTTCATTATTTTTCTGTATTACACCCTTTGCTCACCCATACACAATTAGCTATACTGCAAATGGAATATTCTTTCTGAAATGTAAATCCGATTAGGTCACTTTTCCTATTAAAACTCTCTCTTTTGTGCTTCAAAAGACATCATCAAGAAAATGAAAAAACAATCCGCAGAAGAGAATTTTTTTGCAAAGCATATATCTGATAAGGGACCTGTAGCTAGAATGTATAAAGAACTATTGCAACTCAACAACAACAAAACAAATAACCCACTTTAAAAAATGGGCAAAAGGAGCACCTGGGTGGCTCAGTGGGCCAAGCATCCGACTTCAGCTCAGGTCATGATCTCACAGTTCCTTGGTTTGAGTCCCATGTCGGACTCTGTGCTGACAGCTAGCTCAGAGCCTGGAGCCTGCTTCAGATTCTGTGTCTCCCTCTCTCTCTCTCTGACCCTTCCCCTCTCATGCTCTCTCTCAGAAATAAATAAAACATTTTAAAAAATGGGCAAAAGATGGGGCTCCTGGGTGGCTCAGTCGGTTGAGCGTCTGACTCTTGATTTCAGCTCAGGTCATGATCTCAGGGTGGCCAGATTGAGCCTCGTGCTAGATGTGGAGCCTGCTTGAAGTTTTCTGTTTTCCCTTCTGCCTCTCTCCCCTGCTTGCACACAAGCAAGCCCTCTCTCTCTCTCTCTCTCTCTCTCTCTCTCTCTCTCTGTGTGTGTGTCTCTGTCTCAAAAAATAAATAAATGAAAAAAATTTAAATATGAATAAATTAAAATTAAAATCAGCAAAGGATCTGAGCAGATACTTCTCCAAAGAAGATATACAAATGGCCAATAGCACATGAAAAGATACTCAACATTGTTAACCATCAAGGGAATTTTATTAACCATGTCCTGATGCTAAAGCACCAGTCCCTCCTGGGCTATCCAATAAATACTTATATAATAAAGGACTTGCCTGCATGTGCCTTTCATATGCCAAACCAACCAATCCAGAGCCCATACCCCTAAACACTCCAGGCTAGTACTTCCCTACCCTAATTACCCCAAGGCCAGGTACCAGACAACAGGAGCAGCCTCTTTACCCTAGGGCCTGTGGAAATTCTAGCCAATTCTAAACCTGTTTACCCACTTTGCCTGTTTCTTTCCACAGAAACCACAGTAAAAGCCCTTGCCCATATTCCCCTCCCCTCTTTACCTAAATAGGTGCCTCCCCTTTGGCTTCCTCAGCCATGGCTTGGTGTACCCCTTCCTCTTGAGATCTGTGAGTATGACAGCTATCTTTTCAATGGCAGTCTGATCTGTTGACCTAATAACAAAACATACATTTTAAAACAGAAATGCAAATTAAAAATATAATGAGATGCCACTTCACACCCACTAGGATAGGTGTTATCAAAAAGATGAACAATAACAAGTGTTAGCAAGAATGTGAAGAAAATGGAAACCCTCATTCACTGCTAGCAGAAATGTAAAATGGTGCACCTGATTGGAAAACAGTCTATAAATTTCTCAAAAAATTAAGTATATGGTTATCATATGGCCCAACATTTCCACTCTTAGGTATATGTCCAAGAGAAATGAAAACATGGACACACAAAATCTTGTATGTGAATGTTTATAGCAACATTATTCATAATAGCCAAAAAGTGGATATAGCCCTAATGTCTATCAACTGATAGATAATACGTGATATATCCATGCAGTGGAATATTATTCAGACATAAAAAGGAATGAAGTATTGACACATGTTGCAACTTGGATGAAACTTGAACTCATGGTCAATGAAAGAAACCAATCACAAAGGACCACATATTGTATGGTTCCATGTATATGAAGATCCTAGAACAGGCAAATCTGTAGAGACAAAAAGTAGATTAGCAGTTGTCTATGGACAGGTGGGATGAGAGATAACAACTAAGGGGTACAGGTTTCTTTTGGGGGTAATAAAAATGTTCTAAAATTGATTGTGATGATAGATACACAATTCTGTGAATACTCTAAAAGCCATTGAATTGGACATTTTAAATGGATGAATTATATGGTTCATGAATTATATTCAATAAAGCTGTTTAAAAAAACAACAAAAACTCTTCAATGGCTTCCCATTTCCCTTAAGATAAAACTAAAACCACTAAAAGGAATAGGGCAATAAGAAATCTGGCCCCTGGGGGCACCTGGCTGGCTCAGTCTGTGGAGCCTGTGACTCTTGATCTCAGGTTTATCAGTTTGAGTTCCATGTTGGGTGTAGAGATTACTTAAAAATAAAATCTGAAAGAAAGAAAGAAAGAACGAAAGAACGAAAGAACGAAAGAAAGAAAGAAGAGAAAGAAAGGAAGGAAGGAAGGAAGGAAGGAAGGAAGGAAGGAAGAAAGACGGCCCCAGGTCACTTTTCCAATGTCATCACTCACTAGTCTTCTCTTCATCAGTCATTACTCTCCTTTTACTCTAATTCTGGCCATGCTGGACTATTTTTGGTCATTTCCCCAAACATGTGTGGCAATTTTAAAATATATTGACTCGGCACCTGGGTGTCTCGTTGGTTAAGTGTCAGACTTCGGCTCAGGTCATGATCTCACAGCTCATGAGTTCAAGCCCCAATTGGGCTCTGTGCTGACAGTTCAGAGCCTGGAGCCTGCTTCATATTCTGTCTCCTTCTCTCTTTCTGCCCGTCCCCTGCTCATACTTTCTCTCTGTCACTGTCTCCAATATAAATAAACATTTAAAAAATTAAAAATAATAAAATAATAAAATTTTAAAAATTAAAAAGTGTAAAAATTCTGATTTCTGGAAATAAAAGAATATTTCTAAAAAGAAAACATCTTAAAAGAATATAAAATGTTTTGAGTTGAGAAAAAGCATAAGGTAACATTTGTATGCAAGATGTTTACTACTACAAAAAAGTTTTCTGGCTCTTAAAGTATTGTAACCAATTTTTATTTAATTTTAGAAAATATGGTTTAAATACTAGAAAGAATATTATTTTAGCAATATGTGTTGCTAAATATTATTAAGTAAATATAGAGGAAAATATAATTAATTTACATCTGAAATTGTAAACCAATCCAACAAAAAATATTTTTTTTTAAGTTTAAGAAGTGTCTCCGTGGGGCACCTGGGTGGCTCAGTTGGTTAAGTGTACAACTTTGGCTCAAGTTATGATCTATCTCATGGTTTGTGAGTTCAAGTCCTGCGTCGGGCTATGTACTGACAGCTCAGAGCCTGGAGCCTACTTTGGATTCTGTGTCTCCCTCTCTGTCTCTACCCCTCCTTCACTCACACTGTTTTTCTCTGAAAAATAAATAAACTTTTAAAAAATGTGTCTCCCTGCTCATAGAAAACATTTTAAAATATATGTAATGCTTGAAAGGAGATCAAATAAATAATATGAAATTTACTTAATTTCTAACTGGGTCAAACCAACCTATTATCTTTTATTTCTCCTCCAGCAAAACGTGAATATACCACCCTATTCTTATTATGTCCAATTAAAAAGATAAACATCATCACACAATTTTTTTTCCCACTCCAAGTTTATTTTATGGCACAAGTCCTCAAAGGTATTTGATGACTTTCAACAAAAGGGAAAAGTTTGGGTAAGCAGAATTCTAAGACAGCCCTAAAGATTCCTGCCCTTTGACGTATATGCCTTGCATATAATCCCCTCCCCTTGAGTGTGAGTCCAGTGAATATGATACAGTATCATTCCCATGGTTAGATAACTAAATTGGACTTTGAATTAATAAAAAAGGAGACTACCTTGGGTAAGCCTGCCCTAATCAGGCGAGGTTGTTAAAAGAAAGTGAACCGTCAGAGAGATTATCCTCATCCCTTGAAGAAAAAGCAAACTATCATTTTATCATAGGGTGACAACAAGGAAGGACCTGAGAGCAGCCTATAGGAACTAAGAATAGTCCTCAGCCAATAGCAAGCAAGAGACAGGGACTTTAATCACATAAACACAAGGAATTAAATTCTGTTAACATCCACAGTGAGCTTGAAAGAGGACCCTTAGGCTTAGATGAAATTGTAGCCATGGCCAACACATTGATTTCTGCCTGGGGAGACCCTGAGCAGAGGACCCAGCTAACCCAAGCCAGACTTCTGACTGATGTGAACTGTGAGATAATAAATGTGTGTTGTTTTAAGCTGTAAGTTTGTGATAATTTTTTTGTTCAGCAAAAATAACTAATACAAAAGAGATAAGAAAAAGTCTGCTTCCCTTAGATTCTTTATTATTATTATTATTATTATCAAAACACAGAGCATATAATTCACCATCTTGTCTGCTTATAAGAGTGTAGTTCAGTAGTGTTGTTTATTCACATTGTTTGAAACACACCTCTAGAACTTTTTCATCTTGCAGATCTGAAACTTTATACTTATTAAACAAAAACTCCTCTGATCCCCTGCCTTCAGCCCTAATAACCTCCTTGTACCTTCTGTTTCTATGAATTTGTCTACTTTAGATATCTTGCATAAGTGGAATCATACAGCATTTGTCTTTTTATCACTAGCTCATTTCATTTAATGTCTTCAAGGTTCATACATGTTTCAGCATGTGACAGGATTTCTTTTCTTTTTAAAGCTGAGTATTTCACTGTATACATATCTATACCACATTTTGTTTATATATTCATCTGTCAGTGTATATTTAGGTTCCTGGCTCTTGTGAATAATGTTGCAATGAACATGGATATGAAAAATATCTCTTTGAGATCCTGTTTTCAATTATTTTTGATATACCCAGAAGTGGGATTGCTGAGTTATATGGTAGTTCTATTTTTAATTCTTTGAGAAAGAGTCATACTGTTTTCTGTAGTGGTTGTACCATTTATACTCCCACCAACAGTACACAGGGTTCCATTTTGTCCACATCCCTGCCAACATTTGTTATTTTCTTTTTTTTTTAATGATTTTTATTTATTATGAGAGAGAGAGAGCAAGCCAGGCAGGTACAGAGAGAGAGAGAGATGGACAGAGAGAATCCCAAGCAGACCCGGTGCTGTCAGCACAGAGCCCGACATGGGGTCCCATCTCAGGAACCATGAGACCATGACCTGAGAAAATTTGTATGGAACCACAAGACCCCGAATAGCCAAAGTAATACTGAAAAATAAAACCAAAATGGGAGNTAAGTCCTAATAAGATTTAAAAAAAAAAAAATCAGACACTTAACCAATTGAGGCACCCAGGTACCCCTGGTTTTTTTATACTGGCCATCCTACTGGGTATGAGGTAATAACTCAATGTGGTTTTGATTTCCTTTTCACTGATAATTAGTGATGCCAATAATCTTTTCATATGTGTATTGACCATTTGTATATTATCTTCGGAGAAATGTCTAGTCAAATTCTTTCTCCATTTTTTAATTGGATTATTTGACATTTTTACAGTTGAGTTGTAGGAGTTCTTTATATTTTTAAGACATTAATCTCTTATCAGATATATCAGATATATGATATGCAAATATTATTTCCCGTTTAGTAGGTTGCCTTTTCACTTTGTTGACTGTATCCTTTGATGCACAAAAGTGTTAGTATGAAGTAGTCCCATTTGTCTATTTTTGCCATTTGTCTGTGCTTTTGCTGTCATAGCCAAGACTATTGTCAAGTTCAGTATCATGGAAGACTTTGACTCTTTTGAATCTTAAGAAAGAATGCTCTCCAGATACAGATTCTTCAAATTATCTATGATAAAAGCCTACTTTTTTCTTTGCAACCCATTGCCAACTAATAGTTTTATAAAATATGATAAGCATTAATTATTAGAAAATGAATTGAAAAACAGACATCAGAGGCACCTGCGTGGCTCAGTCAGTTTAGCGCCCCACTTTGGCTCAGGTCATGATCTTGTGGCTCATGGGTTTGAGTCCCAAGTAGGGTTCTGTACTGACAGCTTGAGGCCTGCTGCGGGTTCTCTGTCTCCCTCTCTCTTTCTGCCCCTCCCCTGCTCACATTCTCTCTTTCTCAATAATAAATAAATAAACATTTAAAAAACACAGACATCAAAATACAAGCTGACATTAAAAAATTTTTTAGTGTTTATTTTTGAGAGTGTGCATGCGAGTGGGGGAGGGGCAGAGAGAGAGAATCTGAAACAGGCTCCGCACTGTCAGTGCAAAGATGTGAGCCTCAAACCCACCACCTCGATCATGACCTGAGCCGAAATCTCTTCCTCAACTGACTGAGCCACCCAGGTGCTCTCAAGCTGCCATTTTCATTATTAAACTAAACAGACGTAAGTTATTCTATCAAACTGCTATGAAAGTTTCTAAATGCTTGCTCTCAATTTCTACGATTATCTGGACACAGACAGGTAACACTAATTTAAGAACTAATTCTAGCCCACAGTGCATACTCTTAAGACTTTGAGTAGCAGTTCTCTAGACCTTCCTCAAGGTGTAATAAGGAAAGGTAAGGTAACCATCGTGCCTCTCTGGCTTACAGACAGAAATCCCAAAATAGTTATAATTTCCTATAAGCACACAAGGACTGAGGATGCCTTTGAAGGAGAGTGAAATATGCCACTCCAAAATCTGCCACTTCGGCACTTGGATCGTTTTGAGCTGAAGTCAGTTAAGACCCAGCAGACTCAAGAAAAACTTTTACCTCTCCCTTAATTACCAAAAAGAATCTAAATAGGGGGCTTGGCCCAGAAAGAGACCTATTACCAGAAACAACTTTTTATCTGCAAGACTTATCTGGCAGGACAACACCTGATTACCAAACATGCTTTTCTTATCTCCTGAGAATCCCCCTCCTCTCCTTTGAAGCCCCAGGCCACTATCCCATTCCTTAGCTGAGGGTGGCATACAAACATCAGGAATCTGACATGCTCTTGAGTCTCATATCTTTGGGGCTCTCGTATATAGGAAACTTAATTTGTTTTTGTCCTGTTAATCTGTCTTATGTCAATTTGATTATTAGACCAGCCAAAGAACTTACAAAGGAAGAAGGGGATATTTTTCTACCTTTGCAGTTGGTGATCATAAAGGGATTTTTCACAGATTGGACACTGCTCGCTCTGGGACTGCTCAGCTGAGAGATACTAGGACCTCTGAAAAAAAGCCAGCAGAAGGTAAGAATTCTGACACTTCAGTCTCCCAAATCTCTACCTGCAGGATATGATGGAAGCAAGGCGGGTGAGAGTCCTTTTCTTTTTCTAAAAATAGATTAGCAGGAGGGGAGCGTGGGTGACTCAGTCGGTTGAGCATCAGATTCTTAATTTCTGCTCAGATCATGATCTTGCACCTCATGGGATCCAGCCCCATGCAGTGCTCCGAGCTAACAGCACCGAACCTGCCTGGGCTTCTCTCTCCTTCTCTCTCTCTGCCCCTCCCTGACTCACTCTCTCTCTCTCTCTCTCTCTCTCAATTAAATAAACTTTAAAAAAAAAGGTTAGCAGGAGAAAAGATCTGTATGAACTAAGTTCCTTGGGTATAGCGACCCTGGAAAAGATTTGGTATGAGTACTGTTGATCCCTATTGATCCCATTCCTCCCAGAGATGGTCATTGCTCTTTTGTTTCTGCCATTGTGGGCTTGGCTTTATGACCAATGAGACTACTCTGTCTGGTTTCGATCAATTACAGGATGCATGCACCAGTATGCACCTGGCAGACAGCCAAATAGGCTGTGGCTCCAATATGAAAAACCGGACTGGGTCCGACTTGAGCTGGACTAGGTCCAGTGTGAGGCAGCATTCCCTTTGTCTAACTGTGCCAGCTCTTAGAAGACTTTGTTATAAGGAGTCCAGTCTGTAAAGGGCCTTTCTCTTCTTCATTGCCTTGGTCGTGCTAAAAGTCCTATTCTGGTGTCATCTGCCTGGTGTCACAGAGGCACCCCTGTGAATGGGGGCATCTCACATTCTTGTGGGAAAACAAGGAACTGTGTTTACTCTATCATTCTTATCACCTCTGACAATGGGTGCTTCTGCTTCCTTAGGCTAACTCTGGGAGTGAACTTACTGGATCTTGCGAGGGACTCATCTTTTGCACTGTCCTTTGAAATGTCTCTTTTGTTCTTGGTTGAGCCATAAAAAGGCATATTGGTTTGAATCACTATTGAGATTAATATAAGATTCTATTTGTCAATGGCCATATGATGTAATGGATCTTTTGAATTGGCTATTTTTTTTACATTTTCCTTTTTAATGTTCTATTTACCTCTGAGAGAGAAACAGTGTGAGCAGGGGAGGGTCAGAGAGAGAGGGAGACACAGAATGTGAAGAAGGCTCCAGTCTCTGAGCTAGCTGTCAGCACAGAGGCCGACACGGGACTCCAACCCATGAACCATGAGATCATGACCTGAGCTAAAGTCAGACGTTCAACTGACTGAGCCACCCAGACGCCCCTGAATTAGCTATTTTTGAAAGAAAAAAATTTTAAAGAGCTCTTATCCTAAGCAATTGTCTTTTTGGTACTAATGGAAGCACCAAATTAAAGAGAGGACACAAAGGAGTATCACAGCCAGTTTTAGAGACTCCCTTAACAAGATGAAAGAACAGAAATTGGACTTAGAACAAAAATTAATGTTCACATCCAATGTAAATTCCCCTTCTTAAAAATCTGGCCCCATTTGCCTATTGTAGCTTCCCTCTTCCTACAAGATTTGCAGAGAGCACTCCAGGTTAATCTTCAGGCCCAATGCATATAAGTTACTCATGTAAATGCTGAAAGCCTGGAATTGAATTTAGCAGAAATACCTGAAACAGGCAATAGGGCTCACTTTGATGTTTCCTGTAACTTCTACTTCCCAGAGCTCTGTAATCTGGCTCTGCCAGCTTCAGGCCTTCCTATGCAATGTCCTTTGTGGATTTATCCTGGACCCCTACTACAAAGATTCATGTTCTATGTACAGCAGCAGACCTTTTAAAATATAAAGTATAAAGCCATGTTATCTCCACTTTCAAAAGCTCATACCAAATTTAGAGAAGAGCTAGAAAGATCAGTGGCCATTTACAATTCCACTCACAGCCACCTTGATTATCTGCTAAGGGATGTCCTTCCCATCCACAGTTATACGTAGTCAGAAGAAACCAGACTGCTCCCTGAAGAAATCACCCACCCTCACCATTAACAGAGGAAACAGATAACCAGAATTTCTCCTGGGACTTCCTACAAGTGATCAGCTGAAGGTCAATGTTTAGGGGCCGACAGAAGCAATAATAGAGGCTCTTCCCGCTAAGGTAAAGTGGTACAAGTTTGAATTGTGAAGCAAATCAAAGGTAACATAGTTAAATGGATAAATCAACCTACAATGTCATTTAGGCTGCAACCCAACTGTTTGAAGAATTGAGACCAACTGTCCTTCTCTTACAAAATTTTGCAAAACTACAAATGCAGCTCTAGAAGCAGTTCAAAGTTCACCTATTCCTTTTTATCAATTCCCAAATCTCTCCAATTTATATCAAAGGCTTTATAAATATTGGCCTCAGAAAACCAAAGTCCTTCTTGGAGAAGTGTATATTCTTTCTCTATGCCTTTGTGATGTAAATGTTAATTTATCTAGGCCATTTCTATAAAGTACAAACTTCAGGGAAGTAATTCTTACCAGATGAAGAATGAAAGAGGGAAAGGTCATATGAAACTTAGACAAATGAAAAAGTTCTTAAAGTGCCTTCTCCATAAATATTTAGGTTTTTTAAAATGTTTATTTATTTTTGAAAGAGAGAGAGAGGAAGGGAGGGAGAGAGAGAGAATCTCACGTAGACTCCATGCTGACCATGGAGCCTGAGGTCGTACTTGATCTCACCACCCTGAGTTCAGGACCTGAGCCAAAATCAAAAGTCAGATATTTAACTGACTGAACCATACAGGTGCTCCTCATGACAATAATTTTAAAACAGAAGCTATAACATCTCTGTTTCTGTCTGTTTGTCTATATATACATGTGCTATAAATATACGGCATTTTCCTACCTCCAGATGGTATACAAAAATTAACTTGTAAAAGACTTCTAATTGAGTTAGAGAATTTTTTTATATAATTTAAGTATTACTAAAAATTTCAGAAATAGAATAGAAAGTAACCCAAACACTTTTGAGGTTCATGTAATCTGGGAAAATAAACTTAAGCCAGTTTGAGTTGATTGGTTTAATTAAAATATGTACATCTTTAGGCTTACCAGCATTAAATAAAATATTTTTATTCTACCTAGGGTTACTAAAGGTCAAATGAGTTCATGTTATCTCTTAGAAAATTTATCAGCAAGAAAAATAGATTAGTATGATGGATGCCTTTTGTCTAATGTCTCAGGAAGTTTGTGTGGGTAGCCTAAGCATTATTGTTGTTAAGAACAAGTAAATTAAATGGATATAAGTAGGATTGAAAGGTTTTAGGTGAACTTTTTAAGTAGTTTCCCCAAGTCTTTTTGGTAACTTGAAGCCTTAAATTTTGCTATGATAAGTTAAAGAATGAGTTACATTCATTAACTATCCTGATCATTTCCAAATAAGATAAAATATTGAAACATTAATAACTGAGCATAGGCTTATCTACTTTTTGCTTCCTTTTACAGAGGAACTAAAGATAATTGGATGTATTAGTAAACATGTTTTGTGTCATGCTAAGAAATTTGCCATGAGAAATCACATTTCAAAAAATTATAAAGTGTTCATTAATTTGCCAAGCTGCAGAATGCTAATATAAAAGGAAGTTCATAATAGTTTAGTTCTTTATTTTCACTAAAAATGAAGGTTATTAAGGGTTAAAATTTTTCTTTTTTTTTTTAACATTTATTTATTTTTGAGACAGAGAGAGACAGAGCACGAGCTGGGGAGGAGCAGAGAGAGGGAGACAATGAATCTGAAACAGGCTCCAGGCTCTGAGCTGTCAGCACAGAGACTGATGGGGGGCTCGAACCCACAGACTCCAAGATCATGACCTGAGCCAAAGTTGGCCCCTTAACCGACTGAGCCACCCAGGCACCCCTCTTTTTTTTTTTTAATGTTTATTTTTGAGAGAGAGAGACAGAGTGTGAGCAGGGGAGGGGCAGAGAGAAGGAGACACAGAATCTGAAGCAGGCCCCAGGCTTTGAGCTGTCAGCACAGAGCCCAACTCAGGGCTTGAATTCACAAACTGTGAGATCATGACCTGAGCTGAAGTTGGACACTTAACCAATTGAGCCACCCAGGCACCCCAAAAGGTTAAAAAATATTCCAATGTATGTATTCGGCCAAACATTTAAGGAAGACTTAATAACTATTCTCAAACTATTACAAAAAGAGAAGAGAAAGAAAAGCTTACAAATTCATTCTATAAAGCCAACATTACCCTGATACCAAAACAAGATAGACACTACAAAAAAAGAACTACAGGCCAATATCCCTGATGAACATAGATTCAAATATCCTCAACAAAATATTGGCAAACTGAAAAAAATATATTGGCAAACTGAATCCAATAATACATTTAAAAAATCATTCACCATGATCAAGTAGGATTTATTCCCGGAATGCAAGTGTGGTTCAATATTCACAATCAATCAATGTGGTACATCACATCAACAAGAGAAAGGATAAAAAACATATTATCATTTCAATTGTGCATAAAAAGCATCTTACAGAATATAATGTCCATTCATGATAAAAACCCTCAACAAAGTAGGTTTAGAGGAAATACACTTCAACACAAAAAAGACAATATATGAAAAACCCACAGCTAACATCATATTCAATGGTGAAGAACTGAGAGCTTTTGCCCCATGATTAAGAACAAGATAAGGATGTCCACTCTTACCTCTTTTATTCAGCATAGTGCTGGAAGTCCTAGCCACAGCAATCAGACAAGGGAAAAATGGCATCCAATTGGTAAGGAAGAAGTGAAACTCTCACTATTTATAGATGACATGATACTATATATAGAAAACCCTGAAGACTCCACCCAAAAACTACTAGAACTGATAAATGAATTCAGTAAATTTGCAGAATACAAAATCAATGTACAGAAATCTGCTACATTTCTATATACTAATAACAAAGTAGCAGAAAGTGAAATTAAGAAAACAATTCATTTAGGGGCACTTGGGTGGCTCAGTCAGTTAAGCATCCAACTTTTGATTTTAGCTCAAGTCATGATCTTGCTGTCATAGGATTAAGCCCTGCATCAGGCTCCCTGCTGAGCATGGAGCCTGCTTGGGATTCTCTCTCCCCCTCTCTCTTTCTTCTCTCCCTTTCCCTGCTGGTGCCCTCTCTCTCTCTCAAAATACATAAATTAACTTGAAAGAAAGAAAGAAAGAAAGAAAGAAAGAAAGAAAGAAAGAAAGAAAGAAAGAAAGAAAGAAAGAAAGAAAGGAAACAATCCCATTTACAATTGGATCAAAAATTAATAAAAAATAGCTAGGAGTAAATAAAAGAGATAAAGGCCTCTACTCTGAAAACTACAAAATACTGAGGAAAGAAATTCAAGATGACACAAATAAATGGAAAGATATTTCATGCTCATGGACTGAAAGAAAAAATATTGTTAAAATGTCCACACTACCCAAAGCAGTCTATACATTTAATGCAATACCTATCAGAATACCAACAGCTTTTTCACAGAACCAGAGAAAATGATCCTAAAATCTGTATAGAACCGCAAAAGACGCGAAATAGCCAAAGCAATCTTGAAAAAGGAAAACAAAAGTGGAGATATCACAATCCCAGATTTCAAGTTATACTACAAAGCTATAGTAATCAAAACAGTGTGGTACTGGCACAAAAGTAGACACATAAATCAATAGAACAGAATAGAGAGCCCAGAAATAACCATGAATATATGGTCAATTAATCTTCAGCAAAAGAGGCAAGAAAATGTAATGGGGAAAAAGAAAGTCTCTTCAACAAATGGTGTTGAGAAAACTGGACAGCTGAGTGCAAAAGAATGAAAATGGACCACTTTCTTGCATCACACACAAAGATAAACTCACATTGGATTAAGGACCTTAATGTGAGACCCAAAACCATAAAAATCCTAGAAGACAGCCCAAACAGTAATTTCTCTGACATTAGTCAGTTTTCTAGATATATCTCTTGAGTGAGAAAAACAAAAATAAACTATTGGGATTACATCAAAATAAAAAAGCTTTTGCACAGCAAACCAAACAAATAAAGAACAATCAACAAAACTAAAGGACAACCTACTGAATGGGAGAAAATATTTGCAAATGACTTATCTGATAAAGGGTTAGTATCCAAAATATATAAAGAATTTATACAAATCAATACCCAAAAAACAAAGAATCCAATTAAAAATTAGCAGAAGAGGGGCATCTGGGTGGCTCAGTCAGTTAAGCATCCGACTTCGGCCCTGGTCATGATCTCACAGTTTGTGAGTTCAAGCCCCACGCTGGGCTCTGTGCTGACAGCACAGAGCTAGGAGCCTTCTTTGGATTCTGTGTTTTCCTCTCTCTCTCTCTCTCTCTCTCTGACCCTCCCCTGCTTGCACTCTGTCTCTCTCTCTCAAAAATAAATAAACATTAAAAAAAAAAAAGAGCAGAAGACATGAACAGACATTTTTCCAAAGAAGATATAAAAATAGCCAATAGGCACATGAAAAGATCACTCATCATCAGGAAAATGCAAACCAAAACTACAGTGAGGTATCACCTCATACCTGTCAGAATGGCTAAAATCAAAAAACACAAGAAGTAACAAATGTTGGGAAGGATGTGGAGGAAAAAGAACCCTTCTGCACTGTTTAGGAGAATGCAAACTGGTGCAGCCACTGTGAAAAACAGAATGGTGGTTTCTCAAAAAATTAAAAACAGAACTACCATATGACCCAGTAATTCTACTATTGGGTATTAACCCAAAGAAGATGAAAACAGTAATTAAAAAAGATACATGCACCTTATGTTTACTGCAGCATTATTTACAATAGCCAAGATATGGAGGCAGCCCAGTGTCCATCAATAAATGAACAGATAAAAAAGAGGTGGTATACATATACACAGGAATATTACTCAGCCATAGAAAAGAATAAAATCTTGCCATTTGCAACAACTTGGATGGATCTAGAGAGTATAATGGGAAGCAAAATAAGTCAGTCAGAGACAAATATCATGATTTCACTCATATGTGGAATTTAGGAAATGAAACAAATGAACAAAGAAAAAAAAGACAAACAAAAAACAGACTCTCAAATATAGGAAACAAACTGTTGGTTACCAGAGTGGAGTCAGGTGGGGGGAGGGATGAAATCGGTGATGGGGATTAAAGAATACACTTACTATGATAAGCACTGAGTAATGTATAGAATTGTTGAATCACTATATTGTACACCTGAAACTAATATAACACTGTATGTTATCTATACTGGACTTAAAACTTTTTTTAATGTTATCTCTTCATACAAAAAAATATTCTAATATATATATAATTAAGCCTATTAGAAATAATAGGGCAAACATCTAAGGATCCAGGGAAAGTCGAATGTGTGTTTTCAATAAAAGAGTTATGAGGAAAAGAAATGCATTTTTGATAAGGGAAAAGAAGGTAATTTTGCCCTAAAGTGAGACTAATTATTTCAAAATTGGGAAGAGGGAAAAACATAAGACAAAATCTGAAAATTATGCAAGGTTTGTGGAAAAGGAATCTTTAGAAAGGAATTTTATGCATGGTCAGGACTGACTGAGATTGAAAATTTAATTAGATGTATCAATTTTAATATGAAAAGTAAGCTGGTGCAAAATTAAAATTGAGTTTTCTATCTGTTCAAAGGACAATGTTTTCTTAGACTACTGGTCTGCTCTTAATAGATTATAAAATGTTTTTCTTCACCTGTTAAAGTAATCTGCCTAGAAAACAAAGATTCCTTTTGCCAAAATAATTTTCTTGTGCTGTCATTATCCAACCTTTGCTTAAGAAAGCTGAATCTTGTGACGCCTGACTGGCTAAGTCAGGGACAGGATTCAACTCTTGCTCTTGGGGTTGTAAATTTGAGCCCCAAACTGAGTGTAGAAATTACTTACAAATAAAATCTTCGAGAAAAAAAAAAGAAATCTAAATCTCCTCTATTAAAAGAGCTAAGGTTTTTTTTTTTAACAACTACTTAACTTTCTGTATTTGCCTATAAAATCCTTGTCACTATGGTAAACTGGATAATCAAGTTTTGCTTCACAGTAACCTATAATCCTACTTGACCAAATGTTTGAAAACTTTTTGTTATTTCTTACAAACTTCCAAAAATCGAATTCTAAATGACCTCCAACTAACTTTTTTTGAGGTCTTTTTGACCTCCAACTAACTTTAGGATTTTCCAGTGAGTTCCTGAAACATCTCAAAGGTTTGTTCTCTTATTACAGGAGAGATATTACAGGAATTAGGCTTATTTGCTATGTCAAATTTATTTTTTTAAAACTTTTTTAAAAATGTTTTTATTTATTTCTGAGAGAGAGAGGGTGACACGGTATGAGCAGGGGAGGGTCAGAGACAGAGGGAAACACAGAATCTGAAACAAGCTCCAGGCTCTGAGCTAGCTGTCAGCACAGAGCCGGACACGGGGCTTGAACCCATGAACAGTGAGATCATGACCTGAGCTGAAGTCGGACACTTAACCGACTGAGCCACCCAGGTTCCCCTTTGCTATGTTAAATTTAATAGGAAGCATTGTCAGATAACTGATTCTAAAGCTTCTTAGAGTAGATTTGTGTGGATATGTTATTAATATAAGTGTTCTTGGTATTGTATGAAATGCCTAGAAAAATTGATATGTCCTGGTACAATCTTATCAGTCACAATTCTAGTTAATTACCTTAAAATATATGTCACATAAACAGAGTTCATGTCACATAAACAGAGTTCCTTGTCAATTGCATTATAATGAAATCTCATCAGATCTTTAACCATGGCCATTTTTAGGTCTTTTGTCATTGACAGTTATTGTTTTACTCTGATGCTTTTATAAAAGTCTTCCTGCATCTGCTTCATCTTCAAGGAGATTCATAGAAAGAATCTGGACAAATACAGGTTTCTGATAACTTTTTGGTCACAAAATGCATTGGATGAGAATTTCCAGAACTGATGAAAACACTGGATTCAAACAGAACAAATATTAATTCAATGGGACTGAATGAACTGAGGAGGTGATTATAATTTTTATGGCTTTTTGTCTGAAACATTGCTGTTTACTCAATGTTTTGTTTTTTCAGATTTAAGGAAACCTTTTCTCTTATGGTATCTATGACTTACAGCAATTTGGTAAAATATACCTTTGTAAACAAAGATGAAACATTTACCTACCTTTTCTCGCTAACTGATCGCCGACCCTCCCAACCCTGCCCGCGCTCAGAAACTCTTGACTCCTCTTTTCATGGCAATATAGTTATTTGCATAAGTTCAGTAAGAGTCTGTTGTCCTTGTAACAGGACACAATCAGACACACATTGCTCCTATTACCAAGGCTTTGGCGGGAATGTCTATTTTGAGAATGTGCATAGAATCAGATATGACCAGACAGCTTTAAGGGACTAAGGTTGGCTTTATGGAGCCAACAAAGCCTGTTGGAAAGATCGGCCTGGTAACTTGCTTACAGAGCTCCTGATAGCCTTACCAAGTGAGTAAGGAAGGCTACTTCCTGGTAGGCTCAGAAACCTTAGAATAGTTTTGGGGACCTTGAAAGACAGAAATTTACTCCAGTCTGTAAGCACTGCCAGTGAAGACAGATGGTGAGTACTTGGCTTGGCTTCCTAGCCTCAAGGGCTTTTAAAAGTCCGATCTGAGATTCCTTATGAAGAGTCTCAAGAAAGCAGATTTAAAAGAGCCTATTTTATCAATCACTATTCTTGCTGTACTTATATAAATAATCAGGCCAAGTTTGTTGAACCTAGACTTAATTTGGAAACAAATCAGTCTTACTGTGGTTATCTTTGATAAAAGTAGGAGTGATTACGGACAGAAAAATTATGTTTCAGTAATATACCTTTGTGGATATAAAATTCTAGGGTTATTAATTGTTTTTGAAGTTTTGTTTTCTACCTGTACGCTGGACTAGATACTGAATTCTTTTAGTTCCCTCCAATATGTGGCTACAAGTCTTCAAACTAACATTTTCAAATTTCTCCCACCCTTCTGACTTGGAATCATTGAAAACTAAAACTGCTTTTTTCCGAAGCCAAGTAGTCTAATGCTGGACAACTTGTTATAAACTTTGAAGAAATCACCACAATAGTTCATTTATGGACAATCTTCATGAGCTGTGTCAGAAAAATTACTAGAGAATTCAAACTACAAACCAGCAAAGTCTATCAGATTGCCACTGTCAGCCCTCAATTCCATCTGAAGATGCTTCAAGCCCAGCATCTAGAAAGCTGCTTGATTGGCTGCCTTCAGAACCCAGAAACTGAGATTATAATCTGCTCCAATTATTTTTTTACGTTTATTTATTTTTGAGACAGAGTGAGAGACAGAATACGAGCAGGGGAGGGGCAGAGAGAGAAGGAGACACAGAATCTGAAGCAGGCTGCAGGCTCCAAGCTGTCAGCACAGAGTCTGCCGCGGGGCTTGACCTCATCAACCCCCAAATCATGACCTGAACTGAAGTTGGAGGCTTAACCAACTGAGTCACTCAGGTGCCCCTCTTCAGGTATTTCTATACCTACTATTAAATATGGGCAAGTGTCAGAAAAGGATCCACCCTTCTTAATTAGAAGAGTTTTGTTGGCTAAGGGGGAGATGGAGGAGAAAGTGTTTTGGCTGCTGTGGGGCACTATGATGCAATGAGAGTGATTTTTTTTTTATTCTTTCGAATTCTTGTTTTACTTAGCTATGGTGATATAGGTGCTTCTTGTAGACCACTGTGCTTTACCACATGATGAACAGTTGTGTTAAAGGTGTAGGGACTGAAAAGTTTTGCCTTCTTCCCTTTTATACTCTTTGGCTTGTCTGATAATTAAATTGACATAAGACAGATTAACAGGACAAAAACAAGTTAAGTTTCTTATATACCAGAGCCCCAAAGATATGAGACTCAAGAGCATGTCAGATAGTTGAGGCTTATATGCCATCCTCAGTTAAGGAATGGGATAGTGCTCTAGGGCTTCAAAGGGGAGGAGGGTAATTCTCAGGAGATAAGAAAAAAGCATGTTTGGTAATCAGGTGTTGTCCTGCCACACAGATAAGTCTTGCAGATAAAAAGTTGTCTCTGGTAGTAGGTCTCTTTCTGGGCCAGGCCCTCTATTTAAATTCTTTTTGGTAATTAAGGAAGAGGTAAAAGTTTTTCTTGAGTCTGCTGGGTCTTGATTGACGTCAGCTCAAAGTGGTCCACATGCCAAAGTGGCATATTTTGGCATAGCATATTCTGCTCTCTTCAGTCCTGCCTCTGAAACTTTCCCAAGAAGTTGCATGGTTTAGAAGCTGAGTTGGTAGATCACTTCATCTCGTCGAACTAGTCTTTTAGTCCTGAGGGTAGGTCAGTTCACTTAAAAAGCTGTGTTTCATTTCAGGAAGTGGAGATGGGGAGAGCTCCTGAAGTTCGAACTATGGTTCAAACGATCAAGTATTTAATACAAAGCATTTCTGTGTCCCCTGGGTGGCTCAGTCAGTTAAGCGTCCAACTCTTAATTTCGGCTCAGGTCATGATCTCACAGTTCATGGGATTGGGCCGGGCCCCTCATCGGGCTCTGTGCTGTCAGTGTGGAGCCTGTTTGGGATTCTCTCTCTCCCTCTCTTTCCGCCTCTCCCCTGCTTGCATGCATATTCGTGCACTCTATCTTAAAAGTAATATAAAAAATTAAAATAAAAAAGAAATACCTGAAGAATTTCTTTCTTTTACTTCCTCTCAAGGTTTTTAGCAAAAAAAAAAAAAAAAAAAAAAAAAAAACACCAGAAGAATTTAGAGGATGTGCTTCAGATTCTGTCGCTGTCATGGCCTCTTAGTAAAAAAAAAGCTATGGACCTGATTCTTATGGCAGCGCCATGCCTGTCCTTTTACAATTTGCAACACGTATCAATAAAACTCTGATATCTCAGGGCGCCTGGATGGCTCAGTTAGTTGAGCATCTGACTTCAGCTCAAGTCACAATCTCGAGGTTTGTGAGTTAGAGCCCCACATTGGGCTCGCTGGTGTCAGTGCAGAGCCCACTTAAGATCCTCAGTCCCTCACTCTCTGCTCTTCCCCTGCTCGTACTCACTCTCTCTCAAAAATAAGTAAACATTCAAAAAAAAGTTTTAGAATTCTGACATCTCAAACATACTGGGAAGAACTCACTTTGACACATCCTAGATTTCCTAGAAGAGACCAACTACTGCTATGAACAGAGGAGAAGACTGAAGAATATCCACGTGGAGTTCATAAGAAGGCAAACTGATGAAAAGGTAACTGTGGGATTTGTCTTGAAGCTTAAAGTTTGCATAGCAAGCAGGCTGCTTTCACTTAGATTATATGTTTATATGCAATGGTTTATAGTGGGGAGGGCAGTTGATGAAGAATGGGATTCTGCTCCGCCCCTCCACCCTGGGATTAGGATTAGAACGAAGCAAGTAAATCACTCAACTAGGATGTAAAATTTTTAAACTCCACAGTCAAGACAAATAATACTTTAATGCAGTATTTTGAAAATTCAAATTTCATGCAAAAACCTCTGTAATGAACAAACTATCAAAACTTAAAATAAAGATACGATTAGTATTATTAGTTTTCTCCTTTGTCTCAGGCACAACACTGCGTGGCACTGCCACTGAGCAAAAAGTAAATGCAGACAGGACAGGTAAGTAAGTAAACAAGTAAGTTTGGATAGTGGTGATCAAGGCAGATGCTGGGATGTCACCTCCACAATTTCCAGAATCAAGATGGCTGAGCATTGACCCTTCTAAACTCTTCTTTTGAAATTCTCCTCCAAACACAATCAGAATGAGAAAACAGAAACACAAACCCCATCTTCAACAAAACTAGAAATATCTGTACTCCGAACCCAGTCTTTATGAAGACCAAAAGGCAGGCGGAGGAATGGTAACTAAATAAGCAGAGAATAAAAAGGCCAAACTTTGTTGGAGAATGCTCTCAAGAAGCAAGACAGCTCACTCCAGAAAGCTTTAGCAGTTGAAGCCTGTATCCTGGAAGGCAGTCGTAGGAATGGGGCACTGAAAGCGATGAAGGGTGTCTGAAAAGGTTGAAAAGAAGCAGTTAGCCCTACAAGCCCTTCCTCCACTCCCATCAGTCAGGCACCCCTCCCCCATTCCCACAAGTACTTTATTGGGGAGAAACAATTTGAGAGGCCTTGGGGGAGCATCAGGCAGGAAGAGGGCGGGGGTGAGGATTTAATAAAAGTCTGCATACTGACCTGTGAGATTCCTCAGTCCCTTACCTCGCCCTGTGGTACAGCACCAGCAGCCAGGCTTATCCTTCTCAGGCAGCAGATTAGAGGCTCTCTCTAGATAAACTAAGTTGCTACAGAGAAAACACCTACACACACTGACATTTGGGGGACCACACCCACACCCACACCCACAAGCTGGCTGACTACCTCCTCAATCTAAAAATAAGCCCACAAACTGACAAGACCTGCCCACTCACACAGTTTCCAATCAGCTTTGCAGTGATTCATTTAAAAACCTGAACAAACTTCCAAGGATCACCAGATCTTCAGGAAAGCTTCCAAAAGTAAAGACAGAGGCCAAAACAAATAAACCAAAGGGGGAGAAAAAGAACTCAGAGGAAACAGATAATGCAGATGGTAGAAGAAAATTTCAAAAAGTAAATTAATATTCTCAGGGAGATTAGATTTTAAGCCCATGAAATAAGACTGAAATTCTCTTGGAAGGAAGGAAGGTAGGAAGGAAGGAAAGAAAAGAAAGAAAGAGAGAGAGAGAGAAAGAAAGAAAGAAAGAAAGAAAGAAAGAAAAAGAGAGAGAGAGAAATGAATGGTGGAGGGAGAAAAATTAGAAACGAAAGGTGCTTTGGGAAATAAAAAATGAGGGTAAAGTAAAAATGATAATAAAATTAAAGTATTATTCCAAGAGTTTCAATATCTAAGTAAAAAAAGAGTTCTCCAAGGAAAGAACAATGGGAACAAAATTATCAAAGAAGTAGCACAAGCACATTTCCCAGAAATGAAGTCCAAGTCTCTAGTTTAAAAGAGCAGATTGAAAGGCTCTTGGGTGTCTCGGTTGGTTAGGCATCTGACTCCTGATTTTGGCTCAGGTCATGATCTCATGGTCATGAGACTGAGTCCGACATCAGGCTCAGCACAAACCCTGCTTGGGATTCTCTCTCTCTCTCTCTCTCTCTCTCTCTCTCTCCCTCTTGTGCCCTCACTTTCTCTCTCTCATAATAAATAAACTTTAAAATAATAATAGAATAAAAGAGCATTGAATGTACAATTATGTGATCCTTACATCTAAAGCTAACATAATGTTATGTGTCAGTTGTATCTCACTTAGAAAGAGCGTACTGAGTGTTCAATATAATAAATTAAAAAAATACCAACACAAAGACATGTCAACTTGAAATTTCAGAACACCAGAAAAGAGATGATGCTAGAAGCTTCCAAAGAAAAATATATCACATAAAGAAATTGGGAGTTAGAATAGTATTAAATTTCTCCACAACACTGGATGCTAGAAAATGATGGATCATTGCCCTCAAAATTCAGAATTAAGAATTGTTTTTTAACTTAGGTATATTCAGATATATTCAGACATGCATATATCAAAATGTTAAATTTTCACTCTTTTTCAGGATACCATTAAAGGATACGCTTCCTCAAAGTACAACAGTAAACCAAGAAATAGTAAGTCATCAGATCCAGGAAACTGGGTAGTCCAAGCATAACTACTATGTAGTAGATCTAGAAAGAAATCAGTACAGATCCAAGTAGGAAGACAAACACCTCCAGAAGGGAGATCTACCTGGGAAAGAAACGGCA
Organism: Crocuta crocuta; assembly: GCF_008692635.1. Lineage (NCBI taxonomy): Eukaryota > Metazoa > Chordata > Mammalia > Carnivora > Hyaenidae > Crocuta > Crocuta crocuta. The sequence continues at coordinate 3,571,329 of NW_027529426.1, forward strand.
ATGATATCGTGGAAAATGGAATTCATAAGCATTTTACAGAGGTCAGAGATTCAAAGAAAACTAAACAGAAGGAAAAAAGGACAGGGGTTAAACATCATTATTCTATACTTTCAGGCTCAGCGGTAGACAATATTTACATGCTAGTGGTATTGGAAATCCTGAAAAAACTTGTAGGCATAAAAATATCCTTTACAGTAATTAATTATAAAATCAAATATAATTTAAATGTCCAATCAGAGAACAGTTAAATAAATTATGATATATCACTTGATGGAATTTAGATTAATAGCATTATACCCTTTTCCGCTTACCAAGGACTCATTTGAGAACCTGCCTGGAGAGCAGCTTGTTACATTGAAAGGAATTGAGAAAAGGAGATTGAAAGTTGCTTGTGTGTTACTGTTGTGGGAAACTAAAACTAAATGCCTTGTAGAAACGTCAATCAAGTACATCCAACAAAAGGCAGCCTCAGAGCCCCATGTTGTTAGTTTTTAGTATCATCAGTATGAAGTAGGAAACAGAAGGTAAATGTTTAGGTACACCTGTCTCCATTGGCTTTGGGAAGAAAGATGCAAGGCTTAGTGGACATGATCTCAAAGTGGTAGAGCCTAGAAAGAGACAGATGACTGTGGCATAGCTGACCTACTGCAGGAGGGACTGATTCACTGTGCAATAGGAAATAAGTCAGGAAAGATCTTGAACATAGCCAAGAACAGAGGGTTCACATTCACCTCTTCCCAAGACAAGATCCTTGGCCAACCAAAGAAACTGCCCTATACGTAAGCAGCTCCAGGCATGAAGTCCTGGCTGCTTCTGAACAGGGTCAGTGAGGCAAGGAGGCAGGGATCCCTGGAAAGCCTACCGGTGACTCCAAGCCCCAGAGGCTTCAAAGTCATTACCAGAACTCTGAGCCTTTTATGCAATAGAGCTATTAGATGATATCAACAGAAATGCCCCAAGTGCTTGAAAATCTGATCAACTTTGGCTCTACATTACCTACAAACCCACAAAATAAGGCAAACAAAAACACAGTATGAGAAGTACAAGAGTCTATATTACATTTTCTTAGTTAAGACTGTTTTGAAACAGAAACTGTTCCAGCTCCCTTCAGAAAAAAATTGCCATAATGATACAGGGGAATCTCTTGAACCCACGGGTTGGAAACATAGCTGGGAAACCTGGAGTAGAAAACTGTCACCAACAGTGACAAATGCCCTTTTAGTATCTACTCTGTCTCTCTGCCTCTCTCCCTTTCTTCCCTTTCCCCCCCTTTGTCTTTCCCTACCTTCCTCCATCTCTCCCTCATCCTTCCTCTTTTTCTGCTTTCCCTCCCCCTTTCCCTCCTCCCCTCATGGACTCTCCCTCTCCCTGGGTCTGCCTCATTCTTTTTCCTCTCCTGCCCATTGAACCCTGAGAGGTAGTTTATCTTCAGCTCGGGCTCCTTTAGGAGAAATGTACGCCTTCCATATGCTCTCCCTAATTATGTTGAATAAAATTCTCTGTGATTTATCTAATCAACCACTTTTGATCAATATTTTGAACTCACTGGTTCAATGGTCCTTTTCTGGCACCAGTCTGGCAAAAAAATCCCAGCCCTGGATCAATCCAACATTTCATATTATCTGTGCTGCTGTGGATACCTGGAGAAAATCATTCTGTGCAGATTGGTATGATTGGAACTATGAATTTATGGTCTCCAGTGTCCACTGGGTCCTCAACATTGTCCAGGGATTCTTTGGCTCCCCTATTCTGTTCACATACCTATTCTTCACAACTCTTCTCTGCTCTTCTCCCATCTCTAATTCTGCTGCTTCTCCCTCATGACTACCAAATTCCCCCATCTCTTACTTTAAAAAGAAAAGGAAAGGATGCCTGGGTGGCTCGGTTAAGTATCTGACTCTTGATTTTGTCTCAGGTCATGATTTCATGGATTGTGGGATGGAGCCCCACATAAGTCTCCACACCGTCAGCATGGAGCCTACTTGGGATACTCTCTCTCCCTCACTCTCTACCTACTCCCCTTCTCTCTCTCTCAAAATAAATAAACTTAAAAAAAAAAGGAAGTAGTAGTAAAAATACAAGATTATTAGAAATAATAATGGAAGAATAATATAACAATAATAGAACTCTGTTAACTCTCACCAACTAACCAATCTTCGATCTTTTTCCTGTTAAATAGACAAGGCACTTCTTCCCCTACCTGAGGCTAATCCCTTCAGAGTATTTCTTCAACCTCTTCAGGGATCTCACTCCACTGATAATTCATCTTACATATTACATGCTGAAAACTCACATCCTCAGTACTTCAATTCCTACCAGCTAACACCCTTGTACATTTTTAGCTTAAATGTTTTAAAGTATGGTTTAAGCACAAGCTATTTTAGACTGTGTGCTGGAGGATATTGCAGTGACCTAGACAGATGTGGTCCGTGTGAACTTTCCAGCCCAGGAGACAGACTTTGAGTAAAGAATACTAAGTCTGATTTGTGTTACTTAATGGGAAGTACAGGATGCTGTGGAAATATATAGCAAGGAAGTTTAACCTTATCAAGGAAGTCCGGTAAGGCCTTCTGGAGGCAGGTAAAATTTAAAGCTGTTGCTTAACAAATGTATACGAATTCAATAAGAAGAAAGAGGTTTAAATTCCATGCAGGCCCAACCAAATCCTATCAGATTTTCATGAAACCTGACAAGTGTATTCTAAAATTGAAATGAAAAATGGGGTGCTTCGCTGGCTCAGTCAGTAGACTGTGGTGACTCTTGATCTTGGCATGGTGAGTTTGGGCCCCACATTGGGCATAAATAAATAAATAAATAAATAAATAGAATAAGGTTAAGAAGCACCAACACAATCTGAAGAGGAATGAAGATGGAGGAACCTGTTCTATCATGACCTATTACAAAGCTATAGTAATTAAGGGGCGCCTGGGTGGCTTAGTCAGTTAAGCGTCTGACTTTCACTTAGGTCATGATCTCGCGGTTTGTGGGTTCGAGCCCCACGTCGGGCTCTGTGCTGACTGCCATCTCAGAGCCTGGAGCCTGTTTCAGAGTCTGTGACTCCCTCTCTCTCTGACCCTCCCCTGCTCACGTTGTCTCTCTCTCTCTCTCTCTCCTAGAAATAAATAAAACATTTAAAAAATTGTTTTAAAAAGCTATAGTAATTAAGACAATATGGTCTTGGTAGAGAAATAAAATTAGAGCAATGAAACTATGCTTGTGCTTTCCTACTCATCTTTAGGACACGACATGAATTATTACTGCCCCCAGGAAATCTCTGGATGTCCCCTCTTTCAAAATCTTGACTAGGTTCCATCTCATGGTGCTTCCATAGCACCTTACTTCCCCAATATAGAACTTAACACATTTCCTCTAATATCTTCTTTCCCCACTCGTTAACTATTAGTATAGAGATCATTACTCTTTTTTACTGCCTACTGGCATTCCTTAAAGGGAAGGCATAAAGTACTTCTTTAAAGCCACTATGAAGATACTGCTATCCTACCCCACCTCTGCCCATTTCTTGCTACTGTCGACTTCTCAGCTACTTTCTCTCATTTATTGGAGACTTTAGTGATTTTGACCACAGCCATATTCTCATAAAGCCAGCCAATTTTCCAGGTTTTAACATCTACAAAGACAATCCATCCAAAATTTGTCTTTGCAGTTTCTTGACATCCTCATCTTTTAGTAGATTCACTCTACCTCGGCTTTTCACTTGAAGGGTCATTAAGTCTATCTTCCAAATAATGAATTCAACCTTTTTACTGCAGACATAAAGGACGGTCACCCAAACAAGAACAGAGGTTATTTATTCAGAGCTTCCTATAGCAAAAGAGTCAGCCACTATCACTTGCTTTTGGGACTCAAAGGCAAGCAGGAAAGCTTTATTGTAGAAAAAGAGAGCGAGAGAGAGAAGGCTTCAGGTATTCTATGATTAGTGGTTGTTGGCATGAGGAAGCTGGAGGTATGATAGCTAGAAGTGAGGCCATCTTATATAATTGCTTTAGTAAGTACATTTAGTTCTCTCTTGTTCTGGGTTGGAAGGGAGGGTAAATAAATAAATAAATAAATAAGGAGACCATCAGTCATTGGCCAAGTCCTGATCATTCCATGACTGTTGCTGCAGAAGCTGTATTAGGAATTCTATTGCCATACATGGTTTGGCCATTGTCCATTTCTATATTCAGTCTTTTGTTACTCGTTAATCATAACCTTTAATCTTTTCAATTTACCTGTCATTATTCCCTCTTTGATGATTCTTCACCTTACATTTATACTAGTTGCTGTCTCTTACTGGATTTTCAACTTCTCTCTACTGGGTATTTTCCTTCAATAGCCAAGAGTTGTAGTCTTTTCCAACATAAAAAATAAAAACAAACAGCAAACCATCTGAACTCCATCTTTCCATCTACCAACATTCTACTACCTTTTGCAACCAAACTTCTCAATTTTTCTTAATTTTTGGATTCACCAAAAGCCTCATTCCCATCTCTCTACTTTCCTTGAGGCAGTCATATTTCTAAAATTGATGTGTTATTACCTGTGGGGAATAAGTTTAGGAATTCCCTGAGACTGCAGTGATGGGTTAACAAGCCAAAAACATTACAAAGCCATAGGATGCTCACACCCAAGTTTTGGTAAATCAGATTAGGTAAATAAGTATAGAGAGGGTGGGGCAAAGGCCCCCAGGATAGAGAGAGTGGGGCAAAGGCCCCAATACAAAGGTATATGAGGTAAACAAGATTAGGTATTCAAGGCAAAAATGAAAACACCCCTCAATTTAGTACTATAACAGAAAGCTGCTTTCATAGGAAGGAAGGACCAAATTAGGTAATCGGGTAAATAGGGCTATAGGCGGCTGAAGGGTGAAGTTGCCCAGAGCAGAGCTAATTAGCAAAAGAAAGGTGCCTTGTTGACCCTGAGGTTACAGGCTCGCTGTGTCTTAACCCTTAGGCTAGCTAAGATAAACACACTGCATCTCTTGTCTGCCATTAACAACCACCTGCCCAGTCCCAGGATTTTGTTTTATATTGACCTGAACCCCTAACACCATATATCTTGAAAACCCCCTTTCCCTCATGCCCATGAGTTCACAGATATATTGTTTCTTTGTGCATGCCCATCATGTTTGTAAGCCTCCTGACCTTAATAAATACAGAGCAAGGACTCTTATTTGGGGCTCTTGTCTTCCTGGACACTAGCCATCTCTTGTATTTTAATCCTGCGTCCGCTCTCTTGCTGGACAAGAGAGAACTTTATACCCAGAGTCTGTAACAATGACCATCTTGCATGTATTTGAATTTTACCATTAGGTTGAACTACACAAAGTTTTAATATCTGATCTTTTTGAAGTATAAAAGAAATAATTTCATTTCATTCAAGCAGATGTAAATGTACATAAACCTACTCTTTTTGTTAAAATTTCACAGAATTTTATATTTAAAAGCTTGCTTCTTATGCATCATTGTATTTCATTTTTTTTATTTTGAAATAATTATACAGTCACAGGAGGTTGCCAAGATAGTATAGAGGGATCCTGTGAACCCTTCATCCAGTTTCCAACGGTTACATTTTATATAACTATTGCACAGTTTCAAAACCAGAAAATTGACATTGTTACAATGTATGTGTTTAGTTTTATATTACTTTATTATGTGTAACCACCAGTTCAATTGAAACACAGAACTATTCCATTACGATAGCCATACATACACACTCTACAAACTCTGACAACCACTAAATTATTTTTCATTTCTATAATGTTGTCAGTTGTAGAAAGTTATAGACATGGAATCATACAGTATCCTTTTGGGATTGGAATGCCCTTGGGATCCATCTAAGTTGTTACACATATCACTAGTTTGCTCCTTTTTATTACTAAGTGTTTCACGGTATGGATATTCCACAGTTTATCATTTATTTATTTATTTATTTTTTAGAGGGAGAGTGAGTGAGTGAGTGGGTGACAGAGAGAGAGAAAGAGAGAGAGAGCAGGTTCTGCACACTCAGTGCCAAGCCCAACATGGGGCTCAATCCCACAACCCTGGCTGGGATCATGACCTGAGCCAAAATCAAGAGTCAGACACTCAACCGATTGAGCCACCCAGGTCCCCCAGATATTCCAGCTTATTTAACCATTCACCTATGGAGGAACATTGTGGTGATTTTTAGGTTAGAATAATTACAAATAAAGCTACTATGAACATTCATGTACAGTTTACATGTGGACATAAATTTTCATTTCTTTAGAATAAATGACTAGTGTGCAAGTGCTGAGTTGTGTGGTTAGTTTATGTATACTTAGGGTTTTTTTTAAAGTCTATTTATTTATTTTGAGAGAGAGGGTTAGAGAGTGTATGTGCGCGTACATGTGCGTATGTGAGTGGCGGCAGAGAGAGAGGGAGAGAGAGAATCCCAAGCAGGCCCCATGCTGTCAACACAGAGTCAAACACGGGACTCAGTTTCACAAAACCTGAGCTGATACCAAAAGTCGGACACTTAACCAACTGAGACACCCAGGCAACTCTATGTATGTTTAGCTTTTAAGAAATTGCCAAGTTTGGGGTGCCTGGGTGGCTTAGTCGGTTAAGCGTCCGACTTTTGCTTAGGTCATGATCTCGCAGTTAGTGGGTTCGAGCCCCGTGTCGGGCTCTGTGCTGACTGCCAGCTCAGAGCCTGGAGCCTATTTCAGAGTCTGTGTCTCCCTCTCTCTCTGACCCTCCCCTGCTCACACTGTCTCTCTCCCTCTCTCCTAGAAATAAATAAAAAAATATTAAAAAAAAAAGAAATTGCCAAATTTTTTTCCAGTGTGCTTATACCATTGTACGTTCCCACAAGCAATGTATGAGCAGTCTAGTTTCTCTGCATTCTCCCCAGCATTAGCTATTGTCACTACTTTTTATTTATTATGACTTTTCTAATAGATGTGTAGTAGTATCGCACTATGGCCTTAATTTTCATTTCACTAATGGCTGATGAAGTTGAACGTCTCATTTGCATCAGTCATTGTATATTTTCTTTGGTAAAAAGTCTCTTCATGTCTTTTAATCATTTTCTAATTGGATGTTTTTAATGTTGACGTTTCTTTTTATATCCTAGATATAAGTCCTTTATCAGTTTATAGTTTTACATTTTGCTTTTTTTCATTTTGGTTTTGAATCTGTATTCTAAGTTAATAATTACATTTATCCATGTTGATAACTGTAGTTTAGTCCATTTATTTTGATAACTTTTTAGAATTCCATTATATGACTAAATCACAGGGTATCTATCCTTTCCTATAAATGGGACAGCCAAGTTATTCCCATAAACAGTGATTATCCTTCTCATTTTATTTGATAGGATATCATTTTGTACACTATTCACTTCTCAACTCATCTCAAGAACTTATTTTGCTAATTTTAATCAATGTTTTTCATTTGTCATCTTACTTGATCACTCAAAAACTACTTTTTTGACAGCTTTTCAGTGAAAACTTTTTTCCCTTGAATTTCTATTACAATGCTCATTTCTGGTTTTCCTCCTACTTCTTGGGTCACTACTTTTCAGCTTTCCATTGGAATTTCCTTACCCAGCCTTTCAACATTGGAGTCTTGGGGCGCCTGGGTGGCTCAGCCGGTAAAGTGTCCAACTTTGGCTCAGGTCATGATCTTGAGATTTGTGAGTTCAGGTCCCATTTAGGACTCTCTGCTGTTAGTGCAGAGCCCTCTTCAGATCCTCTCTCCCTCTCTCTCCGTCCCTCTCTCCGTCTCTCTCTCTCTCTGAAAAATAAACAAACATTAAACCCACACATGCACACGCGCGCGCGCGCACACACACACACACACACACACACACACACATTGGGGTCTCCCAGGCTCAGTGATTAGCCTTCTCTTCTTGACACTTTATACATTCTTCTTTCCACTGTACATTCCATCCATTTCCATAGTTTCAAATACCAAATTAATTTCTTTACAGAAGACTTTTCTTCTGAGCTCCAACTGCCTATCTCTGACTCCTTATTCAACATTTCCACTCAGATGTCACATATTTGATTATCTTGAAATTTAACATTGCCAAAACGTCAGTATATCCATAGCCATCTTCTTATAACTTAAATCTAATTTTGTGTAACTTTCCAAGTTCCCCCATGCCTTTGAGCCTTTGTATGTGTCATTTTTCTCTGCCCAGAATGCTCTCCTCTTTTTCTTTATATAGCTAATTTTTCTACTCATTCATCAAGCTTCATTTTATTTTTTTAATGTTTATTTATTTTTGAAAGACAGAGCATAAATGGAGGAAGGGCAGGGAGCAAGAGGGAGACAGAGGATCCCAAGTGGGCTCCATGCTGACAACAGAGAACCTGATGTGGAGCTCAAACTCAAGAACTGGGAGATCATGACTTGAGCTGAGCTGAAGTTGGATGCTCAACTGACTGAGCCACCCAGGTACTCCTCATCAAGACTCAATTTAAATATAATTTCCTCAGCAGTATCTTCACTAATCATCTCCAAACCAGGGTCATATTTCCCTTCACTTTTCCTTCATAGACCCTATCAAAATTATAACTCAAATATTTTATTTATATAATTATTAACATCCATCTCCCCCACTATGTATTTTTTTTTAATTTTTAAAAGTTTATTTATCTATTTTGAGAGAAAGAGAGAGAGTACAAGCAGGGGAGGGGCAGAAAGAAGAAGAGACAGAATCCCAAGCGGATTCCACACCATCAGTGCAGAACCCGATGTGGGACTTGAACTCACAAACTGTGAGATCATGACATGTGCCGAGATTAAGAGTCAGATGCTTAACCAACTGTGCCACCCAGGCACCCCTTACTCCATATCTTGCTTACTGTTATATTTCAAACCCTCAGCACAGTGTTTGGCACATGACAATTGTCTAATAAATATTTGTAGAAAGAATTCATAATTTTTAGGGCCTCTTGGATGGCTCAGTCAATTAAGCATCCAATTCTTGATTTTGGCTCAAGTCTTGATCTCACAGTGGTGAGACTGAGCCCTGTGTTGGGCTCTGTGCTCAGGATGGAGCGTACTTGGGATTTTACCCCTCTCTCTCTTTCAAGAGAAAGAAAGAAGGAAAAAAATTTTAATGAATATTTTAGTAGCTGAATGAGTAAATATTTGAATAAAACATCTCAGGAATCTTAAAAATATTTATATTATTGATTCACTAATCATTCTTCTGGGACTTATTCTATGCAAATGATACTAAATAAAGGCAAAGCTTTATGTATAAAACCATTTTTATTAAAGCCTTCTTATAACAACAAAATGTACAGATAATCCAAATATCCTACAAAAGGAAACCAAAGTATATTAAAATTTATTTCCAAATTTATTTATTTCCAAATCTAGCTGGTTATCAGAATCCCCTGAGAGACTTTTATAAAAATAAGGATTTCTGGGTCTCAATTTGGACCTACAAAATTAAGCTCTCTGTGAATGGACACAGGAAAAAAATTCCTTAGATTCTTCTGATGATTAGCCAGGTTTTGGAATCACTGGGTTTAGTGGGAAGAATATAGGTTCTGAAGTAAGACTATCCTTGCTGCTTATCAGCTGTATAACCCTAGGGAAGTAAATTTTCGGACTTCCACGAGGCAGTCTCCTCATCTGTAAGATACCAATCCCTGGAGCTGCTGAGGAAAGAATACAATGATGTATATAAAGTATTTTACATGCATGGTAAATAATTTGCAATTAGTGCTAAAGTACATTGGCATTATAGAATATTCTACAGTTGCCAGGGCGCCTGGGTGGCTTAGTTGGTTAAGCATCCGACTTTCGCTTAGGTCATGATCTCTCGGTTCGTGGGTTCGAGCCCCGCGTCGGGCTCTGTGCTGACCGCCAGCTCAGAGCCTGGAGCCTGTTTCAGTCTGTGACTCCCTCTCTCTATGACCCTCCCCTGCTCATGCTGTCTCTCTCTCTGTCTCCTAGAAATAAATAAAACATTAAAAAAAAAAAAGAATATTCTACAGTTGCCAAAATAATCTTCCTGAAAAATTCTTATCCTTCTATGTCTTAGTCAAAGCCCTAGAAGAAAGGACATGGTACACTCAAACTGAGTGATTTGAAGAGATTTAATAAAGGGATTATTTACCAAAGTTTTAGAGAAACCAGTAAGGATTATTGCAGGACTTTGGGTCTTTCAACAGCTGCTACCATTCCTAAGCCTGAAGGAGAAGCCCCAGAAAACTAGCTCTATGGAGAGAGAGAGGCTCTGACAGGAGCTGGGACCTTTAGTACAGAGACAAATCCAAGCCACAACAGCAATCCCTCAAAGAAGGAGATGGAACTAAGTATTTTGGCCTGGTGTTCCCTATTGGTCAAATCCATATAGAACCCAGTAGAACTTGCTGAAGAAGTCCTTACTGGTCCACCTACATACAGAAGGGAACAGAGTGGATTTGGACTAAAGCAGGAGAAGAATAATATACATAAGTATTTCAACTGTGTAAAATATCAATAGCATACAGATTGTAAGTAAATACATCAGCATTTTAATATTGGTTGTTTTGGGGATGTGGGATTATAGATTACCTTTCCTTACTCTTTTTTAATTTTTTGGATTTTCTAAAAGTTTCAACCATAAATAATGATAGCTTACATTCATTGAACACTTACTGTTTAGGTTTCTTTTAAGATTCAGTTTTAAGTAATCTCTACATCCAATATGGGGCTCAAACTTACAATCCTGAGAGCAAGAGTCACATGCTCTACTGACAGAGCCAACCAACAGCCCATGAGTACTTGCATATAAGTATATGTGCTTATGTGTATTAATACATATCATCTTTGCAGCAACCCTGTAAGTTAGGTGCTATTACTATTCTCATTTACAAGTGAAGAATTACAGCTAGAGAGGTTAAGTGACTTACCAGAAGTTACACAGCCTCAGGAAGTAAACTATGGAGCCATGATATAAATACTGTCATTCTACTCTAGAGCCCATGCCTTCAAAAACTTACTATGGTATATTCACAGTGGGCAACAAGAAAGACTTTTACAAAAAAAATGAACAAGCTTTAATTTGTTTTAAGAAAAAACATTTTATAGGACTTTTTACTGGTATTCAATTAAAATTAAAATATAATATATGTAATACACATCTTATTTATACTATATATATTAATAAACAGTTTGTTGTAAATATAGTATAATAATATAATAAAATAACAAGATTTATATATTTGATTCACTAATCTCACTTCTCTATTAGTAATAAAATCTCTGATTTTCTTCTGGACATGAGAATAAAGTCACCCAGAATAATGACTACATTTTCCAAATCCTCATGTATCTAAATGTGGTCATGTCTAAATTCTAGATGATATGATATAAGCAGAAGTTATGTGTGCATCATTTAGAAACTATCCTTGAAGGGAGAAAGTAAGCACTTCTTTCCTTTGTTCTTTCTGGTGGGTGGAATGAGGACAGGATGCTTGAAGATTAAGCAGCCATTTTGAATCATGAGGTTAAAACCACATCTTAAGTTTTACTAATTAGCAAGATAAGAAGAATTTGTACTCAAGAGGATGTGGAGAAAAAAAACAGTATGGAGACTCCTCAAAAAGTTAAAAATAGATCTATTCTATGATCAGGGGTAATTACACTAGCTGATGTCTACCAAAAAAACCCAAAAACTCTAATTCAAAGAAATACGTGCACCCCTATGTTTATAGCAGCATTATTTATAATAGCCAAATTATGAAAACAGCCCTAGTGTTCATCAATAGATGAATGAATAAAGATGTTATAGGGGCACCTGGGTGGCTGAGTTGATTGAGCATCCAACTTTGGCTCAGGTCATTATCTCGTGGTTTGTGGGTTCGAGCCCCATGTTTGTCTCTGTGATGACAACTCAGCGTCTGGAGCCTGCTTCAGATTCTGTGTCTCTTTCTCTGCCCCTCCCCTGCTCATGTTCTGTCTCTCTCTGTCTCTCAAAAATAAATAAACATTAAAAAAAGTTAGTATGTTATATAGATACATACATATGTATACATATACATATATATGGAAATGTCATATATATAAATATGAATATTATTCAGCCATAAAAAAGAATGAATCCTGCCATTTGCAATGACATGGATGGAGAGCTAAAGAATATAATGCTAAGCAAAGTAAGTCAGTCAGAGAAAGGTAAATACCATATGATTTCACTCATATATGGAATTTAAGAAACAAAAGAAATGAGCAAAGGAAAAAAAAGAGAGCAAGACAAAAAAACCCCAGATTTTTAATTATAGAGAACAAACTGATGGTTAGCAGAAGGGGGGTGAATGGGAGTAAAATAGGTGATGGAAATTAAGGAGTGCACTTGTCATGATGAGCACAGGGTGATGTATGGAACTGTTGAATTATATTGTACATCTGAAACTAATATAACATACGTTAACCAAATGGAATTAAATGTATGTTCACTAACTGGAATTAAAGTAAAAATTTTAAAAAAGGGCTCTTTGAACAGATGGCACAATTCTAGTTTCCAAAATATATTTACTTGTATAATTATTAAAATGTTAAATATTTCTTGGAGTCTAAAGATTTTAAGAGTATGCACATCAAAATCCTCTGTGAAGTTTAATTACTTTATAATGAAATATTGTGGACATAAAGAAATGTATAAATAATAATATAAAGATTACCCATGTACCCCCCTACTCAGCTTAAGAAATAAATTATTAAAGTGTTGAAACCCTTGGGATGTTTTTCCCTATTCTTAGTTCCTCCCACTCTATGAAAGGCACCCTCTATCATGAAATTAATGATTGTTATTGCCATATACATCTTTATATTTTTACTACATGCATATATGATGCTAAAGAATAATTATTATTGTTTTTGCCTACTTTTAAGTTATATATGATTTATATAAATGACAAATTTCTTGGACTTTTCTGCAACTGGGTTTTCAAAAAATTTTTTTGTTTATTGCAGTTTCTGAGATATACTCATGTTGGTTCATGTAGCTATACTGCATGCCACTTACCTGTATTTTTAAAAACCTTAGCATCTCTGGAAACCAACTTGGCAATAAACTATTCAAAAAAAAGTCTTACATCTCATAAATTTAAAAAAAATTAATAAAAAATAAAAAATCTTAGCATCTCATAACTAACTGTATTATAGTGATAGAAATCAGAAGAATGGTTGCCTCTGGTTGTCTGGAGCAGACTGGACTGAACATAAGGGAATTTGAGTATGAATGAAATGTTCTATATCTTGTTTTGGGTAGTGATTACTGATGTCTGTAATTGTCAAAATTTATTTGAACTGAACATTCAAGATTTATGAGTTTCATTGTATGCAAATTTATCTCCGCAAAATGATTAAAAGCCAACAAGCAAAAATAACAAAAAGAAACTCTAGTCTCAGGCATTCTAATTCAGTAGGTCTGTGCTGGGGATCAATGTGTAGTTTTTAAAATAAAGTTCTAGGTAATTCTGAGGGGCACCCTCAACTGAGCAGAACTGCCCTAGAATGACACAAAATTGAGGCAAGAATTAGGAAGAAAATTCATCTGTCAAAGATCTAGAAAATATCTCATGGCATTGTATGACCTCCCTAGACTTCTTATAGTATAGTTAGCGTATTTTACAAGAGCAGAAATAGCAGCGTTTCACCCCAAATCAAGCATTAATGGCAGCTAGGCCTGAATACAATAAAGCTAAGATTTTTACAACTTAGTAATGAACAACTTAATTGAATTTTAAAAATTTTAATGTTTACTCATTTTTGAGAGAGGGAGAGAGAGAAAGAGAGAGAGAGAGAGAAAGAGAGAGAAGGGGAGGGGCAGAGAGAGAAGACACAGAATCCAAAGCAGGCTCAAAGGCTCCAAGCTGCCAGCACAGAACCTGATTCAGGGTTCTAACCCAGGAACTGAGATCATGACTTGAGCCTAAGTTGGATGTTTACCCTACTGAGCCACCCAGGCACCCCTTAATTGAATTTTTTTAATAAATGTGTTTTTTTTATGTTTATTTATTTTTGAGAGAGAGAAAGACAGCGTGCCAGTGGGGGAGGGGCACAGAGAGAGGGAGACACAGAATCTGAAGCAGTCTCCAGGCTCTGAGCTGTCAGCACAGAACCCGATGCGGGGCTTGAACTCACGACTGTGAGGTCATGACCTGAGCTGAAGTTGAACGCTTAACCAACTGAGCCACTCAGGCGACCCCCTTTTATTTAAAGTTAGTTTATTTGTTTGTTTGTTTGTTTGTTTTAGAGATTTGAGTTCTATTTCTCCCTTCTTTTCAAAAAAATTTTTTTAATGTTTTATTTCTGAGAGAGAGAGAGACAGACAGACAGACAGAGAGACAGTGTGAGCAGGGGAGGGTCAGAGAGAGAGGGAGACACACAGTCTGAAACAGTCTCCAGGCTCTGAGCTGGCAGTCAGCACAGAGCCTAACGCGGGGCTTGAACCCACGAACCGTGAGATCATGACTTGAGCTGAAGTCAGACAGACTCTTAACCCGACTGAGCCACCCAGCTACCTCTGTTTATTTATTTTAAAGTAATCCCTACACCCAATGTGGGGCTCACACTTACAACCTCAAGATCAAGAGTTGCTTACTCTTCTGACCAAGCCAACCTGTTGCCCCACAACTTAATTGAATTTAATTATTTCTCATACATTGGTAGAGGCCCTACTAGGAAGATATCTACACCTTACAGTAGGTGCTAAGCCTCTTTAAATTATCTAGTCTCCCTCCCACCTCCTTTTTTATCTTTTGTCTTTGTTCTCCCTTCTTGTGTTCCTTTCAGAGTCGAGGAAGGGACCTCTCAGTTCACTCCTTGTATAAAAGTTGATTTGTTTTATATATAATTTTCAATGGACATTTTGAGAAGCTCTGTTGTGCAGAGTAGCATCTTAAAGATGATGTGCCTACCCATAAATTCAGAGAGAGTTACCTCTTCAATGATGCCAATTCAGGGATTAAATTCAACTTCAGTTGGATGCACTCTCTGGAGAGGCCCCTAATGTGGCATTCCTTGTGTGCATTTTGTCAGTGTCCTGGTCAGAGTTTTCTACCTCTCATCTCTCATGTTCTCACTTCATTATTAAAGCCCTCTTCAAATTTCAGTTCTTCTGTAATAGGTGAATGTGAAGATTCTCACTGTGCTCAAAAACAGTTGCCCGAAGAACAATTGATTAAATTGGAATCTATTTATATTTCCATTGTAGAAAACATTTTTTCTCATCATAAAAGCAATACATGTGTGCATCAATTAGGAGTCTATTATTGCAGGCAGCATAACACAAATTTGGGTAACTTAAGCAAAAAAAAAGTTATCAGAAATTTGTCAGAGTAGTTCACAAAATAAAAATAATAATAATAATAAAAATAAACTGAAAATCTGAAAAGATGGGTACAAGGGCAGGACCAGGAATCCAGAAGTAATGACCAGTCTTTTCATGGGGCACTTTTCCCCAAATATTAGCTGAGTTCCAAACACATGTCTGGTACCACCCCGGGCACAGTTCAATCAGACATAGGAGGGAAAGAAAAGGGGAGAGTGAAGCAAGAGTTTACCAAAGAAGAAATGCTTGAAATAGCTCTGAGAGTTTCCAGGTGGCCAAGGGAGAAAACAGCATGGATAAACATACAAAGATGTCAAAAAGGACAGATGGCAAGTAGGGGGAGGGAAAATGGTGAATAAATCAGGGAAGGATACCAGAGGACTTTAGGTCTAGTCCCAAATTTTAAGTGAAACTGGGGTGTAGAGGTGGGGCTGAGGAGAAGAGAGAGGAATTCTATCTAAATTGTACCCAGACAGTATTGACTGATGAGAATGCCTCTATCTGAAGCTTCAAAAACACCAAAATCACCTAAGAATGTGAAATTGGGCAAGGGGGCACCTGGGTGGCTCAGTTGATTGAGTGTCCAGTTTTGGCTCAGGTCATGATCTTGTAGCTCATGAGCTCGAGTCTCACATCCGACTCACTGTCGTCAGTGCAGAGCCTGCTTCAGATTCTCTGTCCCCACTCTCTCTCTGCCCTTAGCCTGCTTGTGCTCTCTCAAAAATAAACATTAAAAAAAAAAAGAAAAGAAAAGAAAACAGAATGTGAAATTAGGATGCATGCATGGCTCAGTTGGTTGAGCATTCAGCTCTTGATTTCAGCTCAGGTCATGATCTCATAGTCCCATGTAGGGCTCCTCACAGAGTGTGGAGCATGCTTGGGATTTTCTCTTCCTCCACTTGCCCCTTTCCCCCACTTGTGCACTCTCTCTCTCTCTCTCTCTCTCAAATTAAAAAAAAAAAAAGAATGTGAAATTAAAATCAAGTGGGGTTGGCCTGAGATTAGTTGGGTGGGAAGATGATTCCAAATTGGTCAGAAAGACCCAGAAGTCTGTATCAATTTGATATGTAAAAAGTCAAATGATCAAAATGCTTGGACAACAAGAACAAGAATGTTCTGGGTAAATACCAGAGACAGGAGTTTAATGCTCATAGGCAAACTATGTGTGAGACAGCCAGCTCTACTTTAAGAGCTAGAGATGTTATAGACCCATTTATTCACAAAATATTCAGATTTAACCATAGGTAATTAGGAAGAAGAAAGGAGGAAAAGGAGACACCAATATGTTTAGTATTTATCTACTAATGCCAGGCTTTGTTTTAGGAGCTTTATGCACATTATATACTTTAATCCTCAAAATAATATTATAAGATAGAAGCTATTATTTATCTCTGTTTTATGGGAAAGGAAACAAAAGGTCAGAAATCCTAAGTAGCTAAGAAGCTATAGAACCAGAGTTTACTGGCCTTAAAACTCTGACTCTAAATCACTATGAAATGACTTTAATCAGGAGAACATTATCATTTTTGAGATGTAGAAAGATCCCTCTGGTAACAGCTAAAAGGGTTCAAGAGAGGAAGGATTTGGTAGAGACAAGGAGTTAAGCAGGGCAGTGTGAATGATGAATGAAGCCTGGAAGACTAATTAGGAGTCTATTGTGGTAGTCAGGATAAGAGATGTTTAGGATCAGAGCCCTGGTGGTTGCAGAAGGGATGAAACACAGAGCACAAATTAAAAGGGGCAAAAAAGGAAATAGAATTATTAGGATTTAGTGACCAAAATCCTGGCCCTGGGAGCATGTCATGGAGAGAGGGGCTGGCTCTGTGCTTTGTGTGTGTGTGAAGAACTAAGTGTTGGGATTCTGGGTGTGTGGTGTTTTGGGTCAAGTACGGTGAAGAGCCAAAGAGACTTCTCATTTTGTGGCCAACCTTTGTTGTATATGCAGGGTCGTTCAGGAAATGCACAGGGTGTTTGTGGAGAGCAGCTATTGAGATTGTGGGAGGACTGGAAGTGGTGGCACATCCCTGGGCACAGGCCCAGGCAAACGTCATGCTGAGCCTTCAGTGTCTTCTTGCTATAGCGGTAGAGAGGTAGCTACGGCAGTGGTAGCATACTCTGTTTTAAAGGTAGACATTTGAACTTTAGTCCACAAGGTTCCTTGGCAAATTCAGTCATCAGGGTCTTGCCATGGCTGACCCAGAAATCCATAAAGAGCAAATGGAACAGACTCTCTGGTTTCTTTGAGGTCATTATCTACAAGCCTGAGTAAATGCCTGGGGTTATTGGATTTATTATGAGTAAAGAAACACTTGGAAGAAAATAACCTAACTGTCCTTTAGCCACAAAATGGAGACTCCAGCTACTTAATCAGAATAGCGAGGGGAAAATGTGACCTGATGTATAGTGGCACATCAATTAAGCATTTTATTTTAGATAGAGGAACAGCATGTATAAAGTTCAGGGTGCAAGAAAAAAACACTAATTCAAACTGGATTACACAAACAACATTCTGCTATTTCCACAAGCAAGCTCCTCTTCCTCTTGTATTATTTATCCTAGCTAATGAGTGAAGTATAAAATTAAAGGAGTGATGACAAAAAAAAATTTTAAGTTTAAGAAGGGCTATCATTTGGGGTCCTGTAAGCCACATTACTTTTTGTTCATTGTCATCCATTGATTTTGGAAAATGCTGAGTCATTATCTCTTTGGGTATTCCATTTTCTTCTATTATCTGCTTCTGAATCACTATTAGGAATATTTTAGATCTTCTTGCTGTATTCTCCATATCTCTTAACTTGTAATATTTTTCATTTCTTTATGTCTATAGTCTATGTATTTTCCTTAGATAAATGTTCCAATTCCTTAACTCTCTCTTTTGCTTGTTTAATCAGCTATTAGACCTGACCATAATTTCTAAAATTTCAAGGATTACATTTTCCTTTTTAGAAATTATATTTATGAAGTAATTATATTTCTTCTTCCTCTTTTTGGAGGAAAGAGTGTTTTCAAAGCCCTGGACTTCTTTATGCTCTGAAATTTTCAAGTACTTATTATATCTCTTCATTAGTGTTTGTATATTTTAAGTATATATCAATAAGTATATATTAATTATATTTTATACTCTCTACTGAATAGTTATCTGTCATCCTTGAGTGTCTCATTTGGATGATTATTGTGTCCCTTTATTGATGGAAGCTAGAGTTTCCCTTTATGTTTTGAAATTTTTGTATCGTAACCTCATATTTGGCTGGGTTTTATCTTTGAGAATCTTGTGAAGCTGCAGTTAAGAGTATGTCTCTCCAGAGAAGTTTTTACTGACACCAAGCCATTTTTTTTCATCAGCTTTGTTTAGGTATAATATACATTCAATGAAATTCACTAACTTTAAGTGTACAATTCAATGAGTTTTGATAAGTATAAACAGATATGAAACTGCCACCATCATTAAGATACAGACTATATTGGCACACCTGGGTGGCTCAGAAGGTTAAGTATCCAAGTCTTGATTTTGGATCAGGTCATGATCTTGTGGTTTGAGAGATTAAACTGTGCTCACAGTGCAGAGCCTACTTGGGATTCTCCCTCTCTCCCTTTCTTTCTGCCCCTCCCCTCCCCATGGCTTACTGTCTGTCTCTCTCTCTTTCTCTCTCTCTCTCTCTCTTAAAATAAATAAATAAACTTTAAAAAAATACAGAACATTTCTATCAGCCTAAAAAGTTCCTTTATGCCTCCTTGTAGTTAATCTTCCTCTCTCATCCCAGGCAAATGTTGATTTGTTTTATGTCATTATACTTTTGATTCCTGTGGAATTTCATATAAATGGAATTATACAATATGTAGTCTTATTTCTGATCCTTTAACTTGGCATAATTCTTCCAGTATTCTTCTATGTTAAGTGTATCAGTCATTTACTTATTCTATTGCTACACTACAATCAATGTAACTATTCATCAATCAGTGGACATTTAGAGTCTTTTCCAGTTTTTGAATACTGTGAATAAAACTGCCATGAATATAGGGTGCCTGGGTGGTTCAGCTGGTTGAGCGTCCAATTTTGGCTCAGGTCATGATCTCATGGTTGGTGGGTTTGAGCCCTGCGTTGGGCTCTGTGCTGACAGCTCGGAGCCTGAAGCCTGCTTAGGATTCTATGTCTCTCTCTGTCTGCCCCTTCCTGCTCGCACTCTGTCTTTCTCTCTCTCTCTCAAAAATTAATAAACATTAAGAAAAACTTTTTTAAAAAAACTGCCACAAATATTTGTGTACGAGTGTTTGTATAAACTTTTGTTGTCACTTCTCTCTGGTAAACACCTAGAAATGGGATCTATGATAAATGCATGTTTACCTTTATAAGAAATTGTCAAACTTTTCCAAAGTAGCTATTTGGAAACTGCCAAACTTTTCCAATATGAACATTTGCACTCCCGCCACCAATATATGAGAGTTAAGTTGGTCCATAACCTTACTACCACTTGGTATTATCACTCTTTAATTTTAGCCAATCTAGTATAATGGTATCTCATTTTGATTTTAATTTGCTTTTCCCTAAAGATTAATGATGTTAAGCATATTTTCATACATTCATATATATTCATATATATTCTTTCATATATAGGCCAGCTCCCACCTTTTGCCAATCTTTTTTTAAATCATACTGTTTGTTTTCTTTTTATTGAGTGTAAGAATTTTTTTTTTAAATGTATTCTAGGGGCTCCTGGGTGGCTCAGTCAGTTAAGTGACCAACTCTTGATTTCAGCTCAGGTCATGATCTCACAGTTCATGATATCAAGCCCCGTACTGTCTGCCCAGAGCCTGCTTAGATTCTCTCTTCCCTCTACTGCTCACAGGCACACACATGTGCTCTTCCTCTCTCTCTCAAAATAAACAAACATTTAAAAAAATAAAAAATATGGAGTGCCTGGGTGGCTCAGTCAGTTAAACAACTGATTCTTGGTTTCGGCTCACATCATGATCTCTTGGTTTATGGGTTGGAGCCCTGCTTTGTGGCTTGCAGAGCCTGGTTGGGATTCTCTCTCCCTCTCTCTCTTTCTGGCTCTCACCTGCTAGTTCTCTGTCTCTTTCTCAAAATAAAAATAAATATACTTTTAAAAATAAAAAATAAAAAATGTATTCTAGATACCTGTTCTTTACCAGATAAATGTTTTGCAAATATTTTCAGTATGCAGTTTGTCTTTCATTTTTTTAACAGTGTTTTTCAAAGAGCAATCATATTTAATTTTTTTTAATGCTTATTTATTTTCAAGGAGGGGAGAAGGGCAGAGAGAGATGGAGACACAGAATCCAAAGCAAGCTCCAGGCTCTGGACTGTCAGCACAGAGCTGGACATGAGGCTCAAACTCACGAACTGTGAGCTGAAGTTGGACAGTTAACTGAGCCACCCAGGTGTCCTTCAAATTTATTTTTTTTTAATATTTTTATTTATTTCTAGGAGAGAGAGAGAGAGAGAGAGACAGCGTGAGCAGGGGAGGGTCAGAGAGAGAGGGAGTCACAGACTGAAACAGGCTCCAGGCTCTGAGCTGGCAGTCAGCACAGAGCCCGACGCAGGGCTCGAACCCATGAACCGCGAGATCATGACCTAAGCGAAAGCCGGACGCTTAACCGACTAAGCCACCCAGGCGCCCCTCAAATTTAATTTTTATATCAATTATTTTTTATTTCTTGGGTTATGCTTTTTGTGGCCTATGTAAGAATTCTTTTCCCAACCCAGTTTTGTTTTTTAAAAAACTTAGGTTTAGGTCTATGCGCCATTTAAAGGTAAAATGTCTTTATGATATAAAGATAAAGCTATATTTTTGCTTATGGATATCTAAATGTACCAACACTCTTTGTTGAAAAGATTACCCTGTCTCCCATTAAATTATCTTGGGAGATTGACCATATATATGTGGGTCTACCCCTGGACTCTCTATTCTGTTCTATTGATCTATATATGTCAATCCTATGCCAATATCACACTCTCTTGATTATAATAGCTTTATAGTAAATCTTAAAATCAGGTTGCATGCATTCTTTCAACTCTGTTCTTTTATACGATTGTTTTGGCTGTTAAGGGTCCTTTGTATTTCTATATACATTTTAAAACTCGTTTATCAGTTTATGCAAAAATTCTGCTGAGATTTTCTTTAATATTACATTGAATGTATAGATCAATCTGTGGAAAATTAACGTCTTAACAATATTGAGTTTTCCAATCCCTTAATGCAGTATCTCTCTCTATTTACTCAGGTAATCAATTTTTCTCAGAATAGTTTTGTAATTTTCAGTGTACAGGTCTTGAACATACTTTGTTAGATTTCTTTCTATTTCATGGTTTTTGGTTCTACTGCAAATGGTGTTTAAATTTTTTAATTTCCAATTGTTTATTGCTAATGTGAACTACAACTGACTTTGTGTATAGACCTCATATCTTGAGAGTTTGTTGAAATCACTTATAGAATTAGGACTTCTTTGTAGATTCCTTAGGATTTTTTATATAGATGATTGTGTCATCCACAGACCATTTTTTATGTAAATTCTAACTGGGAGTTCCCAGACTGATAGTAATAGACTGATGGTATACATTCAAATTCCAAATTTAAGTGTGGACAGATTAGGTTAGTAGCTATAAATTCGAACAGAATACTTCCTTTTTACTGTCTAGATCCTAGGCAAAGACAGACAAGCTTTCTTGTCCTTTCCCTATGCCAAGAAGCAGAGCTTTTCTTAGTTTACCTGTCACCTAGAGTAGCCTTTGAAAGTCTCGACTTTCTTAAGGGGACTTTACCTCAGCTTCCTACCTCATGAGATGTCAAAGCCTTGTTAAAACCCTAAGCCCCATGGTTAGCAAGATGGGAAAACTCCACCGAGCCTTGGTCCAGGGGTACCTGAATGAGAGGTCACTTGACTACTGCTCTGGTTTTACCTTTTTTGGTTTGGGCTCTCAAGTAACACTTACCCATTACTATAAATGAACTAATATGTCTCTTCATTTGGCTGGTCCTGATTAGTATCCTTTACAACAAAACTGTCATTGTAAGTACAGCAGTGTCCTGAGTTCCACAGTCATACTAATGAATTATTGAACCAGATTGGGAGAAGGAGTCATGGGAACCACCCCTCCCCTGATTTTATAGATAGTTGGTCAGAAACGCAGATAGCTAGGGGACTTCACTTGAAACTAGCATCCACTTTAGAAAGTGAGGCAGTCTTGTTGGAGATTATGCCCTTTAATCCATAGATTTAACTCCAGATAGTCAGCATTAGAATAGAGTTGTATTGCAGCACATTGGTTGGTGTTAGAAATCAAGGGCAGTCCAGGTTTAAAAGGTGAGGGAAGTAGGCTATCTCTTGAGACGAGTAGGAGCACAGTCACACAAAGGGACATGCATATTGGAATGGGAGGAATTTGTGGCCATTACACAAGTTTATTACATCTACCTTCTTGCTAGCTTAGCTCTTCATTTCAAATAATGTTTGGGGGCACCTGGGTGGCTCAGCTGGTTAAGCATCCAAGTTTGGTTCAGGTCAAGGTCTTGAGTTCCATGGGTTCCAGCTCTGTGTGCGGCTTTGTGCTGACAACTTAGAACCTGGAGCGTGCTTCAGATCCTGTGTCTCCCTCTCTTTCTGCCCCTCCCTGTTCATGCTCTGTGTCTGTCTCTCTCTCAAAAATGAATAAGCATCAAAAAAAATCTTTTTTAGGGGCACCTGGGGCTCAGTTGGTTGAGCATCCATCTTTGGCTCAGGTTACAATCTCACAGTTCCTTAGTTCAAGCCCCACATCTGGCTCACTTTTGTCAGCATAGAGCCAACTTCAGATCCCTCTCCCTCTCCCTATGCCCCTCCCTGGTTGTGCTCTCTCAAAAATAAATAAAGCAAGGAAACAATCCATAAAACTAATAGGCAACTGACAGAATGGGAAAAGATAGTTGCAAATGACATATCAGATAAAGGGTTAATATCCAGAATCTATAAGGAACTCACCAAACTCCACACCTAAAAGACAAACAACCCAGTGAAAAAGTGGGCAAAAGATATGAACAGACACTTCTCCAAAGAAGGCATCCAGACGGTCAACAGACACATGAAACAATGCTCAGCATCTCTCCTCATCAGGGAAATANAGGGTCATGGGATCCAGTTGTGCATCAGGCTTAGCATGGAGCCTGCTTAAGACTCTCTCTCTCTCTGTCTCTCTCTCTCTTTCCCTTTGCTCCTCTCTCCAGCTCTGTGCTCTCTCTAAAAATATTTAAAAATAAAAAATTGATTTAAAAATTATTTATTTTTTCAATAAATAAAAATATAAATAAAAATTATTGAAAATAATTTTTATTTATAATTATATTTTTAATAAAATAAGATAATGTTTGTTATATTTTATGCATCACTTCAACATATTTTGTAGGGAGGTTTTTCCAGTTAACAGTTCACAGTATTACCAGATAAAGAAGCTCTCCTTATTACTTAGTATACTAAAGTGGGTAGTTAGAGGCTAAGAAGGAAAGGCTGAAAGGAAAAACACTGCCAGTACCCCAGAAAGATCCACTTGAGGGAAATCTAGAGAACAGAGAAGATGAAGAGATAGGCAGCACTACTTAAATGTGTAAAAACAATGAATTATCTAGGAGGCTGAGGTGAGATATTGACTTTGAACTAACAACAACAACAAAAAAAGCATAAAATATAGAAGTAACCCAGGAGAAACAAAAGAATGTAAAATATTAAAAGGGTATAGAAATCCTCTCTGGAAAGAAAATTCCTGCAAGAAAGATAAGTTTCATCTCAAATGAAAAAACAGTGCTTCAAAATACCATTTTTGGGGCACCTGGGTGGTTCAATCGGTTAAGCATCTGACCTTGCCTCAGGTCATGATCTTGGGTTCGTAAATTCAAGCTCCTTGTTGGGTTCTGTGCTGACAGCTCAGAGGCCGGAGCCTGCTTCAGATTCTGTGTTTCCCTCTCTCTCTGCCCCTATCCTGCTCATGCCCGGCCTCTCTCTGTCTCTCAAAAAATAAATAAACTTAAAAAAATTTTAAGTACCATCTTTGTTTACCTACAGAAATAAAAAATTACCCCAAACTGATATTCTTAATATTGTGCTTGTACAGTGTTGTACTTCAATTTAAAGTCACAGATACAGTGGCTAAAATTGGAGCAATCAGAGAGAGAAGCACAAGGGAGTAGCAGTTGGCTTTGCATAGCAGGCCTCTTCACAGGAATTGTTTTATTGCCGGGACTGCTTCTGCTGAATATGCAGATACACTAAAAGTACCACGGGGTTATACAGAAAAGCTAGAGTTACAGAGCATGGCTATCAGTTCAGTCCTTTAGGGGAAATAAGAAAGGGACAAGGGGAAGTAAGATTAAATCACTTGGCAGGGGATAAATAGTCTCTTAGGTAGTTACGTATTCCTGTTTAGACTAGAGGGTGGGTAGACAAGAGAGGTCCCCCACCTTCAGGCACCATTAAGAATACTTTCCAATCTGGACATTCTCCCTCTCAAAGTATGGTTCATGTATCAGATGTTGTAAATGTGGATCTCGGGCCAGGCGGCTCCCATGTCCGTGTTGAATTACCTGACCCAGATCTTCTTATCTGTAGACTCTAGACCTCAAGCACCTACATGAGGTCAACAAAAGGAACAGTTGGGTATTGAACTGTGCTTTCCACTTTCACTAAAACTTTTGCGCAACACACGGCATACTCTTGGGTCTACACTGCCGTGAGGTGGGAAAAACAGTAGGCTAAAAATATCACATCTCTTATACAAAAATGTTCAGAGCAGCTCTCTTAATGAACAAAAACTATAAATAACTCAAATGTCCATCAAGAGGTAAATGGATAACTTGTAGTATATCCTTACAGCAGAATAATCTTCAGCAACAGACACAAATATATGCGACAGCATGGATTAAATTTAAAAACCTCATGCTGAGTTAAAGAAGTCATATAAGAAGCCATATATGAAAATTAGAGTAAATTTAGGATATACTTTATTATTATTTTTTTTTTACAAATAGTTTATTGTCAAATTAGTTTCCACATAACACTCAGTGCTCATCCCCACAAGTGTCCTCCTCCATGCCCATCCCCCCCTCCCCCCCACATCCATCAGTCCTCAGTTTTTGTCAGCATTCAAGAGTCTCTCATGGTTTGCCTCTCTCCCTTTCCCCCACCATTTCCGCCCTTCTTCTCCCCCTTGTTTAGGATATACTTTAAATTTCATTCATGTGAAGTTTTAGAACAGGCAAAGCAATCTGTTGGACTCAGTCACCACTTTGCCCACTAATATGACAAGCTAGCTACACTGGTTCCTTTGACATCAACAAGTACTGTACGTTTCCACCTCAGGGCCCTTGTTGCTATTCTTCCCCTTGAGTAGAATATTCTTTCTTCCCCCTTTACTCTGGATTATTCCTACAGTTTTCATACTCTTGTTTTCCAAGGAAACCTCCCCTAAAACCCAAGACTTAGGTTAGCTTTCAGAACATCTGGCCCTTCTCTTTATCACAATTATCCTAATTATAAACAAATAATTATTGATATTAATACTTGTAAGGGACTTCTCCACCTTCGACTTATGACTATCTCAATGTCAGGGACAATTTATGTGTGCTCTCTGTTCTATTCCCAGCCCCCATCACCATTCTTGAAAATATAGCAGGCAAATCATAAATATTTGTGGAGTAACAAACAGCCAAATGAATGAATCTCTCCATATTTCCATGTTCTCATTTTCAAAACACTTGGTGATCTTTGATCACCTATTTATATGACAATGGTTTTGTAATATTATTTCCTTTTTTAAGTTTTAGTTTATTTTTTTTATTTTTTAAATTTATTTCTGAGAGAGAGAGAGAGAGACAGCATGAGCAAGGGGAGGGTCAGAGAGAGGGAGACACAGAATCTGAAGCAGGCTCCAAGCTCTGAGCTGTCAGCACTGAGCCCGACGCAGGGCTTGAGCCCATGAACCCTGAGATCATGACCTGAGCCGAAGTTGGAAGCTTAACCAGCTGAGCCACCCAGGCCCCCCCTTTAAGTTTTAATTTTAATTCAGTTAGTGTACATACAGTGTTCTATTAGTTTCAGGTGTACAATATAGTGATTTAACAATTCCTTACATCACCTGGTGTTCATCAGGTTTGTAATATTATTTTCGTTTTTAAATATCTTTTAAGTATATTTATTGATTTCTGAGAGAGAGAGAGAGAGAGAGAGAGAGAATGCACACACACACACACACACACATACACACACACACACACACACACAAGTTGGGCAGGGAGGGCGAGGCAGAGAGAGAGGGAGCCAGAGAATCAAAGCAGGCTCCAGGCTCTGTGCTGTCAGCAGAGAGCCTGACTCAGGGCTCAAACTCACAAACCATGAGATCATAACCTGAGCCAAAGGTGTTGCTTAACTGACTGAGTCACCCAAATGCCCCTGTAACATTATTTTCTACACAGGGAATGAAAAAGTAATCTTCTAGTCTTCTCTCTAATTTGGTTATTCAAAAAATTTTTCCTATTTGTCATTTTAAAATATTTATTTTGGCTCTACAACTGTTTCTGGTAATGATATATAAAGTTTTAGAATCGTTGTTACATTTGGGAAATCCCCGTCAAGTTTCTTTCGTGTATGAGGTACAAGATTACATGGCATCTGAAGATCTCTTGTGCAGTGACAAATCTTAAATACTCTGCATTGTCAACATTCATTAACAGTGTGCAGTAGGAGAATTCCTGGAAGCCATTCCTACATTGAGGCAACTGACAATAACTTAACACAAAAGTGATTTCAAACTACATAAATGCATTCCACTAAATCTAAACTAAATGTATCCAAACTAAGCTGGATTCCAAAAATGCCTAAGGACACACCAGTGCCTTCCCACATGAAGGAGATACTAAGGAGGGTAGTCAGAGTGGATAGTGAAGTAGTCTTAATCCATTGTTATAAATTTTGCAACAAAATCTTATAACTGTATGAATCTGCTAAGGTCCTTCTCAGGCGGTGCTGAAACTTGAACTTCATTAGCTTCATGGTAAATCCATCTCTGTCTACCTCATGGGGTTGTTGATGGCATTGAACAATATACTGGATGGGAAAGTACTTTTTAAACTATAAAGAATTACACAGAGGGTAAGATAGTGATAATGATGATGGGTTCCCAGCCTCAGTCCAAGTATTGTCCACTGTATATATGTGTGGAGATACCTAGTAAACTGGCGGGAAAAGTTAAAGGAATCCTATTTGCAAGAAAGTGAAAGGAGCTCCTGGTGAGAAAGTTTATCCTAAGAGGACAGACAGGATTGACACATCTGACTCAGTAACAAACCCTTGGTAGATACAGTAAGAGATTTTTTTTTTCAAGTCAAACCCTCCATGAAACGTCTCTCATCCTTCTGTGGGGGTGCATTATGAACAAACACTAAAATAACCATTTCGTTGTAATAAACTTATAAGTTATTAGGCCAAGGAAATTTTGTTGGAAAACTCCAAAATTCCACTCCAGAGCTTCTTAGAGTTTCAAAGAAACTCTAAGTGATAGACTTAATAGACTCAAACCTTAAAACAGTTCAGTTGACTGAATAATAAAATACCCCTGATCCTGTCTATGTAATTTCATTTTCAAATATAATAAAAGTTATTTATTTACCTGCATTGCTATATTCTTATGCATAATGAAAGCTATGGTATTTAAAAAAATTTTTTATTAATGTTTTTTATTTATTTCTGAGAGAGAGACAGCGTGAGCAGGGGAGGGTCAGAGAGAAAGGGAGATACAGAATCAGAAGCAGACTCCAGGCTTTGAGCTAGCTGTCAGCACAGAGCCCGACACAGGGCTCGAACCCACGAACCGTGAGATCATGATCTGAGCCGAAGTCAGACGCTCAACCGACTGAGCCACGCAAGTGCCCCTAAAGCTTATTTAAAGTCAGTATATAACACTCTCCTATTTCTCCTGGGTCTTCGGCCAAGCCAGTCCATTTCAGAGTTGATATGATTGGATAAATAATGTAAAAAGGGGAGAAGAGAGCAGTAAATTCTACATTTACATTTTTTCTATATTAAAAAATGTTAAGTAATATTGAGAAAATATAATGCTACCCCATGTTGGCCCTAATTTTTCCTATGTCTGGAATGGAGCCAAGGAAAATAACAGTGAAAGTCTAAAATTACAACTGGTTGTAAAGTATCTCCTTCCTCTCCTTAGTACATCATTTGATAAATGTACTAGTTCTTTTCTTTTGTTTGTTTGTTTGTTTTTAATGCACAGAATGAGCAAGAGAGGGGCAGACAGAGAGGAAGACACAGAATCTGAAGCAGGCTCCAGGCTGCAAGCTGTCACACAGAGTCTGACATGGGGCTTGAACTCATAAACTGTGAGATCATTATCTGAGCTGAAGTTGGACACTTAACCAACTGAGCCACCCAGGTGCCCCTGTACTAGTTCATTTCTAGTGAAATACCAGAACTATACCTTGAATAGGGGAAGCAGAAGAGGTATATCCAATATCAAACAACCATATTGTCAGCCAGTCACACATACACACATAGTTCAGGAGGTTTTGATTCAATTGAACAAATATTTATTGAGTGCCTATAGGAGCCAGGCACTGTTCTAGGTGTTTCACACACAGCTGTGAACAAAAAAGTATCCCTGCACTCACACAACTTATATTGTAGCAGAATATGTACAACAGTGCTTTGCTTCAAGCTAGTGTTGGATCTCCTAACTCAAGAGTCACAAGGGAGTTAGGCTTTAGAAAGGGTTCCTCTAGTGGTTTTTTTTGTTTTGTTTTGTTTTGTTTAGAGAGAGAGAACAAAGAGCAGAGGGGAGTCAGAGGTAGAGGGAGAGAGAGAATCTTAACCAGGTTTCACACCGAGTGCAGGGCCAATGCAGAGCCTGACACAGGGCTCCATCTCACAACTGAGAGATAATGACCTGAGCCAAAATCGAGAGTCTGATGCTTAACTGAGCCACGCTGGCACCCCATCTTCTCCTTTTTTCCTATCAGCCTCCCCAGCCATCAATGGGCAGGGGTCCTGCCATCTAGGCCCACTGTGCTGCCCTAGTTGGCTACCCCTTTCACTGCTAACAAAGAAAATGCATCTTCACCTTTGGCCCTTCCCTTTCTTTCCTTCTCTCTCCCTGCACCTGCACCCTTTCCCTAGGATTCTATCTCTTCTTCACAAGCTGTGAGCCAGACAGCTCTGTGCTACTTTAGATGAGACCTGGGGTGTATAAGACCCTATCAGTGGAGTACAGACAATCAGGCTTTCCACATTACAAGACTGACCTCTCCCAATGTGTTAATATTCCAAGAGGGTTTCTGTCTCTTTCTTGGCATTCAGTCACATCATTGCCAAATGCCCTTTTGTTCCCCATGCGATGTGCTATGCCCTAGTAAGGGAACAGCATAGAGAGAGGAAAAGAATGTCTGTCCTGCTACACTAGGAGTGAGACAAACAGGGAGGCAGATCAGGGACAAAAATGGAGTTTCTTGTAGATAACAGCTTTCTGTTTCATTTTACGAAAAAATACTGTTACAAATTTTGAACTTAATATATATTAAATATTATTTATTAAAATGTGAATAATCTATTCATTTTTTAAGATTAAANTTATTACTATTAGATTTTAATTGACATCCAAGTTAGTTAGCATATAGTGCTGTAATGATTTCAGGAGTAGAATCCAGTGATTCATTCTCGACATATAACAGCCTGTGCTCATCCCAGCAAGTGTCCTCTTTAATGCCCCTTGCCCATTTAGCCCATCCCCCACTCACAACCCTCCAACAACCCTCAGTTTGTTCTCTATATTTAAGAGTTTCTTATGTTTTGTCCCCCTCCTTGTTTTTATATTATTTTTGCTTCCCTTCCCTTATGTTCATCTGTTTTATATCTTAAATTCCACATATGAATGAAGACATATATTTGTCTTTCTCTGACTAATTTCACTTAACATAATACACTCTAGTTCCATCCACATTGTTGTAAATGGCAAGATTTCATTCCTTTTGATTGCTGAGTAATACTCCATTGTATGTATACCACATCCTCTTTATCCATTCATCTGTCAGTGGACATTTGGGTTATTTCCATATTTTGGCTATTGTCGATATCGCTATTATAAACGTTGGGGTGCATATGTTCCTTCACAACAGCACAACTATATTAAAGGTCCATTTTAGACATGACCCTGCCCATCTAGCTCCAGCTGATTAGACCAGACATGGGCACCTAGAAAGACAAACCATAAACAATAAAAAATAATAAATAAATAAATAATTTAGTTTGCTTGATGATAAATGCTATGGGAAAAAGAAAACAGAATTAAATCTGTTGTATTTAGCATTTGGGATTTGGACTAAGAAATTCTAGTATAGTCTGGGCTGATCTAAGATGAAGAGATCTAGAATCAGAAGATGAGGGATGGTTCTTTCCTGCATCCCAGGTAAACTGAAAAGCAAAGAAAGGTATCTCTTCAAAGAGCAAGAATGTAGCAAGTGTTCAGAAAAAAGTGGACTGTATCCTGATGATTTTCAGTTTTTACTTCCATTCCTTTCTTGCGGCATAGCTGTAATTCTGCTCTTGGGTTCCCTAAGATACTACCTTGTTTATCTATCTATTGATCTATTTATCATTCTATCTATCATCAATTAGTCTATCTATCTGAACAAACTTTTTCAGAAAGCTTGGAAAGTACATGAGGTTATGGGATATATGCTTTTGCCTTTCTTCACACTTTCATGTACTTGAAAGTTGTGAACAACTTGAAAAAGTTGTTCAGAAAAAATGGTTCCAAAATATTTAAGTTAGGAAAACAAACTTATTTTTTAATGTGACAGAAAAAATCTACATCTAATGAGATAAAGTACCTAAAGTGCTTAGCATAGTCCCTGGCACCTAGTAGGGGCTTAAAAAATATTGGCTACAATTGTTATTATTATAATTATTGATGTTAGTTCCCTTTGATTGCAAGGAACAGAGGAAACTAACACTAACTTAAGAGATAGATAGATAGATGATAGATAATGATAATGTTACCATGAAAACATGGTAATAAAAACACAATAAAACTTCAAATTGCCTGTTGCATTCAGGGACAATATCTTGTCCATCTCTGCATCCTCAACATTTATCTGCCAGATAGTAAGTGCTAAGTAGTTTAATGAATCAAAACCCAAAGGTTCTTAACATGTATTTTAAAATACATGTAGAGACAAAAGTAACTTCCATGGAAAGTTCTAGTCTCAGCATGTGTTTAGCTCAATCAATCACTGATTCTATACCAATAATTTTGAAATTTATTTATTCATTTATACTTTTTTAAAAAATATTTTTATTTATTTCTAGGAGAGAGAGAGACAGCGTGAGCAGGGGAGGGTCAGAGAGAGAGGGAGACACAGAATCTGAAGCAGGCTCCAGGCTCTGAGCTAGCTGTCAACACAGAGCCTGAAGCGGGGCTCAAACCCACGAACCGTGAGATCATGACCTGTGGCTTAATCGACTGAGCCACCCAGGCATCCCACCAATAGTTTCGAAATTTAAAGTGGCTTTCAGATTGACAGCCTTGAGGCATTGGGTACATTCAAACACCAAAGATTCTTCCATTGTGTTCACTATCCTTTTTAAAGACTAAAAAGATAACTGATATATTCCAGAAATATTTTCAATGGAGTGGACAGAAAAGTTTTCTGGTTGAGTTTCAATTTGTCAAAGAATTCAATTAACAGGAAACTTCCTGTCCCCTGAAAATCATGATGAATCTCAGTTATGATTAGATGGTGAAACAGCTCTTATTATGTTTCCTGCAGATTCACTGCTTAATTTTCTTTAGTGTCTGGTTAGGTCTACGCATAATTGAACTCTGAAGAGTTTTTTTTCAAAACAGTATCTATCTAGGTAGCCTATAGTCCAAGAACTATTCAGTTTCTGGAATTACTTGAAGAAATTCAGAAGGCAAAAGTTGTGTAAATTCTTGGCACATTCCTTGGACAAGTCAGATAGTGCTGGCTACCAGTTCTAATGTGGTTACATTTCCACTTTAACCAGAAATTTGAAGTTCTGCTATTTCTTCTTACAATCTGCCATGGTTATTATTATAATGACATTTGATGGTTAGAAGTCATAGAAAATATTGCACTTAGAATTACTTGATTCTACACAACCTTGTTTAGTACGTTATACATTCTCATTTCTTTCTTTCTTTCTTTTTTTTTTTATTTCTAGGAGAGAGAGAGAGAGAGACAGCGCGAGCAGGGGAGGGTCAGAGAGAGAGGGAGTCACAGAGCCTGAAACAGGCTCCAGGCTCTGAGCTGGCAGTCAGCACAGAGCCCGATGCGGGGCTCGAACCCACGAACCGCGAGATCATGACCTAAGCGAAAGTCGGACGCTTAACCGACTAAGCCACCCAGGTGCCCCTATACATTCTCATTTCTAAACTGCTTTCAAAATTCCACTTTTGGACTTTTGCAGATGAGCCAACAAATGAGTACTTGGTGAAGCTGGTTGCCAACCAACAGTTCCATTTTTGCAGTTTCTCCATCATAGTTGTATATTTATTTAAATATTTGCTTGCATAGTGTTCTTATTTTGTAAGAATGTGAGAAAATGGAAAATGAAAATGCAGATTCTATAGATTAATTGAGGCTCACAAACTTAGTACAATTGAGGAAAATGTAGAAATAAGATAAACTATTGGTCACAGCTTTATAAATGTTCTACAGGTCTCTTTCAAAAGCAAAGGATTAGATCCAAAAACGAGGGTGATGAAATTTGTCTCTCAGAAGGTAAAATACTAACCAATCTCCTTTAAGGTAAATTTTACACATGGCTGGTATATTAGTTTCCTAGAGCTGCTGTAACAAAGTACCACAAACACAGAGGCTGAAAAGAATATAAATTCATTCTCTTACTGTTTTGGAGGCCAGAAGTCCAAAATTAAGATGTCAGCAAGGCCGTAATCCCTCTGAAGACTCAAGGGAAGTATCCTTTCTTGCCTCTTTCTTTGCTTCCTGTGTTCGCTGGTCATCCTAAGCATTCCTTGGCTTGTAGCTATATCATGCCAATCTCTATTGTCACCTGGCCTTCTTCTCTGCATATCTTCTTATAAAAATACCAGTCATTGGATTTAGGGGCCACTGTAATCTAGTATTACTTCATTTTAACTAACTATACCTGCAAAGAACCTACTTCCAAATAAGATTATACTTTGAGGTTCCAGGTGGACATGGATTTGGGTGGGTACTATTTGATTCAGTAAAGCTAGGTTCATGGATCATGATTAAGATTCCATGAAGTCCAATTATTAATTCTAAATCAGGTCATATTTGGTGGTGAAAGATCAGAAATTTACTCAAATTACCTCAAGTTAAAGAAATTTTACTGTAAGGAAACAATTCTTGGGGGGAGTCCAAGAAAACAGAACAATGAAGACAAAAATTAGGACAAGTTAGGTTTCCTTAGCCCACACTTATGTAGAGAGCTAAAGATTGTTACTGTTTTCAATGATATAATTCACAGCTTGTCTCATGATATTTTGTTTGGCTCAACTCATTCTACAGACTACATTTTCTTGGTTCAGATGTCACTGTGTGCTCAGTCAGCTCTGTGTGTGTGTGTGTGTGTGTGAGAGAGAGAGAGAGAGAGAGAGAGAGAGAGAGAGAGAAAGACGTAGGGCTGGGATAGGAACTGCTCTCTTAAAAGAGTTTGCAGTTTGCAAGAGGGGAGGTAATTATTAGTCTCTCTCTCTAATACATTTCAATAAATGAATCTCTTCTGCCTTTA
Organism: Crocuta crocuta; assembly: GCF_008692635.1. Lineage (NCBI taxonomy): Eukaryota > Metazoa > Chordata > Mammalia > Carnivora > Hyaenidae > Crocuta > Crocuta crocuta. The sequence continues at coordinate 3,605,427 of NW_027529426.1, forward strand.
CTGTAGTGAAAAAGTATTTGTCATAAGTTTACTTTTTTATTTTAATCATATAAAACACAGGAGTCTGACATCCCAAGCTTCATAATAAAAATACACTGCAATGTGATTGTTCAAAGTCTAATTGCCCTGAAAATTCGTTCAGTCCTATATTCATTTTTTGTACTAATACTAGGAACTTGAGGAAGGAAGAAATTTGAGAAAATAGAACTCCAAATAATTTCTCATATTACTACCACAATTGGAAAAAAAACGATCAGGGGTGCAGAATTTTTTTGACTTTGGGGGCTATCATTTTCAAAAATATTAAATTATAAACATTTTTTGAAATTTCTTGAGTTTATCTTCTACTTTTTTTCTCTTCTGAAACTCAGATGCCCTGAATTCGTTTAATCATAATCCTGGGTTAAAAACACATCCCTCATTGGTACAAGGATTGTCTTTATTCATTCATACATTCATTCACTTATCATATAATGAACATATGTGAAGCCACCACTCTGCCGAAGACTAAAGCTTCAACAGGAATATATCTACCTGTGTATTCATTCTCCCATCTTGTCCCCCAGGGTTCTCTGCTTCCCTTTGTACTTCAGGGGTAACCACTACCTTGAGCTTTGCTTTTGAACATTACAAACAAGTTGTCATATTATGTCACTAAGATTTACTCATTTTGTTTATACCTGTAGTTTCTTTCATATTTTGAAAATATTTAGTTTTAGTTTGTTATCCCTGCTAGTTAAATAATATTTAATTTTGATTATACAACTTTAAGAAAGCTAATATAACTAATGATGATGCAGATTAGCCTTCATAGCTTAAACTGAAGAGGGATGTGCATGGAGACTAGATATTAGACAAAATTCAAAGGAAGTCTTTAAATTACTATGATAAACAAGTTAACCATTAACATCTCGGTCATACTAGATCAAAATGATTCAGACTTCATATTTTTTGTCTTTATCAGTCATCCGTGAAACATATCAAACCTATTTAGTTCACCATAGATATGTTATTATTGTATGCTAAATTATTAAATTTTAGCAAATCTAAGCCAAGATGTCAGTGACATCTAGAAAAACACTAAAATAAAGCACCATTTTTTTCAAGTTTCATAGTGATTATGCAGATAGTTAATATCTATGTGACCAGAGGTACAGGGATGATTCATATTTATAACTTGTGAAATTACTCAGGACAGATTTAGCTAGTTACATTTCAAATTGAAAAGCAAATAAGTAATTTCAAGTAAATGGATTAAACATATTTTTAAAACTGCTTTAAATGTCTTAAATACTTTTATCTTTGATTATATTTTTACCTTAGTCCACTTTCACTTTGCACGGCTTTAGTCTCTTATTACCTCAATTCATCCGTTTAAACTATCATCTTGCTCAACATCTGTAGCATTCAGTATGAACAGTTTATTTTCCACCCTCATCTTCTGTCACTTTTCTGAACTCTATACTCTGGAACCGTACTGACCAATAGTAACTAGCCATATGTGGCTATTTTGATTTTAAAATTAAATTAAATTAAAAATTCAGTTCCCTGGTTGCAGTAGCCACTTTTCAAATGTTGTATAGTCACATTTTTCATCATCTTCACTGTTATTTTCTGGCCCTAATTACCATCTCTCCTTGGGATTCTTGTAGTTGTCTTATACTTGGCTAGTCTACTTCTACACTTGCATCTCTATGTTGTTTCCAACCCAGTAGCTAGAATGATTCTTTCATTATATATATACATACAAAAATTATGTTCAGCTTAGTATGTACCAGTTACTACGCTAGGCACTTTACAAATGTCAACTTATTTATTGCTCATAAAGATCCTCTGAGATAGAAACTATTATCCCTCTTTTACAGATGAGGAAAATACAGCACAGAAAGACTAAGTAATTTGTCCAAGATTGCCTGGCTCATGAAACATAAATCATATCATGTCACTTCTCTGTTTAAAACATTCAATAATTCCCCATGTCAGTTATAGTACAAGCCACAGTCCTTCCAAAGACCAAAAGGCCTAAAAGGCTAGATGTGATCTGCATTCTTCCTATACTCATTTTCTTCCCACTGCAACTTATTTATACTCTTGTCTATCTCTCCCCAAGTGAACTAAGGGAATCTGCCAGGGAAGGCAGAGATTTTGGTCCCCTCTCCATTATCAATTTTTTTCTCAGTGTCCAAAACAAAGCCTTGCTAGTAGGCACTTTAAATAATTACTGCACAAATAAACGTATCCCTTCTCATTTATTCCAAGAGGAAACAATGTTTAAGGAAAGAGGTTAAATGCAGAGATTTCAGAATTCCCGAATTTTAGAATTATATAAATTCAATTCATTTATGGGTTGTAATACTTAGGACTTACTATCTTGTGAGAGTTCATAAAGTCAAACAATATTAACAAAGTCATAAGTTGTGTAACATTAAAATTTATGAGCATATACAAAACTCCTAATAATGGGTAAATTCTTTCAGAGAAAGAATAAAAATGAAAAGCACCACTTTTTTTTTTTATATCTTTTACGTTTATTTATTTTTGAGAGACAGAATAAGACAGAGCGTGAGCAGGGGAGGAGCAGAGAGAAGGAGACAGAGAATTGGAAACAGTTCCAGACTCTGAGCAAGCATTCAGCACAGAGCCTGATGCAGGGATCGAACCCAGAGCCCAAAGATCACGACCTGAGCCAAAGTCAGATGCTCAACCGACTGAACCACTCAGGTGCCCCCAAAAGTGCCATTCTTTTGACATTTAAATGTGACAGGGTTAAAAAAAACCACAAAAACAAAAAAAAAACCGCCTTGAGAGGGAGCACCTATAAGAGAGTAGATTTTGGAATTTTGAACTATTTAATGATTTGGATAAGATGAACTTCAGTGGATTGTCTGCTACTCTAAATGTCCAAGAACAAAGCACTGTCCTAGCAAGTCAGCAACTGTGGCGGGTTCCATTCCAAGATGATCACCCCCTTGGGTAATATATCTGAAAAACAATTCAGTGAGTACAGTAGCTTTAGTATTTTTCAGATCGAGTAAAGGGTGTGGAAAAGACCAATGGATATTCGTCAGGAACAATAATGGAAAATAATTGTAAACTTTGGTAGTGGTCAGTTTCAAGAGCTGAATGCTATTTCATATTATTGTATTCTTTTTTCAACTTTGTCTTCTGTTATATGTTCATCTGAGGTTCATTTGCTTCCTTTTTTTTTTTTTACTTTTTTTTTTTAAACTGCTCAAACCCGCAGCATTGGGTTTTCCTTCGTATGGCAGAAAAAGTTATGCTGGGTATACTTAGAACATTTTTAAAAATTTTATTTTTCCCCATATTCACAAGAACCATCTAGCTAATTTGTAAACATGCTCACTTCTGTGTGCCACTCTCAGAGATCCTTATTCTCTAGATTTGAGAGTGGAGTCCGGAAACCTAACGTGTCAGACCCTTCTTTGAGAACTACTAGACTCGATGCTATTTTCATATTTTGCAACTTTTAGTTTTAGAAATCCAAAGAGGGGAGGGCAAACTTCGTTGGCTGTCAGAAGGAGCAAGACTGAGTAGCTTATGTTGTGCCATACTGTAAAAACTTTTCCTCAGTTTGCAGGTATTCCGTCCCTGGGGAGGAAATCCGTTCGTTTTCACGGAGTAATTAACAATCTTTCCACCAGTTCCGTCAAGTCTCTCAGGATGCCCAAAAGTCATGAACTCACCTCCGCGGCTTAATGTAAACCTCCTTTCGTCCCGTGTGCCCTCACAGGACCGCCCGGGACCGGGTTCACTTCCCGCCACAGGGGCCCCTCCTCTGCTTGCCCTTTGGGTTCAATCCTCCCAGAGGCGCTCGGCGCGGCAAGTCTTGGCGCCAACCGGGTGGCGGCGCTGTCCGCTCCGCGCGCGGCCGCCTCGGGCCCGAGGGAGGCGGAGGCACGGCCGGCGGAGGAAGGGGAGGGAGCGAGGCACCCTCCCTGCTCTCG